>NC_050576.1:205620888-205930888 GCF_011100635.1 Trichosurus vulpecula | reverse complement strand
GATTTAGTCTGTGTAAACCAAAACTCTGTCACCTCTATACGAATGTACAATTAGTTTGTATGAGTCAAGTCACTAGAATGCAGGTGCCTTAGGAAAAAGACTTGAGCCACCAATCTAGTGACTAGATAGAAGCAATGACTAAAGAAATATCGAACCTTCTGGGACTGCTCTATGGGAGGAAAAACCTTGTGATCTGGAAAGAATCTAGCCCTTCCCATTTTTCCATTGAGAAGGACAAAGACAGGGGCAGCTAGGCGGCACAGTGAGTAGAGCACTGGCCCTGGAGTTAGGAGCACCTGAGTTCCAATCCAGCCTCAGACAACTGACACATTTCCTTGCTGAGTGACCTTGGGCAGGTCACTTAACCCCAATTGCCCTGCCTTCCCCCCTTCAAAGAAAAGAAAAAAAAAGAAAAGGACAAAGACAGAATAATAAATTTCTCTTCCCAAATCCTGCCTTGAAATACCACTTGCTAGTTACATGTAAATTTTGCTAATTTGCTGATTATGTATGATGAAACTATAATATGTAAATTCATAAATATCTGTGGTAATTTCATGTTTTTAGAGAAATCGATTACAATAAAGGGAAACAAAACTTTTTTTTGTTGTTTTTGTTCTTTTTAAAGAGGGCAAATGAGATGATCCTTGATCAAAGAGAGACTCTTTGAAATGGAAGTGAAGAGGAAATATGGTTCAAGTCCAGAAGTCGATGAGGGATCATCAAGTCCAAAGAACAGCAATTGGACCAGTTTGACTAATTTGTCATTTTTGTTGTTCACTTGTGTCTGACTCTCTGTGAAAATGTGGACCTTTGGTCATGAAGTATTCTTGGCAAAGATACTGGAGTGGTTTGCCATTTCCTTCTCCAATGGCAAAGAGAAGTTAAGTGACTTCCCTGGGGTCACATCGCTAGGGAGTTTCTGAGGTTGGATTTGAACTCACATCTTCCCGATTTCAATCCCAGCACTCTATCCATTGTAGCACCTAACTGGCTAAAATATGGAATTAAAAAGGGGGGCAGCAATGTGCTATCATCCTTAGAAGATAGTATAGGGTCAGATTATGAAGACATTTTAGTGACAAATTGAGGAGTTTTTTTTAATTACATTACGTTATATTGTAATATAGAAAATAGGGAGCCAATGAAATATAAGGGACATGACAACAGTATGGTCAAGCTTGCTAAAACTAATTGAAATAATTCTTTTTGGAAGTAATTCATTTAAAACCCTGTTAAAATGTTCAAGAAAAGAAAAATGTTTCCTTTCTGCCAGTGCAAAAAGAACAATTTCTAGCTATTTCTTAATTGTAACTATCATTGCAAGGACTCTTAGAAAATAACATGCGTACATGAATTTTGGCATTCTACAATAATTCTATTATGGACCACTGTATAAAGTGGGAAACTACATTTATGAAGATAAAGATGATACGGATTTTCCTCTAAAACATTGTGCACTGTTAACTTTCAGCTTAAAAATCACAGCTTTTTTCAAGAATCATTTTCCTTAAAACCATACTAGCATTGTTTTTCAAAAGTAATTTTTTTTTTTTTGCTGTAGATCCAAAAGTAATATTTTGGGTGCCTAGAGTTAGGGAAGAATGTTGAACTCCAACCCTGGGAACCTTTTATCTATGTAATTAAAGATTTACCAAGTTTCAGGATCACATGAATAGAGTGCTGCCCAACTCTAGTAGGTATTTAAGCCCTTTGAATAAAAAATTTGGGTCTTCATTTGTCTGCATTAAGAAGCATTAAAGTCATTAGTTCCTGTGGTTGGAATGATTTTATCTCTTCCAACTTTTTATACTTCCTAAGCAGGGAGGGAAAGTGTTTTCACCTTCATTTAAGAGCAGAAAAGTCTAAGCACAGAGCAATTCACTGGGTAATAGAGGCAGAAGAAGAAGAAGGAGAAGGAGGAAGACAAGGTGGATGAGGAGGAAGAGGAGGAGCAGCAGGAAGAGGAAAATAAAGAATAATAGGAGGAGGAAGTCCAAAAGGAGAAGGCGAAACCTTCAAGGACTGGCACCACAAAGTACTGGGGAACATAAGCAATTTATTTCAGAACACTGAGATTAAGGAAAGTACTCTGTTTGATGAAAACTTTTCCAGCCATATGTTTTTCTCATAAATCTTTAAGGCTACTGAGTAGGAAGCTCCATTCAACAGATTTTCAGTATTTCAATTTGTCTTCTCTTCAGGCTGAGCAAGGTTAAGACAGTTGTGTTTAATATCCTAAACCCTGGTTGGTGAAAGCACATACAACTGAGATGGAATCACATGGAGTGTGTGTCTCCACCTTCTCCCCCTGATGACTTATAAGGGTAAATGTGATGCAGAGCTAAAGGACTTACGCTTTGAGATTAAAAAAATATACTCTTATTGGTCACTGAGGAAAAAGATCTTCTGACTTAGTTATTTTCAAAAAGAATTACTTTCCCTGTGCTTCTACCACTTTCCCTCTTCTAAGAAAGTCAATCCTATTTGAATCTCTTAGGTCTAGGGATCAGGCTGGTGCCCTTCTCCCACACTGATGGCATGGTAATTGCTCCTACATAGTTGCTAAACATACTTAAGCCTGGCTTTCAGTCTGCCTATTTTAGTTTGTGTTTCTTTTCTTAAGGTCCCCCTATAAGGGCTACCTTGGAGATTCAGAAATTCATATTTTCTTCAGTCAATGGCTCCTGCACTTTGGGAAGAGGCTCTGGTCTACATGGCTTCTTGGAGAATATGACTACTCACAGGAGGACAAAATTAACCCCTGGCCTGGTTCTCCAGAGTATATGGTCTTTGAAAAGACAGTAAAGAGCCAAGCTGAAATGTGAAATACAACTTTAGCAGTACATCAAATTGTTTTATATTTTTATCATTTTTAATATCAAACCCCTTGGAATGTATAATGGTTGTTATAAATTAATACTGCTTGTTTAAATTTTTCTGTCAATGCATCCTTATGAGTCTTTTACATTTAACATTTATTTTGTGAATGTAGGAAATAAATAGTTGTCCCATACCTGATTTGCATTGTATATTGATATTTTGCTACAAACTTCCTTTTTTGGGGGAAGAACCTAGTCATGAGTCAAATGTTTTTAAGTAATTTTCTCTGTGGTTTTGATGTGGGTGTATAAAGAGCCATAGAGATGGAAGGAAAAAAAAAACAGCTGGATGCCTTTCTCTGAGGGCCAATCTCACTCTTTGTAATAGTCTTTCATGTAACTGATATTTGTTGGAAAGGGAGTCACACCTTCAGATAAAAGCTTGGTGCACTCTTTCCCCTTCAAGAGACAGTAACTAGGAAAGTTACTTGAAGCTAGAAATAATTTACCCTAGAGAAACAATATTTGGGAGGACAGATAGATATAATTCTAGTGCAGTACCCCTTCTCTGAAGAGAATATAATTTTCAACTTAGTGACCCCAATTCTCTGCTTCCCTCCAGATAGGGATCAAAGTAGCATTTAGAGTGAATGGATAAGATCCCAGAAATAACTATTTATGCCTCCCTGAGAACCATATTTAGACAACACATGTAGATAGGCATAACAAGAACACACACATTACACACACACACACACACACACACACACACTCTAGAAATAGTTAACTCCTCTGAAGATAATCTAGTTCTCCTAACAACTGATTTTTTAAAACATTTTCTTGCTTAAGTCACTTGTATTTTTTTTTTTTTTTTTATTTTATTTTTATTTTTATTTTTTTAAATGCAATTTATTTCTTTAACATATTTGGTTTTCAGCATTGATTTTCACAACAGTTTGAATTACAAATTTTCTCCCCATTTCTGCCCTCCCCCCCCACTCCAAGATGGCGTATATTCTGGTTGCCCTGTTCCCCAGTCAGCCCTCCCCTCTATCACCCCCCTCCCCTCTCATCCCCTTTTCCCTTCCTTTCTTGTAGGGCAAGATAAATTTCTACGCCCCATTGCCTGTGTATCTTATTTTTTAGTTGCATATAAAAGTTTTTTTGTTTTTGAACATCTGATTTTAAAACTTTGAGTTCCAAATTCCCTTCCCTCTTCCCTTCCCACCCACCCTCCCTAAGAAGTTGAGCAATTCAACCTAGGCCTCACATGTATTATTATGTATAACCCTTCCACAATACTCATGTTGTGAAAGGCTAACTACATGTTGCTCCTTCCCAACCCATCCCGCTTTATTGAATTTTCTCCCTTGACCCTGTCCCCTTTCCAAAGTGTTTGTTTTGATTACCTCCACCCCCATCTGTCCTCCACTCCATCATCCCCCCACCTTTTATTTTTTTTTTTTATCTTTCTCCCTCTTCTTTCCTGTGGGGTAGGATACCCAACTGAGTATGTATGGTATTCCCCCTCAGGCCAAATCTGATGAGAGCAAGGTTCACTCATTCCCCCCTCACCTGCCCTCTCCCCTCCTTCCATAGAACTGCTTCCTCTTGCCACCTTTATGCGAGATAATCCACCCCATTCTATCTCTCCCTATCTCCCTCTCTCAGTATGTTACTCTCTCATCCCTTAATTTCATTTTATTTCTTTTAGATATCTTCCCTTCATCCTCAACTCACCCTGTGTCTGCTCTCTCTCTTTTACATATATATATATACACATACATACACATACATACATATACACATACATACATACATACACATTCACTTATATATATACTTAAACATATATATATATATATGCATATATATATATATGCATATTCCCTTCAACTACCCTAATACTGAGGTCTCATGAATCATACTCATCATCTTTCCATGTAGGAATGTAAACAAAACAGTTCAACTTTAGTAAGTCCCTTGCAATTTCTGTTTCTTGATTACCTTTTCATGCTTCTCTTGATTCTTGTGTTTGAAAGTCAAATTTTCTATTCAGTTCTGGTCTTTTCACTGAGAAAGCTTGAAAGTCCTCTATTTTATTGAAAGTCCATATTTTGCCTTGGAACATGATACTCAGTTTTGCTGGGTAGGTGATTCTAGGTTTTAATCCTAGCTCCATTGACCTCCGGAATATCGCATTCCAAGCCCTTCGATCTCTTAATGTAGAAGCTGCCAGATCTTGGGTTATTCTGATTGGGTTTCCACAATACTCAAATTGTTTCTTTCTGGCTGCTTGCAGTATTTTCTCCTTGATCTGGGAGCTCTGGAATTTGGCAACAATATTCCTAGGAGATTTCTTTTTGGGATCTATTTGCAGAGGCGATCGATGGATTCTTTCAATTTCTATTTTGCCCTGTGGCTCTAGAATATCAGGGCAGTTCTCCTTGATAATTTCCTCTAAGATGGTATCTAGGCTCTTTTTTTGATCATGGCTTTCAGGTAGTCCAATAATTTTTAAATTATCTCTCCTGGATCTATTTTCCAGGTCAGTGGTTTTTCCAAGGAGATATTTCACATTGTCTTCCATTTTTTCATTCCTCTGGTTCTGTTTTATAATATCCTGATTTCTCATAAAGTCACTAGCTTCCACTTGCTCCAATCTAATTTTTAAAGTAGTATTTTCTTCAGTGGTCTTTTGGACCTCCTTTTCCATTTGGCTAATTCTGCCTTTCAAGGAATTCTTCTCCTCATTGGCTTTTTGGAGCTCTTTTGCCATTTGAGTTAGTCTATTTTTTAAGGTGTTGTTTTCTTCAGTGTATTTTTCAGTATTTTTTTGGGTCTCCTTTAGCAAGTCATTGACTTGTTTTTCATGGTTTTCTCGCATCCTTCTTATTTCTCTTCCCAATTTTTCCTCTACTTCTCTAACTTGCTTTTCCAAATCCTTTTTGAGTTCTTCTATGGTCTGGGGCCAGTTCATGTTTTTCTTGGAGGCTTTGGTTGTAGTCTCTATGACTTTGTTGTCTTCTTTAGGCTGTATGTTTTGGTCTTCTTTGTCACCAAAGAAAGAATCCAAAGTCTGAGACTGAATCTGGGCGCGTTTTCGCGTCCTGGCCATATTCCCAACTAACTAACTTGACCCTTGAGTTTTTCAGTGGGGTATGACTGCTTGTAGATTACAGAGTTCTATGTTCTACGTTTGGGGGGGAGGTGCCAGCTCTGTCAGAGCCGCACTCCTCCTTCCCCAAGGACCCCCAGTCCAGACTGGGCTCAGATCTTCGGCAGGCTGTGCACCCCTGCTGCGATCCGCCACTTAATTCCTCCCACCAGGTGGGCCTGGAGCCGGAAGTAACAACAGCTGTAGCTGCCCCACCTCCGCTGCCCCCGGGGCTGGAAGCCGAACCGCGAACTCCTTCCACTCCCGCAGCTTTTCCCACTAACCTTCTCCGCAGTCTTTGGTGTTTGTGGGTCGAGGGGTCTGGTAACTGCCGCAGCTCACATATTCAGGGCGCTAGGGCCCCCTCCGCCCGGCTTCCGGTCTGGATCGTCCACGCCGCTCAGGCTGGGCTCTGCTCCACTCCGTTCCCAGCTCCCAGCTCCCAGCTCCCAGCTCCGTGTGGAATAGAGCTCACCCAGAGACCATCCGGGCTGTCCTGGGCTGGAGCCCTGCTTCCCTCTGCTGTTCTGTGGGTTCTGCCGTTCTAGAATTGGTTCAGAGCCATTTTTATAGGTTTTTGGAGGGACTTGGGTACGGAGCTCACTCTAGTCCGTGCTTACCAGCCGCCATCTAAGTCACTTGTATTTTTTATGACATTCTCAGAATGATTAGGAAAAATAAGTCGTTGGTGAATATAACTGCTGTGAGTATATTGGGAATATACTTTCTCTTGTCTTTTTGCCTTTTCCATTGCTTGCTGTTCTGGATATTTACTTATTTGGAATTCAGTCATGTATTCTTTTCCTTACTGTAATCATTCATTAAACTATTTAATATCTATTTAACAAATGATTAGATGCATGGTTCGTGTAAAGTTATTATCTACTTAGCATTAATAATGAAATGTAGAGCAGAAAATTCTATACGATTCACAGGAGAATATATCAAAGAATGATAGGATTGGGAGCCCACAGTCACTTCACCACATTTTATATATGCTCATGAAAGCATTCCAAGCGAGGCTTAGAGTGTTTACTTGGTAGCAGTAAAGGTCTTCTAAAGATGGCAGTCGCATAATTACTTAATATCCTAGACAGAATTACTTCCTTGGCAAACTAGTTTATTTTTTTCTTTAAAATTGTATAAATTGGCTAATTACATAATTTCTTCTGATGGCATTTTGTGAATGGGAGCATTGTGAAGCTTAATTAATCAATGACTGTGAAAGGACTAGACATCTATACTTTTCTGTTCAATTTTATTCTGTTTTCAGACATGGAAAAAATCTTAAATTTTGTTTTCATGCATTAAAGAAAGTAGAAGTTCTCTGTCTCCCTCACTTAAAAACTATAAAAAGGTTTATTTTTGGTTTGCTTTAGTAGAAGTGATAATATAACGATAAAATTGACAAGCTGTACTGTTATCTATTCCTGTAATGTGGGAGTTGGTTTGAAGACTAGTTTATCTCAGTACCTCTACACCTATTTACTGTCTTTTGACCTATTTCTGGCCATCAGGACTGTCTGTATGTTCAATCTGCAGTCCAGGAGGCAGATTTGGAATCGTTCACTGTGGGATTAGTCACAATACAGATGGCATTTTAGGGTCCTAATAAAGGTGGTCACATTCACACGTATGGATACAGAGACAACTCTGGCAACTGAGAGCCCTGAAAAACAAATCCAGTTGCTAACCACTATGTCATCCCCTTGGCCCATCACAAATCAATAAACACAACTAACTTCCTATCACCCCCATGATCAAATGTGAAGTCCTCTGATTGATATTCTAAGCCTTTCATAATTTCTGTCCCCCAGCATTCCAGTCTTACATCTTACACCATCACCTTTCCATATATGGTCAGATCTGTGCTTTTGGAAAATCACTTTGTTAGCTGAGTGGCAGATGGACTTCAGTGGAAGGAGAAATGAAACAAGGACACCAACCATCAGGGTATTGCAATGGTCCAGGCATGAGGTTATGAGGGCTTGCATCAAGATGGTAGCAGTGTCAGAGGAGAGAAAAGAATGCATAAGAGAAATGCTACAAAGGTAGGAGCTAAAGGACTTGGCAACTAATTAAACATGGGCAATAACAGAGAGTGAGGAGCCAAGGATAAGATCTAGGTTATGGTCCTGGGTGTCTGAGAGGATGGAGTAACCTTGCCAGATACATGCATACACACATATGCACATATGTGTGTATTACATAGACATATGTCTATGTATGCACGCGTGTATATATGCATATATGTGTGTATATACATAAATATATACACATATACACTATATATAGATATACACATACATATTATATGTATGCATATATTCATGCACATAGTTAATTGATGCAGCTTGGTCATTTGAGGTATTCTTAAATTCCATTCCTTATAGTGTTAATATAGGACTGATGAAGAAATGAGAGCTATATAAATACTTTGAAGTGCAAACATTTGAGGGAGTCAAAAATAGATATATAAATACGTTTGAACTTTTGGAGAATAATACACAATGATGAAATTTTGATGTTCCCCAAAGTGGAGAAGAAATGTTTCCTCTCAGAACCTTATTCTTTTCAAGTGACTAAAAAGAATGTCAAAGAGAGTTTTGTTATATTTTGGTTGTCTTTGAAGGAGAGATGATTTAAGAATTATTGGACTATCTGAAAGCCTTGATAAAAAAAGAAAAGAATGTAGTCATCATGCTTCAGATGTTTACCAAGGAAAACCACCTTAATATCCTAAAACCGGAACGCAAAATAGAAATTGGAAGTATGAGGTAAATTATTTCATAAAAAAGATGCTCAAAAGAACTTTTACAGTGGAGGGGAAGATGGGAGATATTGCTTGAAACTTACTTCCATCAGTACTGGCTCAAAGTGAGAGTAACATATACACTCATTTGGATATAGAAATCTATCTTACACTACTGGGAAATGTGTGTGTGTGTGGGGGGGGTTTAAGAGAAGGAGAGAGGGCTGATAGAAGGGAGAGAAGATTTAGGGAGGTGGTGGTCAGATGCAAACACTGATGAGGAGGGACAGAGTGAAAAGAGAGAGAAAAGGATAAATGGGGGGAAAGTAGGATGAAGGGACATGCACAATTAGTAAACTTAATTGTGAATTTGAATGGGATGAAGCCACCCCTAAAACAGAAGCAGATAGCAGAGGGGATCAAAAAACAGAATCCTACAGAATGTTGTTTAGAAGAAACACACTTGAAGCAGAGATACACACAGAATAAAAGAAAGGGGCTGGAACAGAATTTATTATGCTTCAGCTGAAACAAAATAAAAAAAGCAAGGATAGCAATCATGACCTCAGAAGAAGCAAAAACAAATCTAATTAAAATAAGTAGAGAATTTTTTTTTGCTAAAATGGCATAATAGATCATAAAGTAATATTGATAATAAACATATATGTATGGTATAGCAATGACATTTTTAAGAGAAAAGTTAAATGAGTTAGAGGAAAAAATAGAAAATAAAACTATACAATGGAGGACCTCAACATTCCCTTCTCAGAACTAGATAAATGTAACCATAAAATAAACAGGAAAGAAGCTAAGGAGATGCATGTTATTTTAGAAATTTAGATATGATATACCTTTAGAAAAAATGAATGGAATAGAAAGGAATATACCTTTTTCTCAGTGGTACATGGTAACTGCACAAAAATTGATCATGTATTAGGCCATAAAACCTTTACAATCAAATGCAGAAAAGCTGAAATATTAAATGCACCCTTTTCAAACCATAATGTAATAAAATTATGTCCAATAAAGGACCATGAGACATAGATTAAAAAATAATTTGGAACTAACTAATCTAATCTTAAAGAATGAATGGATCACAGAAGAAATCAAGGAAATAGCAAATAATTTCACCAATGAGAATGACAATAATGAAACAACATCCCAAGTTTTGTAGAGTGCAGTCAAATAAGCGTTTAGGCAAAAATGCATACATATAAATGCTTACAATGATAAAACAGAGAAAGAACAAATCAGTGAATTGGGCATACAATTAAAAAAAACAAACTAGAAAAAGAACAAATTAGAAATCTCTAATTAACTTTATGTTGGAAATCCTGAAAAATTAAAAGAGAGATTAATAAAGTTGAAAGTAAGAAAACCACTGAACTTAAAAAAAGCTAGCACTTGGGTTTATAAATAAACAAACCATTGATTAATTTGATTAAAAAAATAAAGAAGAAAATTTAATTACCAGTATCAAAAATTAAAAGGATGAAGTCATCACCAATGAAGTTGAAATTAAAGCAATTGGTAGGCTATATTTTGCCTAATCATAGACTAATGAATCTAACAACCTAAGTGAAATGAATGTTTACAAAAATATCAACTGCAAAGAATAAGAGAAGAGGAAATAGAATGCTTAAAAAACCCTCATAAAAAGTGAAAAAGCCATAAATGAGGTCCCTAAGAAACAAATATGCTACTGATACCTAAGTAAGAAAGAGCAAAAAGTGGTATATGACTGCTTGTAGACTACAGAGTTCTATGTTCCACGTTTGGGGGGGAGGTGCCAGCTCTGCTGCACCAGCACTGCTCCTTCCCCAAGGACCCCCAACCTGAACTGGGCTCAGATCTTTGGCAGGCTGTGCACCCCTGCTCTGATCCGCCACTTAATTCCTCCCACCAGGTGGGCCTGGAGCTGGAAGCAGCAGCAGCCTTAGCTGCCCCACCTCCGCTGCCCCCGGGGCTGGAAGCCGAATCGTGAACTCCTTCCACTTCCGCAGCTTTTCCCACTAACCTTCTCAGCAGTCTTTGGTGTTTGTGGGTTGAGAAGTCTCGTAACTGCCGCAGCTCACTGAATCAGGGCGCCAGGGCATGCTCTGCCCGGTTGCTGGTCTTGTTGGTCCACGCCACTGAGGCTGGGCTCTGCTTCACTCCGTTCCCAGCTCCCAGCTCCCAGCTCCCTGCGGGATAGACCTCACCCAGAGACCATCCAGGCTGTCCTGGGCTGGAGCCCTGCTTCCCTCTGCTGTTCTGTGGGTTCTGCCGTTCTAGAATTGGTTCAGAGCCATTTTTTATAGGTTTTTGGAGGGGCTCGGCAGGGAGCTCAGGCTGGTCCCTGCTTTCCAGCCGCCATCTTGGCTCCGCCCCCTCAAAGGTCAAGTTAGTTGGCTGGGATTATGGCCAGGCAGCGAAAACGCACCGAGATTCAGTCTCAGACTCTGCATTCTTTCTTTGCTGACAAAGAAGACCAAAACATACAGACAGAAGAAATTAATAAAGTCAAAGAGCCTACAACAGAAACCTCCAAGAAAAACATGAACTGGTCCCAGACCATGGAAGAGCTCAAAAAGGATTTGGAAAAGCAAGTTAGAGAAGTAGAGGAAAAATTGGGAAGAGAAATGAGAAGGATGCAAGAAAACCATGAAAAACAAGTCAATGACTTGCTAAAGGAGACCCAAAAAAATACTGAAAAATACACTGAAGAAAACAACACCTTAAAAAACAGACTAACTCAAATGGCAAAGGAGCTCCAAAAAGCCAATGAGGAGAAGAATGCCTTGAAAGGCAGAATTAGCCAAATGGAAAAGGAGGTCCAAAAGAAGACTGAAGAAAATACTACTTTAAAAATTAGATTGGAGCAAGTGGAAGCTAGTGACTTTATGAGAAATCAGGATATTATCAAACAGAACCAAAGGAATGAAAAAATGGAAGACAATGTGAAATATCTCCTTGGAAAAACCACTGACCTGGAAAATAGATCCAGGAGAGATAATTTAAAAATAATTGGACTACCTGAAAGCCATGATCAAAAAAAGAGCCTAGATATCATCTTTCAAGAAATTATCAAGGAGAACTGCCCTGATATTCTTGAGCTACAGGGCAAAATAGAAATTGAAAGAATCCATCGATCGCCTCCTCAAATAGATCCGAAAAAGAAATCTCCTAGGAATATTGTCGCCAAATTCCAGAGCTCCCAGATCAAGGAGAAAATACTGCAAACAGCCAGAAAGAAACAATTTGAGTATTGTGGAAACCCAATCAGAATAACCCAGGATCTGGCAGCTTCTACATTAAGAGATCGAAGGGCTTGGAATATGATATTCCGGAGGTCAATGGAGCTAGGATTAAAACCTAGAATCACCTACCCAGCAAAACTGAGTATCATGCTCCAAGGCAAAATATGGATTTTCAATAAAATAGAGGACTTTCAAGCTTTCTCAGTGAAAAGACCAGAACTGCATAGAAAATTTGACTTTCAAACATAAGAATCAAGAGAAGCATGAAAAGGTAATCAAGAAACAGAAATTGCAAGGGACTTACTAAAGTTGAACTGTTTTGTTTATATTCCTACATGGAAAGAGGACATGGATGATTCATGAGACCTCAGTATTAGGGTAGCTGAAGGGAATATGCATATATATATATATATATATATATATATATATATATATATATATATATATGTTTATGTATATATATAAGTGAATGTGTATGTATGTATATATCTATGTGTATATATATGTGTGACACAGGGTGAGTTGAAGATGAAGGGAAGATATCTAAAAGAAATAAAATGAAATTAAGGGATGAGGGAGCATCATACTGAGAGAGGGAGATAGGGAGAGATAGAATGGGGTGGATTATTTCACATAAAGTGGGCAAGAGGAAGCAGTTTTGTGGGAGGAGGGGAGAGGCAGGTGAGGGGGGAATGAGTGAACCTTGCTCTCGTCAGATTTGGCCTGAGGAGGGAATACCATACATACTCAGTTGTGTATCTTACCCCACAGGAAAGAAGAGGGAGGAAGATAAAAAATAAATAAATAAAAATAAAAGGGGGGGGATGATGGAGGGGAGGGCAGATGGGGGTGAAGGTAATCAAAAACAAACACTTTGGAAATGAGACAGGGTCAAGGGAGAAAATTCAATAAAGCGGGATGGGTTGGGAAGGAGCAAAAGGTAGTTAGTCTTTCACAACATGAGTATTGTGGAAGGGTTATACATAATGATACATATGTGGCCTAGGTTGAATTGCTCGACTTCTTAGGGAAGGTGGGTGGGAAGGGACGAGGGGAGAGAATTAGGAACTCAAAGGTTTAAAATTAGATGTTCAAAAACAAAAAAAAAAGTTTTTGCATGCAATTAAAAAATAAGATACACAGGCAATGGGGCGTAGAAATTTATCTTGCCCTACAAGAAAGGAAGGGAAAAGGGGATGAGAGGGGAGGGGGGTGATAGAGGAGAGGGCTGACTGGGGAACAGGGCAACCAGAATATATGCCATCTTGGAGTGGGGGGGAGGGTAGAAATGGGGAGAAAATTTGTAATTCAAACTATTGTGAAAATCAATGCTGAAAACTAAATATGTCAAATAAATAAATTTAAATTAAGAAAAAAAAAGAAAAAAAAAAGAAAGTGCAAAAATAGAGGAAGAAAACTATTGACCACTTCCCCTAGTGAATATTCATAGGAAAAAATAAATAAACACTAGAAAAAAGATTATAGCAATATGTCACAAAGCTCATACACTATTACCAGGTGGGACTAATACCAAGAACGCAGGACTGGTTCAATATTAAGAAAACTATCAGTATATTTTACCATATCAATAACGAAACCAACAGAAATCATATAATTATCTCAATACATACAAAGGTTTGACAAAATACAACACTCATTCTTATTAAAAAAATACTGGAGAGCATAGGAATAAAGGGAGTATTCCTTAAAATGATAAGTAGTACCTATTTAAAATCAGCAATAAGTATTATCTGCAATAAGAATAAGATATATCAAGGTACAAGAAAAAATGTCCATTTACCCCTATCATTCAATATTGTACTAGGAATGCTAAGAGTAGTAATGAGACAAGAAAAAAGAAGGAATAAAAATTAGCAATGAGGAAATAAAACTGTTCTTTGCAGATGATATGATGATATATTTAGAGAATCCTAGAGAATCAACGAAAAAACTAGTTGAAATAATTAACAAATTTAGTAAAGTAGGGGGAGATAAAAGAAACTCACATACATCAACATTACAACATACTACTAAGTCCAGCAGAAAAAGGCAGAGAAATTCAATTTAAAGTAACTGTAAAGAATACAAGATACTTGGGAGTCTACCTGCCAAGAAAAACCCAAGAACTATATGAACAAATTTATAAAACACTTTTCAAACAAATAAAGTCACACCTGAGCAACTTAAAAAAAAAAACATTAATTGCTCATGGGTAGGCCACACCAATATAATAAAAATGACATGACATTTCTACCTAAATTAATCTACTTATTTATTCAGTTTCATTCCGATCAAATTACCAAAAATATTTTACACAGCTAGAAAAAAAATAACAAAATTAATCTGGAAGAACAAAATGTCAAGAATATCAAGGGAATCAATGAAAAAAAAGTGAAAGAAAGAAGCGTAACTGTACTGGATCTCAAACTGTATTGTAAAATTATAATCATTGATAATCTAGTACTGTCTAATAAATAGAGTGGTAGATCAGTGGAATATATTGGGTATACAATACATTGAAGTAAATGCTCATAGTAATCTAGTGTTTAATAAACACAGAGTCAGGATTTTGGTACAAAATTTTATTTTTTGAAAAAAAATGCTGGGTAAACAGGATAGGAGAAACTATGTATAGATCAACATCTCACACCATACACCAAAATAAATTCAAAATTAGGACATGATTTAGACATAAAGGGTGATATCATAAGCAAGTTAGGGGCACATTGGATAGTTTACCTTTCAGATCTATGGACAAAAGAAGTATTATGACTAAACAAGAGGTAGAGAGGATTTCTGGGTGTAAAATGTTTTTGCACAAATAAAACCAATGTAACCAAAATAAGAAGGAAAGTAGAAAGCTGAGGGGAAAATATCTCTGATAAAAGCATCATTTCTCTTATATAATGAGAACTGAGTCAATTTTTTTCTTTCTTTTTTAAAAAAAATTATGTGTTTTCAGTTTTCAACATTCACTTCCATAAGATTTTGAATTCCAAATTTTCTTCTCATCTCTCCCCTCCCCCACCCCAGAACAGCATGCATTCTGATTACCCATTCCTTCAATCTGCCCTCCCTTCTATTATCCCCCATCTCTTATCCCTTTCCCCCCTGCTTTCCTGTAGGGGAAGATAGATTTCCGTACCCAATTGAATATGTATGTTATACCCTCCTTAAGCCAAATCTGATGAGAATAAGGCTCACTTATTCCCTCTCACCTTGCACCAATCTCTTTCTCCTTTTGCTTCTGTAATATCATATTCCATGGCCTCTGATCCCTTAATGTAAAAGCTACTAAATCTTGTGTTATCCTGATTGTATTTCCACAATGCTTGAATTGTTTCTTTCTTTCTATTTGTAATATTTTCTCCTTCACCTGGGAACTCTGGAATTTGGCTACAATATTTCTAGGAGTGTTCCTTTTTGGATCTCTTTCAGGAGGTGATTCGTGGATTCTTTCCAGTTCTATTTTATCCTCTGGTTCTAGAATATCAGGGCAGTTTTCCTTGATAAATTCTTGAAAGATGATGTCTAGGATGTATTTTTTTATCATGGTTTTCAGGTAGTGCAATAATTTTTAAATTATCTCTCCTGGTCAGTTGTTTTTCCAATGAGATATTTCACATTTTCTTCTACTTTTTAATTCTTTTGGTTTTGTTTTATAATTTTTTGATTTCTCATAAAGTCATTAGCTTCCATTTGCTCCATTCTAATTTTTAAGGAATTGTTTGCTTCAGTCAGTGAGCTTTTGGACTTCCTTTTCCATTTGGCCAATTCTGCTTTTTAAGATATTCCTCTCTTCATTGGCTTTTTGGACCTCTTTTGCCATTTGGGTTAGTATATTTTTTAAAAGTTATTTTCTTCAGAATTTTTTGGGTCTCCATTAGCAAGTCATTGACTTCTTTTTCATGATTTTCTTTCATCACTCTTATTTCTCTTCCCAATTTTTCCTCTACTTCTCTTACTTGATTTTGAAAATCTATTTTGAGCTCCTCCATTGCCTGAGGCAATTTTATATTTTTTCTTGGAGGTTTTGGATGTAGGAGCTTTGACTTTGTTTTCTTCTTCTGGTTGTACGCTTTGATCTTCCCTCTCACCAGGGATGCAAGAAAATACCTTTTCACCAAGAAAGTAACTTTCTATACTCTTATTTTTCCCTCTGTTTGCTCACTTTTTCCTAGCCAGATACTTGACTTTTGAGTTCGTCATTAAGTATAGCATGTACTCCCCCAAGCTTCAGGGGTTTTGTGCAGCTGTTTTCAGAAATATTTCTAGGGACCTGTAAATTTTCAGTTCTTCCCAAGTGGTATGATCAAAGGAGAGGTATTTACTCCTCTCCTGGCCTGTGCTGTGATCTGTGAGCAACCACAAGCTCTCTTTTCTGCCTTGCAACTGTGAGGAGGATTCCCTTCCCACACCTGCCATAAGCTCTGTCACACCAGCTCTCCTCCTTGCCCCAGGACTACCACCTAGGACTTTGACCCAGATCAACTGATCAATTCCCCCACCATCTGTAACTCAAGAGCTCCAGAAGCAGCCACCACTATGTCAGTGGCTGCCACCACCCTGGGGCTGGGACTGGACCATGCTTCTCTCTGACTCAGGTGAGAGACCTTTCCCACTTTCCTTCAAAGCTATCTTTAGCATTTTTAGATTGAGACATCTGGAAACCACCACAGCTGCCAGGGATTCAGTGCCCTGAGGCCTGTTCCAGCCCTCTCTGTGCCAGTGTGGCCCATGTTGGACTATGCTCTTCTCTGAGCCTGGTGCAATAGACACTTCCTGCTTGCCTTCCAGAGTGTCTTGGGCTAGAAATCTCTCAAATTTGTCATTTTGTGGTTTCTGCTGTTCTAGTATTTGTTTAGTCATTTTTACAGGTGTTTCGAGGGGTTTTGGGGGGAGAGCTCAAGCAGGTCCCTGCTTCTACTCTGCCATCTCGGCTCCACCCACTTTGAGTCAATTTTTTAGGAAAGCAAGTTACTCCCCAATTGATAAATGGTCAAAGGATATGAAAAGCCAGTTTTCAAAGGAGTCAAAAGTATCTTTAATCATATGAAGAAACACCTTAAGCCAATATTGATTATATAAATTTAAATAAAAAGATACTAAAATGTACTATCTCACATCTATCAGAGTAGCTAATGTGACAAAAAAAGAAAATGATAAATTTTGGAGGAGGTATGGAAAAATTGAGACACTAATGCACTATTGGTAGAGTTGTGAACTGATTTAACCATTCTGGAGAGCAACTTGGAAATATGCCCAAAGGACTTTAAAACTGTGCATACCCTTTGACCCAGCAATACCACTACTGGTCTGTATCCCTAAAGGTTTAAAAAAGGAGAGAAGAGAAGAGAATGTATTTATACAAGGGTATACGTAGAAATTATTTTGGTGGTGGCTAAAAATTGGAAATTGAGGGAAACGGGAAGCAGGAAGATTTCAGAAAACAAACACAAAAACAAAAACTAGAGAGACTTACAAGAAGAAATGCAAAATGAAATGAGTAGAACCAGGAGAATACTGTACACAGTAACAGCAATATTGTATGAAAAACAACTGTGAATAACTTAGCTATTCTTAGCAATATAACAATGTAAGACAATCCCAAATGCCTGATGATGAAAAATACTACCTGCCTTCAGACCAAAAAATGATGAAGTCTAAATGGAGACCTAAATGTTGATGGAGTCTCTCTCTCTGTCTCTCTGTCTCTGTCTCTCTGTCTCTGTCTCTCTCTCTGCCTCTCTCTCCCCCTCTGTCTCTCCCTGTCTCTGTCTCTCTTTCTTTTCTTCCATGAAATGACTACTTTGGAAATATGTTTTATGCAATTGAACATGGATAACCTATACTAAATTTCTTATTTTGTCAGGGAAGGGGAGATAAGGTGGGAGGGAAAGTATTTAAACTTAGATTAAGAAATATGTTACAAAATGTTTTCCATGTAACTGTGGAAAAATAAAATATTATTATTATTATTTTAAAATTGTATCTGATGATGCTTTTATTTCTTCACATTCAAAACTAGATTAACACACTTTCTGAAAGTACCAGTGGAGTATTTGAATCTCTCAAGAATATTAGCAACAGACAGATAAATTCATTAAGCATTCAAAACCCTTTCCTATTTAAAAAAAAAACTATCACAAAAAGAATCTGTCATTAAAACCTTAGCACAGTTTGTTACGCCAGTGATATTTCATATTGGTGACTTCCTGATGAAATATGAGAGTCTTATTCTATATTCCATGTTGAGATTTTATAAATAATCCATCTTGTTACTCATATTAACAAGTTATTCTTTAGGAAAAGTTCCTTCTCTTTCAGAGTATTGCTGAGGTCATCATTCACCTCATCTCTCTAATCTTCTATCTCTCTTGGTTACTGCTTTATTTTCAGTCTACAGGCACAGTGTCTGGCACATTATAGGCATTTAATAAATATTTATTTATTGATTGATTACAAAGATGACTAGATCTCCCTGTCTTAGGGAAAAAAAATCCTCATTTGACTTTTCCATTCACTTAGGAGATTGTCCAATGTTATCCCACTATTTTTAGAATCAGACTCATAGGAACTCATAGGAAGCTTCTGCTTCTTCTCCCTTTATGCTTAGCTGTATTAAGAGAGTCATCTGCTCTCCAGAAGCTTCATTTTCCCCTTACTCAGTGTCTGACTTATTTTTTAGTGATTTTAAATATTTACATTGCTGTACTTATTGCATTTATTTATTTGGATTCCTCTTATTTTGATTTTCATCTGTTACCACAGTTTTAACCATATTTCTCTGTATTCCACATATTAAGTATTTCTTACTGAACTATAATAAACTGAAAAAATTAGGATGATGTAAGGGAAGCAATGCTGGATTTGGAGTCAGAGGACCTGAGTTTGAATCATGGCTCTGATACTCCATATGCCAACTTTAAGGGGTTACAAGCCCTAAGATCCTCAGTTTTTTCATCTACAAAATGAGGAAGTTGGGATTCAAGTTTTCTTCCTGTTCTAAATCTACATTCCTATGATTTTATCGGCTATATGTTTTAAGTCCCTTTGCTGATTGATGGTCACTCAAGTTATATCCAATTCTTTGCTATGACAAAACATATTGATATATTAGGGAACTTATTTATAAAAATAAGTTATGTGTTAGTATGTTTATAGCATTATGCATATATACATGCCAAATAACATAAATTGCAAATAGATAAGATACACTGAATAGATGAAAATAGGAAGTTGATTCTTTCAATACTAAAGCTAAAGGGAGAATTCAGAAAGGACTGAGGAAATTAAAAAAAAAAACTAAATCCATTCCATTATATATGATTCAAAATTGCCTTAAGGGAAAAAAAAACAGGTAATACAGCTAGAATTAGAATTAGAAGAGAGACCATAAAGCAAAAAAAAAATGTTTCAGACATTCCTGATGAAAGCCTAATGTCTAGAATTTCTAGGAGATTCACATACATACACATATCATTTTTTCTAATTTATACATACATTTCTCTCCAAAATATAGGCTCCAGACTCCAGATGATTGTCTTTATCTATAGAGGACTCTCTCTGTAGTGTCTTAGACACCTCTTCACTCTAGAAGCTGACTCCACACCTGGACTACTTCTAATATTGGAAGTCCTCAGGCTTTATGACCTCTCCTTCTGACTGGCTATTTCCTCTCAGAACCTCTTTTAAAGAGGAGGCTCACACCAAGTGTGTATGCATTCCTACCAAGGCTGCATCGTTGACTCACTAGACTTTCTCTGCCAAGCCCTAGAACTGTTAGCTTAATCCTTCCCCCTTCTTAATCCTTCCCCCTTCTTTTTAGCTCTCTTAAATGGGTTGTCTTCCTCCATGAAGCTCCTTTCAGGGCAGAGACTGTCTTTCTGCTTGTGTTTGTATTGCCAATGCTTTAGCCAGTGACTCACACATAATAAGCTCTTAATAAATGCTTGTTAATAACTTGCACACACACATATTCATACATGAATACACACATATTCATACATGAATACACACAAAGCTAAGAGCCTTTCCCCAATAGATAAGTAATTAGAAAGGAAATTAAAACTATATTGAACCATATAAAAATGTTTAAAGTTACTAACAACAAAGTAAATAATTTTTTTTAAAACTAGGTTAACTTATACCCATAAAATTTAAAAAGCCTATAGGAAGGGATATAAGAAGTCATACACACTAATAAGCTATAAATTTGGTTCAAACATATTGAAAACCATTTTGGAACTATATGAGAATAATTGCTAACATTTCATTTCCTTTGAGCTGGCCATTTCTCTATGGAGCTTTTACATAAAAATCAATAATATTTTTAATATGCCAAAAATGTTCTTACTGATAACAAAATCAGAATAATAAAATGCAGTTTGGGTTTTTAAAATCTTTCAGGATGTGTAAAATACATAGGCCATCAGCAGCAAAAGAGAAAAGTAAGAACATTTCATTGGAAAGTGAGAGGTGGAGTATGAGAGGAATTAAAGAAGAAAAGGGGAGTATTTGGAATGCAAGTAGTAAGATTTATTGTCAGAGTAAGAAAACATTTCCTGTTCAAGTTCAGGGGACAAGAAGGAAGAGAACAAATAATTTTACAATTGTGAAAGTAATTTCTTTAGTCATGACTTCAGGGTCTTTCATCCAAGGACAGCAAGTAGTTGTTTCAATACTGGATGAAACTACTCACTATACTATGTCTTTGTATATTGGTTGAGTACTTTCTAAAATTAGGCTACCAGATATTTGGGGAATTTCTATATTATTAGTCCATCAAGACATCATGTTATAATTGTGGTTCTTATTCCCAACCCCACCCCTCCGGATATGCAAAATGAAGTTGTTATAAATATATACGAACAAGTGCATCGGTATACACATACATATACACACATGTATTTATATATGTGCCAGTAATCCACATAGTAACACATATATTTACATTCATAGTAACTAACATATGTAAACATATATATATATATATATATACATATATATATATATACATTCATAGGAAACATTTTTTAGAAAAAGAACCTAAAAACAATGTAATTTCCCATTGATTAAGGAATGATAGAGGAAAAGTGGTATATAGATGCAGTAGGATTTACTGTGTGGTAAGGAGCAATCAACATGAAGAAATCAGAGAAATGTGAAAAGGTTTTCATCAACTGATGCAGTGTAAAGAAAACAGGTTTAGAAGAATAACATAGTAACAATATGGATAATAAAATAAATGGAAACAAAATAAAAAGAATATAATTCAAATCAAATACAATGATCAGTGTTGGTTCTAGATGATAAATTTTTCACAAAACATATTTTTCTCAGTTAAGAAATAAAAATAAAATAGAGGAGCCACGATGACAGAGAGGAGGCAGTGACTTGCCTGAGCTCTCCCCCCAAACCCTCCAAAGACCTTTAAATAATGCCCTAAAACAAATCCTGGAGTGGTAGAACCCACAAAAGGATGGAGTGAAACAATTTTCCAGCCCAAGACAACTTAAAAGTTTGACAAGAATGGTCTGTCTCACCAGGGTGAGAGTAGAGCACAGTCCAGTGAAGAACTCACTAGCACAGACCAGACCCAGCAAACGAAGAGCAGGTCTTAGGAGGGAAGGAATTAACACCTGTGGTGGCTACTTCTGGAGCTCTTAGTCTGCAGACTTTAGGGAGGTTCAATAGCTGGTCAGAAGGAGATTATTGGTGTCTTTTGCTGGCACTGGTGGCAGGCTCTGTTGCTTTGCCCACACTCAGATCCAGGTCACAGTTCTGCATCTTTGTCCCATGCTAAGAAGGAGCATGAGCACATCAGACCTTGGGACCCCAATGGAGTAGGGACCCTTATCACAGTTTCAGGGCAGAAAAGAGTGTTTGTGGTCTCTCACACACCAGAGCACAGTCCATGAGAGTAGTAAATACACCTTTCTTAGATCATACCACCTTGGAAAAACTGGAAATTTACAGGTCCCTCAAAACAGATGCACAAAACCTCTGAAGCTTGGGACAATGCACCGTACACCCTGAAAGCAGAGCCCCATTTTAGCAAAGAGTTAAAAGTCAAGAAAAAGACTAGGAAAATAAGCAAACAATAGAAAAAGAACTGATCACAGAAAGTTACTATGGTGACAAGGAAGATGGAAACAGACACTCAGAAGAAGTCAGCAAAGTCAAAATTCTTACATCCAAAGACTCCAAGAAAAAAAAGATATGAATTGATCTCAGGCCATATAAGAGGTCAAAAAGGATTTTAAAAATCAAGTAAGAGAGGTAGAAGAAAAATTTGGAAGAGAAATGATGCAAGAAAATCATGAAAAATGAGCTAACAACTTGGTAAAGGAGGCAAAAAAGTACTGAAATAATACCTTAAAAATAGTGGAAAATGTCAGGGAAGAGAACTGCTTAAAAAGTAGAACTGGCCAAATGAAAAAGAGGCACTAAGTTCACAGAAGAAAAGAGCTCATTAAAAGAATAAAATTGGCCAAATGGAAAAGGAGGTACAAAATTTCACTGAAGAAAATAATACCTTAAAAATTAGAATTGAGCAAGTGGAAGTTAATGACTCTATGAAACATTAAACAACAAGAAAACAAAACCAAAATAATGAAAAAAATAGAAGACAATGTGAAATCTCTTATTAGAAAAATAACTGATCTGGAAAACAGATCCAGGAGAGAAAACTTAAAGATTATTGGACTTCCTGAAAGCTATGAACAAAAAATGAGCCTAAACATCATCTTTTAAGAAATTATCAAAATTGTCCTAATATTCTAGATCAAGAGGGTAAAATAGAAATTGGAAAAATCCATCAATCACCTCCTGAAAGAAATAACAAAATGAAAACTCCCAGGAATATTATAGCTAAATTCCAGACCATCCAAATCATGAAGAAAATATTGCAAGCAGCCAGAAAAAAAAATTCAAGTATCATGGAGTCACAATCAGAATAACACAAGACCTAGCAGCTTCTAAATTAAACAGTAGGAGGGTTTGGAATGTGGTATTCCAGTGGGCAAAGGAGCTAGGATTACAACCAAGAATCACCTACCCAGCAAAATAGAGTATAATCCTTTGGGGAAAAAATGGATATTCAATGAAATAGAGGACTTTCAAACATTCCTGATGAAAAGACCAGAGTTGAATAGAAAATTGACTTCCAAATACAAGTCTCAAGAGAAGAATAAAAAGATAAACAGAAATGGGAAATCATAAGGGACTTGATAAGGTTAAACTGTTTACTTTTCAAGAGAAAGCTGGATAGATGGGATAGATTTTAAGGTGTGGGAGGGGAGAATTGAAAAAAAAAACTAAGAAAAAATTAACAATAGAGTAAAAAAAGACATGTTTAGTATCACCCTTCTAATACCTTCACCCACATCACAGGATGTAATCATAGATGGCAAGATATTAATGTGCTAACGCTATGTTAATAATATGCAATTTCTTTGTGGGGCAGCAAGGTAGCACAGTGGATGGCACAGTGGAGAGAGTGCCAGGCCTAGAGTCAGTATGACTCATCTTTCAGAGTTCAAAACTGGTCTCAGACACTTATTAGCTGTGTGATCACAGGCAAATCACTTAACCCTGTTTGCTTCAGTTTCCTCATCTGTAAAATGAGCTGGAGAAGGAAATGGCAAACCACTCCTTATCTTTGCCAAGAAAACGCTAAATGAGTTCATGAAGAGTCAGATGCAATAGAAATGACTGAATGACAACAACAAAATTTCTTTACAAAATATCAATACCTCTCTCTGAATCAGAAAGGACCAACTTCATTGGACAAATAAGGACTGACCATACCCCTAACTGACCCTTAAAAACTTGAGATTTCCAGTCATTCCAGCATGCAACTGTACTAGACAATAGCAAGGAGGGGCCAAGGAATAGCTTTTCCCCCTTCCTTTCCCCCTCTCCCTCATTGGCCGTGGCAAGTAACAATGGACCTGCTCTCTCAGAAGTAGGTACCCACATCCAGCAGTTGGAGAATCAATTAAATAGAATTTGAGGCCTATTTGAGGCATTAGAGACACACATTCTCCAGACAGACACAGACAGAAAAAAAGCAGTCACTAAAGGGCAGACAGAGCTTTAGGTAACAAAGAGATGGTTATATATTCACAAATGGAGCTAACCCTGGCATTTGAGTGTTGAGCTGAGGAGAGGAGTGGACACATGATCCAACCCTTAGTAGAAGCACTGATTCCAAGGGGGAAGTTTTATGAAAGGTACCTGAAAATGTGGTTTGCTTTCTATGGAGGGAGTTCAAAAGTCCTAGTGTTGTTCTAAGCCATTGAAGCTTAAAACTGTGATAACCCTCTATTTAACACAGACTTTATTATTTGGTAATTTTCCCCCTTTATCTTTGAAAATATTCTATTAGGGTAATTTCTCAGCACATTACTATGTCATCTACTTTCAGTCTTTTATATTAGATTAGTAGATATATTATATTATATTCAGTCATGTTATATAAGAAAATTCATATTTTACATTTGTAGTTTTGAGTTAACCAAAAAGAATCCAAAAGAAGTAAATGATCATAGATGCATAAGGAAATATATTCTACCCTTTGCATTTTTTAAAATACCTCTGAATGTGTGAAAGGTATATTTATAATCATTTTTAACTCTGTTGTCCAAGAAGGTCATTTAAATATCATATAGTGTTCAGTTGTTAAATTTTCTCCCTATGATTTTCTCTCATTTAAGATAGGCATTTTCTATTTGATTTGGGGACTAGAGGGAAGAAACAAAATTTTGTAAAGGGAGCTCATTTTTTGAAAACTAGCCAGCCTGTTGTTTCCTTTCTGTGTCTACAGGGAATAACCAGAGAGCTTTCTAGAGGGAAGAGGAGAGAAAATTAGATGTGCCTTCTATCAAAGCTCAGACTTTCTATTCTGTGTTGTAACAAATGAGACTAGTTTTCCTTATATAAGATCTTCTACGTTGTCACCCTTTAAGATGCTTTAAGAAATGTTAGGTCATTGAGAGTAATTATTGACTTCTCCATTTCACTTTACTCATTTAAAGTAACAAGATTTGACCCTTTGATTTAAAGTCCCATTAACCACTAATCTAGGATATAAACATAACAGCTACATTCTTGTTTTAAAGCTTGAATTTCCCCACTTTTTAAACAAACTGCACTACTGCCTTCTTCCATTCATGTTCATTTTAAGTGCCATAATTATGCCACATTTTATTTTTTTTAATTTAAATTTATTTATTTAACATATTTAGTTTTCAGCATTGATTTTCACAACAGTTTGAATTACAAATTTTCTCCCCATTTCTACCCTCCCCCCCCCACTCCAAGATGGCTTATATTCTGGTTGCCCTGTTCCCCACTCAGCCCTCCCCTCTATCACCCCCCTCCCCTCTCATCCCCTTTTCCCTTCCTTTCTTGTAGGGCAAGATAAATTTCTACACCCCATTGCCTGTGTATCTTATTTTTTAGTTGCATGCAAAAACTTTTTTTTTTGAACATCTGATTTTAAAACTTTGAGTTCCAAATTCTCTCCCCTCTTCCCTTCCTACCCACCCTCCCTAAGAAGTCGAGCAATTCAACCTAGGCCACACATGTATCATTATGTATAACCCTTCCACAATACTCATGTTGTGAAAGGCTAACTACATTTTGCTCCTTTTCAACCCATCCCACTTTATTGAATTTTCTCCCTTGACCCTGTCCCCTTTGCAAAGTGTTTGTTTTGATTACCTCCACCCCCATCTGCCCTCCCCTCCATCATCCCCCCCCCTTTTATTTTTTTTTTATCTTCCTCCCTCTTCTTTCCTGTGGGGTAAGATATCCAACTGAGTATGTATGGTATTCCTCCTCAGGCCAAATCTGATGAGAGCAAGGTTCACTCATTCCCCCCTCACCTGCCCTTTCCCCTCCTCCCACAGAACTGCTTCCTCTTGCCACCTTTACGTGAGATAATCCACCCCATTCTATCTCTCCCTATCTACCTCTCTCAGTATGTTGATCTCTCATCCCTTAATTTCATTTTATTTCTTTTAGATATCTTCCCTTCATCTTCAACTCACCCTGTGTCTGCTCTCTCTCTTTTACATATATATATAAACAGACATATATATATATATATACACATACATACACATACATACATATACACATATATACAAACATACACATTCTCTTATATATATACATAAACATATACATATATATATGCATATTCCCTTCAACTACCCTAATACTGAGGTCTCATGAATCATACACATCATCTTTCCATGTAGGAATGTAAACAAAACAGTTCAACTTTAGTAAGTCCCTTGCAATTTCCGTTTTTTGATTACCTTTTCATGCTTCTCTTGATTCTTGTGTTTGAAAGTCAAATTTTCTATTCAGTTCTGGTCTTTTCATTGAGAAAGCTTGTATGTCCTCTATTTAATTGAAAATCCATATTTTGCCTTGGAACATGATACTCAGTTTTGCTGGGTAGGTGATTCTAGGTTTTAATCCTAGCTCCATTGACCTTCGGAATATCGCATTCCAAGCCCTTCGATCTCTTAATGTAGAAGCTGCCAGGTCTTGGGTTATCCTGATTGGGTTTCCACAATACTCAAATTGTTTCTTTCTGGCTGCTTGCATTATTTTCTCCTTGATCTGGGAGCTCTGGAATTTGGCAACAATATTCCTAGGAGATTTCTTTTTGGGATCTATTTGAGGAGGCGATCGATGGATTCTTTCAATTTCTATTTTGCCCTGTGGCTCTAGAATATCAGGGCAGTTCTCCTTGATAATTTCTTGAAAGATGGTATGTAGGCTCTTTTTTTGATCATGGCTTTCAGGTAGTCCAATAATTTTTATATTATCTCTCCTGGATCTATTCTCCAGGTCAGTGGTTTTTCCAAGGAGATATTTCACATTGTCTTCCATTTTTTCATTCCTTTGGTTCTGTTTTATAATATCCTGATTCCTCATAAAGTCACTAGCTTCCACTTGCTCCAACCTAATTTTTAAAGTAGTATTTTCTTCAGTGGTCTTTTGGACCTCCTTTTCCATTTGGCTAATTCTGCCTTTCAAGGCATTCTTCTCCTCATTGGCTTTTTGGAGCTCTTTTGCCATTTGAGTTAGTCTGTTTTTTAAGGTGTTGTTTTCTTCAGTGTATTTTTCAGTATTTCTTTGGGTCTCCTTTAGCAAGTCATTGACTTGTTTTTTCATGGTTTTCTTGCATCCTTCTCATTTCTCTTCCCAATTTTTCCTCTACTTCTCTAACTTGCTTTTCCAAATCCTTTTTGAGTTCTTCTATGGCCTGGGGCCAGTTCATGTTTTTCTTGGAGGCTTTTGTTGTAGGCTCTATGACTTTGTTGTCTTCTTTAGGATGTATGTTTTGATCTTCTTTGTCACCAAAGAAAGAATGCAAAGTCTGAGACTGAATCTGGGCGTGTTTTCGCTGCCTGGCCATATTCCCAACCAACTAACTTGACCCTTGAGTTTTTCAGTGGGATATGACTGCTTGTAGACTAACGAGTTCTATGTTCCACGTTTGGGGGGGAGGTGCCAGCTCTGTCAGACGCACACTGCTCCTTCCCCAAGAACCCCCAACCCAAACTGGGCTTACATCTTCGGCAGGCTGTGCACCCCTGCTCTGATCCGCCACTTAATTCCTCCCACCAGGTGGGCCTGGAGCTGGAAGTAACAACAGCTGTAGCTGCCCCACCTCCGCTGCCCCCGGGGCTGGAAGCTGAACCATGAACTCCTTCCACTCCTGCAGCTTTTCCCACTAACCTTCTCCGCAGTCTTTGGTGTTTGTGGGTCGAGGGGTCTGGTAACTGCCGCAGCTCACTGAATCAGGGCGCTAGGGCCCCCTTTGCCCGGCTTCTGGTCTGGATGGTCCACGCTGCTCAGGCTGGGCTCTGCTCCACTCCGTTCCCAGCTCCCAGCTCCGTGTGGAATAGACCTCACCCAGAGACCATCCAGGCTGTCCTGGGCTGGAGCCCTGCTTCCCTCTGCTGTTCTGTGGGTTCTGCCGTTCTAGATATGGTTCAGAGCCATTTTTTATAAGTTTTTGGAGGGATTCGGTAACAGAGCTCACTCTAGTCCCTGCTTACCAGCCGCCATATTCTATGCCACATTTTATAAACTGCATATCAGCAAGGAAAAGTAGAGTAAATCATTATTTAACAGTATAATTAGGATGTGAACAAGAGGAAAAGCAGATGAAGAAAATGCATGAATAAAAGTGGACATCAAGTGGGGAACTTTGTTTCCTTTATCTCCACAACATAGAAATAAACCTTTGGATTTCTTCAATGTAGGAAACTCCTTGTGTAAAAATTAATTGTGTGGGAACTACCTCCACTATGGCGAATTTTCTGTTATTCATAGTCTTCCATATTACCTGAGACTCTGGAAAGGTAAATGATTTGTTCATGGTAACATAGTTCATATATGTCAAATGAATGAGTTGAACCCTTTTTTTGACAGCAAACCCAGCCCTCTATCTATTGTACTTCTCTTAATCTCATCATATGTAGACATAAATCAAATTTACTAACGGTTTCCTTAAAACAACTTTTATTTTCACCTAGATAGTATGACCATTTAAGCTATTCAAGCAAGAGAAGGGTTTTGTTTTAGCCAGAAAATTCAAGTCTTTTAAATAATATACATGAAAAATCCCAATAAAAGAAAGACTTTAATTGGTTATTTAATGTTAGCACTCTGTGGGATCGCAATATGACCTCATGGTATAAAGCTCATTAAGTAATTGTATGAAAACGTAAGAAAAACATTTTATCCATCCAGTAGCCCAAATTCAGACTTTACATCTCTTGCTAACCACAGAGTCTTCATGTTCCATTAGCACAGGGGAGTGGTTCAATTGCTCTGAGGAAAAAGTGAAGGCCTAAAACAGAGGTTTGAGTTCTGTTTTGTTTCAGGCTTTGGGCAAAGGTTCAGAAAACTTTGCATTCCACCAAAACTAATTACAAGTACCATTGAGTGGACATCCAGTTGCTTTAGAGATCTGTCTAATCTATATGTGTGCACTATCGGGAAGCATTCCTACTCTCGCTCCGAGCATTAGGGATATCTGGCTTAAGTTAGAACTCTTTTTCATTCGAATTTTTAGAGTAGCATTATTGGACACATTTCTCCAGAAAAATCAGATTCAGAAAATCTTGAAATCTTAGCCTAAACAAGCTGTCTCCAGGCCTAGTTTAGTTTAGCATAAATAAAAAAACATAACAAATGTCAATAAAGTGTTATAGGGCCTATAAACAGACAAGACTTTTAAAGTTCATTCTGGAATCCTCCTCTTACAAGTGAGGAAACTGAGGCTCTAAGATAGTAAATGACTTGCCCAAAGTCATAAAAGTTCATTATGTTCATAAAAATGGACTATACCTATGATTCCACTGCTTAGTCTATTTCCCAGGATGATTAGGGAAAAGGCAAAAAAAACCTTTATGTTCTAAGAGGTTTATAACAGCTCTCTTTGTGGTGGCAAAGATGTGGAAATAGCTAATGAAGTTCTTTCAAGGATTCAACTATTTTCTTGGGACTTAACTTGTCAATTTGGAAAATTAAAAAATCACCAGAGACTCTGCTTCACAATGTGGAAATCTAATGTTCCTGAGTCAGTTGCAAACCCTCTCCTCCCCTAACAACCCCCCAAAAAGTAAGGAATCAAGTGAAACTCTAGTCTGACCAATAATCAGCTTGGCTTTGCACTATAGGCCCAATCACAATGTGGGAACATATATGCAGTCCACGACACAGATTTGCATCAACCTTAAAAGAAGAAACAAATAACACTTTAAAAATATAACCACACTAAAAGTTGTCATAATCACTGTAGTGAGAATGAAACTCAATAAAGATAAAAGAGATAGGTCACACAGAAAAACCACCATTCTAGATTCTCTTCCCATTTGAAGTAAGATAAACCAAAAGGCAACAAAGAGCCTTTTCTACAAACACCTATGACATTTTCATTTTCTTTTTTAGAACTGCTTTCAGATATTGGATCTTTCACTTAACTCCAGGGGCTCTGGAAGAGTTGTTAATGTATTTAGGATGTGGTCATATTTTAGGAAGTTTTAGGAAATGAATCCACATCTGAGAGGTATTCAAGCGCTTGAAAGCTGCAATGAATATAGTCAAAGGACCAGCCAATCTCTTTGGGAATACTTCCTGCAACTGCAGAGAGACACATTCATCAAGGAAGAATTAGATGGATTATTTTGCCTGCTGCGAGTTTTCATTTCAGTCTATTATTTTTTTAAACTAAACTTCATCAAAAATTATTTTCCATAAGTTGTTGGCAAGTAAATAAGTCAAGTGTAATTTATATTTCTGTTTGTATTTCTTCAATATTATTAATGAACTTATAAACACATGAAATAAAAATGTATTATTATGTTAAAATTATAGAACACAAATGCAAAGAGAGATATTATGTTATCAGATTTGTATGTCTCATTAAGCAATAATGGATTCATTTTTTCAAATCACAAATTTATTGTTGATAATATTGATGGAAAAGAATGAAAACACTTTTCAAGAGTATGATGAAAACATAGCTTTTGAAATGATTGAATTAATCTTGATTTTTACAGTAAGAGATGAAGGATAACATGGCTGAAAGAATGCCACATTTGGATTAAACAAAGCCCTTGGTTCAAATCTGCTTCTGACATGTCAGCTATTTGATCATGGGCAAATTAATTACTCTATATTGGCCTCGGTTTCCCTATCTCTCAAGTGTAGGTCATTGTGTCAGTGGGGCCCACCTCATAGGGTATTATGATGTTTGAATGAGATAATATTGGAAAATACTTCGAAGGCCTTATACTGGCATATCCTTTTTGAAGGAATTATTCAGGATGGGACAATTGTCACCAGTAACATTTTTGGACTGTTAGCCTTTTGTGAAATACTTACGTGCAATGTTATTTCACAAGTTGTTCCTAAGATAGTATTAGTTAGCAATTTATAAAGTGTAGGTCAATTCCTCCCAATTCATCAGAAGTTCTTTTTCTATTGAGCAAGGGGCTTGAGGAGATGAACTTCAAAGCCTTTTCCAACATGAGGATTATAAAATTAAATATTGGAAATGTGCTTTAGTGTGCTAAAGGGTATCTTAAACTTTGATAGCCTATTTTCATGGTAATATTGATTACACTCTCTCAGATAATCTCATATATCATTAGGCTATTTAATAATTTGAAGCCATGAGTAAGTACTTTACTTTGCACATTAGAAAACTGCTCAGTGACATTTTATGCAAATCTTGACTCCAACTGGAAGGCCAGTTTCTCCAGAAAATGATCTTTTTCTCTTTAATCTGTCAGCAATACAGCAAGTTCAAAATGTATAATGAGGAGTACAATCTAAATTCTCTTAATGTCACTTTCCAAAATGAAAGGACCCCCAATTGAAATGGAATTATATGTAGTTAACTCTAACCATGAGTTTTCAATTTAAATAAATTTTTATAATGGCAATCAATTTTCTGAAAACTTTCGCTTTGTTTGAATATTTTCTTTTATACTGGAACATTTTCTTCCTTATGTTTATTCTCACAGACAAATACAGGAAAAAGCCCACTTACTCCTTTTGACCTTTCTGTTTAGTAACTGACAATTACTTTCCTCAGCTCCAAGGCAATCCTTTCTTCCAGAGTGCCTTATTTAGAACACATGATAGGCATTCAGTTTTCCAGTAGCCTCTGAGCACCACTGAGTATTTATTTACATTGCATAAAATTAGAGGAAATGAAGGGGTATGTGTTTGGACTAGGAACTACTGCCTAATTCTACTTGGTATAAACTCTCCTAATGGAAAGATTTTAGTCAATGTCGGGGGGAAAAATGAACACAGCTTACAGATGTTTCAAGCATATGGATCTTTGTTGTCGAACAATAAAATACATGAGCCTGCCTTCTAAACAAGATAAGCCAAGGGCTCTGGGTCATTTCTGTTCTATGTAACAAGCTCAGATTGCACATTGCTTCTTATCTTACCAAATCAAGGTGGGATTAACTCACCTCTGATAATTCGAGGTAAACTTAGATGCATCAAAAGTACCAATTCACTCTGTGTATCACTGTGAATGTTTATTTTGTTTTTATTTATTTAATTTTAATTTATGGAATAAAATAAACATTTCCACAAGATAGCACAATAAAAAGATGATTTCACATGAAACTGCTTGATATTCTTTTCAAAATATACAATGAAATTATGTAAATTTCTTTTTTCTTCCATCCTCCACCCCCACCTTAGAGATGGCTACCATTAGACACAAATAAGGTATATCCATACACATATACATACACACATACACATACAAATATACATATATATTTGTGTGTATGTATGTAAAATTACTCTATACATCTATTTATCAGTTCTTTGAATGCAGATAGCATTGTTCTTCACATGCTCTTTATAATTAATTTTGGTATTTAAAATAGTCAAAATTACTTATTCACTAAAATTCTTTCTTAAAACAGCATTGCTGTTGCTGTATACAATGTTCTCTTGGTTCTGCTCATTTCACTGTTCATTATTTTGTACAAGCCTTTCCATGTCTTTTTCTAAAACGATTGAGCTCATCATTTCTTATAGCACAGTAGTATTCGATCACAATAATATGCTACAGCTTGTTCAGCCATTTCCTAATTGATGGGCATCCTTGTAATTTCCAGTTCTTTGCCATCACAAAGAGAGCTGCTATAAACATTTTAGAACATATAAGTTCTTTTCTTTTTCCAAAATTATCATCATAAATAGATCAAATAATGGCACTGCTGGGCACAGACAGTTCCAATTCTTCTTGGGCTTAACTCCAGACAGCTCTCCAAAATGGATGGATTAGTTCACAACCCGACCAACAATGAATCAGCATCCCAATTTTTTCACATCCCCTCCAACACTTGTCACCTTCGCCTTCCATCATTTTAGCCAACCTGGTAGGTGCAAAATGATATCCCAAGGTTGCTCTAATTTTCATTTCTCTGATCAATGATGATTTAAAGCATTTTTATATGAGTATAAATTGTTTTGATTTCTTCATTGGAAAACTGCCTATTCACATCCCTTGACAATTCATGAATTGAGTAATGACTCACATTCCTACAGATCTGGCAAAGTTATTTATACATTTTAGACATGAGACCTTGATTTGATAAACCATCTATATAAATTTTCTCCAAATTTCATTTATTCCCTCTGATCTGATACATAATTGCTCCATTTTCACATTTTTAAAAGTTTAATATAATTGAAATTATCCACTCTATGCCAACTCTGCTCTATATCTTGCCTGTAAACAAATTGTTCACCTATCTGTGCATACAATAAGTAACATGTTCCATGCTCTTCTATTTTTCCTGCATCATGCATCCATTCCAACCTCATGTTGGGAAATGGTGGAAGACATTGATCCATGTCTGGTCCCTGCCACATTGTTTTCCATATATCTCAACAATCTCCACTAAATAATGAATTTCTATCCCTAAATCCTAAATCTTTACAGTTGTAGAGCACAAGATTATTATGTTTATCCATTACTGTAAATTGCATGTCCACTCTATTCCATTGATCCCCCCCTCCATTTCTCAGTCATTTCTCAGGCAATTTCAATAATAACTGTCCTATACCACTGTTCAAGATCTGGCACTGCTAAACTTTCCTCCCAGATACTTTTTTTTTTTCATTATTCCTCTATTTCAGAAATTGATGAATGTAGAACTACTATCCAACATGCTGAGTGGAATTTAGCTGTAAAGAAGATGAAAAATCAGCAAAACTGATCAATACATCAAAAAAGCCTGAAAATATGTATAACTTATCACACTCTTGGACTCCTATTTTGCAAAGGAGTGCATCAGACTGTCTTCTCATATCATTTCTTTCAAGTCATGTTTATTCTTTATAATTGCGCAAGATTCATTTTCATTTTATTTAAATGTTGTTCTTTCTCTTTACATTACTATAGTCAGAATGTATCTTTTTTTTTTTACTTTTTTGTACTGTTTACTTCACTGCATCATTTCATGTAGGTCTTGGGAAGGAGCTTCTCAGTTTCATGTAATCAAAATTATCTACTTTATTCTTTATAATTGCTTGGATCTATCTTTGGATATTTACCCTATGTTAGTAGAGATTATTGCTCATTTCATAGTAACAAATTTTCATCTAAATTAAGTGTTAACCTCTTTGGAGATTAAAATCACCAAAATCAAATATGTTTAAAAATTGAAAACATAGGGAAACTTGTAAGTACTAAAACAAGTAAAGAAAAATCATTCAGTCCACATTGTTCATTGTTGAAAAAAAACCCCAATAACATCAAAAGCTTGCAATCAATAAGAATTCAAGACAATTCTTATTTTAATTTTTAATGATTCAAAATAGTAGAGGAACTTCAGTTTAACTTGGTAGATAGATTTGATAATATTTTAATAAAGAAATGAACTTTCAAGAAGAATACAAGCCAAAAATGAAATTAACAATAAAATATACAGTTATAGTCCTCAGTTATCGAACAATGACAGAATCATTAATTGTACTTCAAAAATGGTACTTTATACCCAAACTCCAGAAACAATTATATATTGGTGCAATTTATACATGTGCACACTCAGCTTTAGACTAGATGTCAATTATTTTCAAGTATAGCTATTATTATGATAATAATTATTATACTACTAATATTTACACACTTCCTCACACTCATCAGATTTTATGAGGAGGTATCTCAGAGTTGCTTTGCTTCACATTTCCCTAATTATTGGTGAGTTGGGATATTTTGCATGTGGTTATTGATAGCTTGAATTTGTTCCCTGAAAACTACCTGTATTTAGAAAGGATAGCTAAAGTAATAAAACAAGGAAAAAGTCATGGGAAATTCTTATTCTTCTTAAAGGATTTATGCCTACCATGATTGATCAGTCTTGAGCTTACATTTGTAATATTTATACATGGAGATTGAATTTAATAGTCATCAGCTTCCCCTGTTGCTACTTACTCTCTTCAAACCTTTCTCCTGATGGTTTAAAAAAAATTTCTACAGTAGTGAAAAATACAATTCTGTAGTTCTTATCACATGATTGTTTCATCTTCCTAGCCATCAAGAAACACAGATTCTGGGTTCTTAGCAACTTAGGTTGCTTTGCATGGCAGCCAGTCTAAGAATTTCCAGTGTAAGGGTAAGAGGTTATTGAGTCAATTACCTCATCCTCATTAATTACCTTACCCAAATGAGAACATCTTATTAAGTCAATCCATAATTGAAGATATTTGACTGGATTGAGAAGTCCTTGAAAGTCATTCAATGAAACAGAATTATGTACCATAGGAGGTATACTGGTATTGGCTGACAAGATCCAGTTACAGCCTTGAGTTTCTGATGAAATAACAAGTCAGTTCAGAACCCATCATTATTCCAGTGGTAATTTAGGAGAGATCAATTCTAGCCAGGCCCATGAGAAGGAATCATTTCAGAGAGGGGAGTAAAGACTCTGCCTTCCTCCTACCCCCACTCCAACCCTTGAATAGTGAAGGACCTTGCAAAATTCCGATGGCTGAAATATTTAAAGGCTCTCTTCAGCCTACTAACAATAATTCCAGAATATCAGCATTTGGTGGCAATGTCTATATCAGGAGTCACAGAACAACTAGATATACTGGAGAAAGTCAGTTTACAGAATCTATAATGAACCTAGAAGAAAGCTCCACCATTCTTAAGGAGTCCCTCATGAGTAGATTCACAAAGGTAAGGAAAGATTACTTCCAGCAACCAAGAGCTATGTATTACCCTTTTCCCATTGATTTTCTCAAATGTTCATGTTCTGGGGTGAAGGAGAGGGGTTAGGGGCACAGAGTGTACCACTGACATTGAGGAGGATGTTTTATACCAACTGTTCTTATTTCATCATTTCAATAACCAAACTCTTCCTAAAAGCCAGTTAATTATTTATGCCTGATATCAACTGATAATCACAGGAGAAGCATGGGAGAAGCAAAGGAGGCTCACGAATATTCAAAAGACACTAACCATAACCTGAGGAAGCCCTAAAACTTTGAGAAGAGATATTAGTAGACACTCTCTGTGGACACAGTCCTGTTATCATGGGCAGGAATTCAGAGATGAGCTCCAGCACACATCCTAGACCAGATTAAGTAATAATGCAATCTTCCCCAAGGTTTGTAATTTTCCAGTTCCTTTCAAAATCATCTCCATTAAAAATTGCATCAGGAATTATATAGATTAGCATCAAAATACAATAGCTCTTAACATGACAATGATGATTTATCGAGTATCCCTGAATAGGATCAACAGTACTTGAAATACACATGGCACAATGCAAAACTTAACATGTCATGTTTCCTCAGTGACTACAGATATACATTGAATAATTAACACATGCATGTGTCAAAGTAATGCTTGTATATTCATACAGCATAAACATGAGTAACATTAAGGAAACTTAAAGCAATAATAACATATATAGGCCTACAAAATATACTGAATAGCAACATATGCACAATACAAAGCATCATTTGAAAAACTGCTTCAATGATTATGTGACTGTTACATATAGGATGAATCACATGCAAATGCCACGTTTGGACCATATGCTTAGTTTGTTCATTCATTCAGTCATGCCTACTCTTCATGGCTATAGCATTCCAGATCCATTAATCCTCCAATATCTCCCAAAGTCTGACCAAGCTCATGTTCGTTGCTTCCATGACATTATCTAGCCATCTCCTAATCTGTCATCTCCTTCTCCTTTAGTGTTTAATCTTTCCCAGCATCAGGGTGTTTTGCAATAAGTTCTGTCTTCTCATTATATGGTTAAAGTATTTAAGCTTCAACGTCAGTATTTTTTCTTCCAATAAGTAGTCTGAATTAATTTCGTTAAGAATTAACTGATTTGATTTTGCTGTCCAAGGGTGAATTTAATTCAGGTGAGCATTACATATACCACTGTGGGCAATAATCCTTTAGAAAAAATATAGTAGTCAGGAAAAGGGGGAGAAAAGTAGTACTGGAGTATAATGTCAAACATGGCAGAGTGTTAGCTATTCAAATGCAAGGTAAACCATTCAACATCATGGTAATACAAGTCTATGCTCCCACTGCTCATGCCAAAGAGGTCAAAGTGGATCTGTTTTATGAGGACCGACAACATCTTTTAGAAATAACATTTTTTAAAAAATGTCAAACTCATCATAGGGGATTGGAATGTTAAAAATGTGATAAATAAAAAAATAATTGGAATAATAAGCAAGTTTGTGCTTGGAGTACACAATGAAGCAGGGCAGAGCCTATAGAGTTTTGTTAAGATTACTCAGTCATAGCAACATTCTTTTTTCAATAACCCAAAAGGTGATTTTAAACATGGACTTCACCAGATAATAAATACAGAAATCAGATTGATTATATACTTTGTAGTCAAAGGTGGAGAAGCTTTCTACAGTCAATTAAAACAAGAATTGGAGCTGACCGGGGCTCAGATTGATCATGAACTTCCTACTGCAAAATTCAGACACACGTTGAAGAAAGTAGGGAGAACAATCAGATTGTATAGGCATAATCTAAATAACATCCTTTATGAATATGAAGTAGATGTGATGAATAGATTTAAAGAATTAGATCTGGATATAGAATGCCTGAAGAACTCTGGACAGAGGTTCACAATATTGTACACAAGGTGGCGAGAAAATAAAACATTCCAAAGAAAAAGAACAAGAAAGTAAAATGGCTGTCTAAAGAGGTTTTACAAATAGCTGAGGAAAGATGGAAAGTAAAAGATAAAAGAAAAAAGGGAAGGATATACCCAACTGAATGCAGAATTCAAGAGAATAGCAAGGAGAGATAAGGAAGTTTTCTTAAAGGAGAAATGCAAAGAAATATAATAAAACAACAGAGTTGGAAAGACAAAAGATCTCTTCAAGAAAATTAGAGATATCAAGGGAATGTTTCATGCAAAAATTAGTATCATGAAATACAAAATGGTAGGGACTAAACAGAATTAAAAGAGATTAAGAAAAGATGGAAAGAATATAGAAAAGAAATACACAAGAAATATTTTAACATCACCAATGTCGGTGTGGGTACTGATCTAGAGTCAGACATCTTGGAGAATGAAGTCAAGTGGGCTTTAGGAACCATTGCTAACAATATGGCCTAGTGCAAGTGACAGAATTCCAGTTGAGTTATTTCATATCCTAAAAGATGATGCCATTAAAGTGTTGCATTCAATATGTCAGCAAATTTGGAAAACTCAACAGCGGCTATTGGATAATAACAAATGATTAAAGCAATAACAACTTCATCATGCCTAAAAAGTAGCAAAATACACAACGTAGTGACACAAGTACCGATGGACAGCAAACCTTTACATACTTAACAAGATCAACTAGTTAAAATACAAGCATTAATGAATACATAATTAAATAGACACACAAATCATTTGCTTAAACATTAACATTATGTTTGCCTATGTTTGTAACTATTTCAACAATTTCAAATGGGATATCACAAGTTATTCTGGTCACTGGATATTCCAAGCTCACCTATGACCTGCTGAGCTGTATGACCTCATACCTTTGTTACTCAATGGGATGGGGCCATCCAACCTATAATTTTGACCGCATTAACCTGAACCTTTCCATCTCCCAATCACGCAAACATTCAGAATTCATAGTGGTCATATTGTGTATTGTACTCATGATAGACTTAGCATATAGAACAGATATTAATACATGCACATACAGCCTACAGAAGTTATCTAAAAGAAACTGGTCTGATTTGTAAATGAAAAATACTAGGAAATGATCTACAATTATAGTTAAAAACAAAATAATCATAATAATGATAATACTTAATGTTCACATAGTGCCTACTGTGTTCCAAGTATTGTCATAAGTGCTTTACAAATGTTATCTCACTTGATTTATCCTCACAACCTGCCTGGGTGACAGGTACTATTTTTTTATCCATTTTAATATTAAGGGAATGAAGCCAAACAGAATCAAATAACTTACTCATTGTTATACCACTACTAAGTGTATGAAGCTGGATTTTAACATGGTTCTTCCAGACTCCAGGGGCCCAGTGCTCTATGCACTAACTACCTACCTCAAAAAAGCTAATTTTTCTGCAGTGGCCTTCTGAGATTGGAAGGAATCTTAAAGGTTATGTAATACAACACCCTTATTTTACCCACGAACAAACAAACACCTAGAGACCTTAAATAACTTGCCCAATGCCACAGAAGTAGTAAATAGCAGAACTAGGATTTGAACCCAAGTCTTTCTACTCCCAGTGCAACATAATTTGCACAGAACCACACTGCCTCCCATAGATGGGAGAGTCTTTGTTATAAAATATCTCTACTAGGTCCCTGCAAATTATTTAGTGTGTTAGCTTTTTTTCTTTCTTTTTTTTGTGAATAGCATTTTATGTCCTGAGCCTTAGTAAGAGATCATTGTATTGCTGGGAAAAGCTAAGTCAATCATAGTTGATCATCACACACTATTACTACTACTGGTTATGATGTTCTCCTGGTTCTGCTCATTTCACTTTGCATCAATTCATTTAAGTCTTTCCAGGTGTTTCTGAAATCCACCTGTTCATCATTTCTTGTTTTTTCTTTTTTTTTAATTTAATTTATTTAATATTTTTAATTTTCAGCATAGATTTTCACAAGAGTATGAATTACAAATTTTCTCCCCATTTTGGCCCTCCACCCCACTCCAGGATGGTATATATTCTGGTTGCCCCATTCCCCAGTCAGCCTACCCCTCTGTCACCTCCCCCCCAATCCCCTTTTCCCTTACTTTCTTGGAGGGCAAGATAAATTTCTATGCCCCACTGCCTATATATCTTACTTCCTGGTTGCATGCGAAAACTTTTTTTTTGAACATCTGTTTTTAAAACTTTGGTTGCAAATTCTCTTCCTTCTTCCTTCCCCACCCATACTCCCTAAGATGGCAAGCAATTCAACATAGCCTACATGCATATCATTATGTAAAACCCTTCCACAATACTAATGTTGTGAAAGACTAACTATATTTTGCTGCTTCCTATCCTATCCCCCTTTTATTCAATTTTCTCCCTTGACCCTGTCCCTTTTCAAAAGCATTTGCTTTTCGTTACCTCCTCCCCCTATCTGCCCACCTTCTATTGTCCCCCCCCTTTTTTATCTACTTCCTCCTTCTTTCCTGTGGAGTAAGATACCCAATCAAGTGTGCATGTTATTGCCTCCTCAGGTCAAATCTGATGAGAGCAAGATTCACTCATTCCCCCTCACCTGCCCCGTCTTCCCTTCCAACAGAACTGCTTTTTCTTGCCACTTTTATGTGAGATAATTTACCACATTCTATCTCTCCCTCTCTCCTTCTCTCAATATATTCCTCTCTCATCCCTTAATTTGATTTTATTTTAGATATCATCCCTTCATATTCAACTCACCCTGTGCCCTCTGTCTATCTATCTATCTATCTATCTATCTATCTATCTATCTATCTATCTATATGTATGTATGTATGTATATGTATATATTCCCTTCAGCTACCCTAATACTAAGGTCTGATGCATTATACACATCATCTTTCCATGTAGGAATGTAGACAAAACAGTTCAACTTTAGTAAGTCCCTTATGAATTCTCTTTCTTGTTTACCTTTTCATGCTTCTCTTGATTCTTGTGTTTGAAAGTCAAATTTTCTATTCACCTCTGGTCTTTTCACTGAGAAAGCTTGAAAATCCTCTATTTCATTGAAAATCCTTATTTTGGCTTGGAGCATGATACTCACTTTTGCTGGATAGGTGATTCTTGGTTTAATTCTAGCTCCATTGACCTCCAGAATATCATATTCCAAGCCCTTAGATCCCTTAGAAGCTACTAGATCTTGTGTTATCCTGATTATGTTTCCACAATACTCAAATTGTTTCTTTCTGGCTGCTTGCAGTATTTTCTCCTTGATATGGGAGCTCTGGAATTTGGCGACAATATTCCTAGTAGTTTTCTTTTTAGAATTTTTTTGTGAGGCCATTGATGGATTCTTTCAATTTCTATTTTACCCTCTGGCTGTAGAATATTATGGCAGTTCTCCTTGATAATTTCTTAAAAGATGATATCCAGGCTCTTTTTTTGATCATAGCTTTCAGGTAGTCCAATACTTTTTAAATTATCTCTCCTGGATCTATTTTCCAGGTCAGTGGTTTTTCCAAGGAGATATTGCACATTGTCTTCCATTTTTTCATTCCTTTGGTTCTGTTTTATAATGTCTTGATTTCTCATCAAGTCACTGGCTTCCACTTGCTCCAATCTAATTTTTAAGGTAGTATTTTCTTCAGTAGTCTTTTGAAACTCCTTTTCCATTTGGGTAATTCTGCCTTTCAAGGCATTCTTCTCCTCATTGGTTTTTTGGAGCTCTTTTTCCTTTTGAGTTAGTCTATTTTTTAAAATGTTATGTTCTTCAGTATTTTTGTGGGTCTCCTTTAGCCAGTCATTGATTTGTTTTTCATGGTTTTCTCGCATCACTCTCATTTCTCATTCCAATTTTTCTTCTACTTCTCTAACTTGTTTTTCCAAATCCTTTTTGAGCTCTTCCATGGCCTGAGACCAGTTCATGTTTTTCTTGGAGGCTTTTGATGTAGGCTCTTTGACTTTGTTGACTTCTTCTGGCTGTATGTTTTGGTCTTCTTTGTCACCAAAGAAATATTCCAAACTCTGAGTCTGAATCTGAGTACGTTTTCCCTGCCTGTTCATGTTCCCAGCCAACTTACTTGACCCTTGAGTTTTTCATCATGGTATGACTGCCTGCAGAGTATAGAGTACTTTGTTCCAAGCTTCACGGGCTGTACTGTTGTTTTCAGAGATATTTCTACACAGCAAGTTCTGCCACACCAGTGCTCCTCCTCCCCCAAGAACCACCAACCCAGACCATGCCTCAGATGTAAGCAGGCTCTGCACTCCAGCTTTGATCCACCACTTAATTCCTCCCACCAGGTGGGCCTGTGGCCAGAAGCAACTGCAGCTGTAGCTCTGTAAGCAGCCTCAGAGCTGCATCCCCTCCATTGCCCCCAGGGCAGTAGCCAAACTCTGAACTTCTTTCACTCTGTTCCAGCAGCTTTTCCCACTAACCTTCTCTGTTGTCTTTGGTGTTTGTGGGTTGAGACATCTGGTAACTGCCATAACTCACTGATTCATGGCTCTAGGGCCTGTTCTGTCTAGCTCCTGGTCTGGTTCGTCTGGGCAAAGCCCATGCTGGGCTTTGCTCTGCTCCACTCCCACCTCCGAGTGATAGATTCTACCCAGCGACAATCCAGGCTGTCCTGTGTTGGAGCCCTGCTTCCCTCTGCTATTTCGTGGATTCTACAATTCTAGAATTTGTTCAGAGCCATTTTTGGTAGGTATTTGGAGGGATCTGGGGAGGAGCTCACACAAGCCCCTGCTTTCCAGCCACCATCTTGTCTCTGCCCCACCCCACCCCCCATCATTTCTTAAAGCACAATAGTATGTCATTACACTCCTGTACCACAGCTTGTTGAACCATTCCCCAATTGATGGACATCCCCTCAGTTTCCAATATTTTGCCACCATGATAAGGGCTGCTATAAATATTTTTGAAAAAGAAGGTCCTTTTCCTTCTTAATGATCTCTTTGGGATACAGACCTAGTAGTGGAATTGCTGGGTCAGATAGTATGCACAGTTTGGTTACCTTTTGGGCATAGTTCCAAATTTGTCTCCAGAATGGCTAGCTCGGTTAACAACACCAACAGTTCATTAGTATCCCAATTTTCCCATATCCTCTCCAATATTTATCATTTTCCTATTTTTTCTTCTTAGACAATGTGATAGGTATGAGGTAGTATCTTAGAGTTGTGTTAATTTGCATTGATCTTATCAAAAGTGATTTAGAACACTTATTATTATTATTTCTTTTTTAAAATTTATTTTTAGTTTTCAATATTCATTTCCACAAGACTTTGAGTTACAAATTTTCTCCCCATCTCTACCCTCTGCCCACCCCAAGATGGCATGTATTCTTTCCCCAGTCTGCCCTCCCTCTATCACCCCTCTCCCCACCAATCCACTTTCCCCTTACTTTTTTGTAAGGCAAGATAGATTTCTGTACCCCATTGCCTGTTTATATTATTTCCTAGTTGCACGTTAAAACAATTTTTTATCACTTGTTTTTATAAATTTGAGTTCCAAATTCTCTCCCTTCTTCCCTCCCCACTCACTCTCCTTGAGAAGACAAGCAATTCAATATAGGTTATATGTGTATCATTATGCAAAGTGCTTCCATAATTATCATGTTGTGTAAGATTAACTCTATTTCCTTCCATCCTGTCCTGTCCTCTTTTAATCAATTTTCTCCTTTGACCCTGTCCCTTTGCAAAAGTGTTTGCCTTTGACACTCTTCTCCCTGATTCTGATCTCCCTTCTATCATCCCCCCCCCCATCCCCTTCCCCACTACTTTCTTGTAGGGTAAGAAACACAATGGAATGTGTATGTTATTCCCTCCTTAAGTCAAATCCAATGAGAGCAAGGTTCACTCATTCTCTTTCACCTACCCTTTCTTCCCTTCCATTATAACAGCTTTTTCTTGCTACTTTGACCTGAGATAATTTACCCCATTCTATCTCTCCCTTTCTCCTCCCAATATATTCCATTCTCACCCCTTAATTTTATTTTTTTTTGGATATCATCCCTTTGTATTCAACTCACCTTGTGACCTCTGTCGTCTCTCTGTCTCTCTGTCTCTTTCTCTCTGTCTCTGTCTCTGTCTCTCTGTCTCTCTGTCTCTCTCTCTGTATATATATATATATATATATATATATATATATATATATATATATATATATATATGTACATGTATATTCCCTTCAACTGCCCTAATACTGAGAAAGATCTCATGAGTTGCAAATATCATCTTTCCATGTAGGAATGTAAATAGTTCTGCTTCAGTAAGTCACTTATGATTTCTCTTTCCTGTTTACCCGCTCATACTTCTCTTGATTCTTGTATTTGAAAGTCAAATTTTCTATTCAGCTCTGGCATTTTCATCAAGAATGCTTGAAAGTCCTCTACTTCATTGAAAATCCATATTTTGCCCTGAAGTATTATACTCAGTTTTGCTGGGTAGATGATTCTTGGCTTTAATACTAGCTCCTTTGACCTCTTGAATATCATATTCCAACCCCTTCAATCCCTTAATGTAGAGGTTACTAGAAGTTTTCTTTTGGGGATCTTTTGCAAGAAGTGATTGATGGATTCTTTCAAGTTCTATTTTACCCTCTGGTTCTAGAATATCAGGGCAGTTTTCCTTGATAAATTCTTGAAAGATGACATCTAGGTGTTTTTTTTTTTGATCATGACTTTCAAGTAGTCCAATAATTTTTAAATTATCTCTCCTGGATCTATTCTCCAGGTCAGTAGTTTTTCCAATAAGATATTTCACAGCATCTTCCATTTTTTCATTCTTTTGGTTCTGTTTTACAATTTCTTGATTTCCCATAAAGTCACTAGCTTCCACTTGCTCCATTCTAATTTTTGAGGCATTATTTTCTTCAGTGATCCTTTTGCCCTCCTTTTCCATTTGGATAATTCTGCCTTTTAAGGCATTCTTCTCCTCTTTGGCTTTTTGGAGTTCTTTTGCAATTTGGGTTAGTCTATTTTTAAGGTGTTATTTTCTTCAGTATTTTTTGGGTCTCCTTTAGCAAGCTGTTGACTTGTTTTCATGATTTTCTTGCATCACTCTCATTTCTCTTCCCAATTTGTCTTCTACTTCTCTTACTTGATTTTCCCAATCCTTTTTGAGCTCTTCCATGTCTGAGACCAATTCATATTTTTCTTGGAGGCTTTTTATGTAGGATCTTTGACTTTGTTGTCTTCTTCTGTCTGTATGTTTTGATCTTCTTTGTCACCAAAATAAGATTCTATAGTCTGATTATTTTATGCTGTTTGCTCATTTTTGCAGACAATTGCTTGACTTTTGAGCTCTTTGTCAAGTTATGACTCTGCTTCCAGAGTGTAAAGCACTCTGTCCGAAGCTTAAGGGCCCTTGTGCTGCTGTTGTCAGAGATACTTCTAAGGACCTGTAAATTTTCAGTTCTTCTAAGGTGGTATGATCCAAGGAGAGGTCTTTACTCCTCTCCTGGCCTGTACTCTGGTCTTTAAGTGACCTCAAGCACTCTTTTCTGCCTTGGAAGGGTAGGGAGATTTCCCTCTCCACAGCTGCCACAAGCTCTGCCACACCAGCACTACTCCTCACCCCAGGACTGCATCCAGAACTGTGAACCAGATCCTAGCAGGGCAATTGAAGAGAATCCTGCCTTAGTACCCAGAAAGAGATCCCTGCAATCTCCTTGTGATCAGCCACTTGATCTCCCCACCTTCTGTCATTCTTTGGGCAAGGAGCTCTGCTGCTGCCACCTCTGCCATCCTGGGGCTGGAGTCAGACTGTGCCCTTCTATCACCCAGGTCCCACAGAGTTTCCCTACTGACCTTCTACTTTGTCTTTTGTGTTTTGAGGTTAAGAAGTCTGGAAACCACCATGCATGCCATTGATTATGTGCCCTGAGTCCTGCCCTGGCCAGGTCTGTGCCAGCATGGCCTGTGCTGAACTGTGCTCTACTCCTGGCCTGGTGCCAGGTTGTCTTGGGCTGGAGATTTGTTTCACTCTGACATTTTGTGGGTTCTATAATTCTACAATTTGTTGAGATTCATTTTTTACAGGTATTTGGAGGGGTTTAGGAGAGAGCTTAAGCAAGTCTCTGATTTTACTCCTCCACGTTCTGTCATTCTCTTTAATAAAATCATTATTTCCTGATTTGTTCTTTGACACACTTATTCTTCAGGCATAGATTATTTAGTTTCCAATTAATTTTTAATCTATCTTTCTACTGCCCTTTGTTGGATATAATTTTTATTGCATTATGATCTAAAAAGAATACATTTAGTATTTCTGGCTTTCTATATATGATTTTCAGGATTTTATGCATATTACATGGTTAATTTTTGTGTAGGTGTGATGTGTTGCTGAGAAAAAGTTATATTTCTTTCTCTTCCCAATAAGTGTTCTCCAAAGGCCTGTAATAAATAACTTTCCTGATATTCTACTTACCGCCTTAGTTTTTTTCCTTGTTTTTATTTTTGGTTGGATTTATTGAATTCTGAGTGGGTACAGTTGAGGTCCCCCACTAGCATAGCTTTGTTATCTATTTCTTCCTGTAACTCACATAACTTCTCCTTTAAGGATTTGATTCTGTATCACTTGATGAATATATGTTTAGTTTTGATAATGTTTCACTCTCTATGGAATCTTTTAGCAAGATGTAGTTTCCTTCCTTACCTCTTTTAATTAGTTCAAGGCTGGGGAACCTGTGGCTTCAAGGCCACACATGACCCTCTAGGTAATCAAATGTGGCCTTTTCACTAAGTACAATATTTGCAGAACAAATCCTTTTGTAAGGGGATTTGTTCTGTGAAGTTTGGATTCAGTCAAAGGGCCACATTTGAGGACCTAGAGTTCCCCACTCCTGAACTGGCTCCATTTTTGCTTTTACTTTGTCTGAGATCAGGACTGCTACCCTAGTTTGTTTATTTGTTTGTTTGTTTGTTTTTACCTCATTTGAAGCATAATAGATTCTGCTTTAACCCCTTACCTTGACTCTCTTTGTGTCTTTCTACTTTAAATGTTTCTTGTAAACAGCATATTATAGCATATTATAGGATTCTGCTTTTTTATCCAGTCTGCTATCTGCTTCCATTTTATGGGAGAGTTGACTCTTTTTCATCATTCTCTTGTATCACTCACTTCTTTTCCTAATTTTCTTCTACCTCTCATATGATTTTTAGGCTCCTTTTGGAGTTTTTCCCTGAATTCTTTCTGGGTTTGAGACCACTTCCTATTTGGCGCAGGGGTGGGGTGGGGGGGGGTGGGACTTTGTCCATAGGTATGTTGGCATTGTTGTCATCTTCTGCGTTTGTGTCTTGATCTTTCCTATCACCATAATAACTTTTTCTGTTCAGATTTTTTTTTGTTTTGTTGTTGCTGGATTTTGCTCATCATTTTTGACCTTTCTTTTAAATTTGAGCTCTGCCCCTAGGGTGGAAGGGGCTCTTTCTCAGGCTTCTTGTGCCCAAGGCTACAGGCCTTGACTATTTACCTGGTGCTGTACTGATGTTGTCCTGAGGCCTACAGGGGACCCTCATGTGGGTACTACTCTAAGGGTGTGGAGTGGGGAATGGTGGCACTGCTGGAAGCTGCAGGGGTCTGGCAGCTAATCTGGTGCTGAGTCAGAGCCCTAGTTGTGGTATCTGGCCTGTGCTGAGGCTGGTGGAGTGCTTTTGCATTTCATTGAGGCTAGAACGAAGCACATGGTGGTCTGGCTTCTGGCAACTGCCATAGCCCAGGGCTATGATGAAGCACATGGCAGGGCCCCCATTGGTGGCTGCCTGTTTGCTTAGGTACCCAAAGCATTGGCATTTACCTGTTTCCATGAAGCTACACTGAAAAACATGGAGTTCTGGCTGCTGAAGGTTTTTTCTTGGTCCGGGGCTATGCTGAAACACATGGCATTTCTTAGAGCTGGAGTATGCCTATTCTCCTAGCTATGTTGAGGCATGTGAGGTATTCTGGCATTGGCCACTACACTGGGGCTCAGCATCTACTGATATTTGCTGAGGTGGGGCTTGCTGCTGGCTTGCAAGGCATTTCCTGTCCTGGACTGTGCTCCCCTTTTACCCAGGTGAGACAGACCTTTCTTCCCAATCTTCCAAGTTTCTTGGGCTCAATAATGCTTCTTTCCCCTCCCCTGCCCCTGTCTTATTGGTGCTTCTGCTATTCCAAGATTTGTTTAGGGACACTATTTTATGGTTGTTTGGAAGTGAAAATGAGAGATTTATGGTGATGTACTGCTTACTCTGCCATCTTGGCTCCTGGAAGTGCATTCTTGATAATTTCTTGAAAGATGATGTCCAGGCTTTTTTTTTTTTTTTTTTGATCATGGCTTTTAGATAGTCCAATAATTCCTAAGTTATCTTTCCTGGATCTGTTTTCTGGGTCAGTTTTTTCTTCAATGAGGTATTTTACATTTTCTTCTATTTTTTCACTCTTTCAATTTAGTTGAAATGATTTTTGATGTCTTAGAGTCATTAGCTTCCCTGCTTGCTCAATCCTAATTTTTAAGGAATCATTTTCTTCAGTTAGTTATTTTACTTCTCTTTCCATTTGGCCAATTCTACTTTTAAAATAATTGTTATCTTCAGTGGATTTTTTCCCTACTTGGTCAGTTCTATTTTTTAAGGAGTTGTTTTCTTCATTTTTTGTGCTTCCTTTTTTAAGATGTTTATTCTTTTTTTCCATAATTCTCTTACATAACTCTAATTTCTTTCCCCAATTTTTCTTCTACCTCTCTTACTTGATTTTAAAAATCCTTTTTGAGCTCTTCCAAAAGGACTTTTTGGTCTTGAGACCAATTCATATTCCCCTTTGTGGCTTTGCATGTAGGCATTTTGACATTATCCTCTTCTGAGTTTGTGTTTTCATTTTTAATGTTGCCACAGTAGTTTTCTATGATCAGGGCTTTTTATTTTTTTTACCCATTTCTAAAAGTTGAGCTCTGCTCCTGGGGTACAAAGCTTCTTACACCAGGGGCTAGTGGTCTAGTCACTGGCTTTCTGTGCTAGGGCCTCTGGGGTTGGCAGCTTGCCCACTGCACTAGGAGGGCCTGGCCTAGTTATGCCTGTTGTCTCTTGGGTTCTGGGGATGGCAATTTGCCTGCTGTGCTGAGACTGGAGGCTTCACAGTTGGCCTACTGTGTCACTGGCCTGCTGAACCCAGACCAATGGATCTGTGCTGTGGTTAAGAGCCTCCTGTTGGATGGCTTGCCTGAACATTGCTTGTGCTGGGCTGTGCTCTCCTTTTACCCAAGTGAGAAAACCTTTTCTGAAGTCCTTCTAAGTTGTCTTGAGCTGGAAAATTGTTTCACTCCATCTTTTTGAGGATTCTGTTGCTCCAGCATTGTTTCCAAGGGAAACTGGGGAGAGTTCAGGCAACTTCCTGGCTTCTCTCCACATCTTAGCTCCGTTCCCACTTTAGCTTATTTTTCAACCATCTTTGATTCATTCTGCAGAAGAAAATCTAGGCTGGTACTCAGAATTTCAAGAAAGAATATACAAATTTAAGTAAATTGGATGTACTACCTTCCCCTCTAGAATTACCCATATCAGACAATAAGAATCAGTGTATACTTAGATGAAAATACTACAATGTAGTAGAAAACTGTCTCCAAATTGTTTTCCAAGCAAAAAGATATTGTGTGTTTCATAAAGTCAGCAAATGGTACATCTTTGAAGGATATTTTGGAGATGGTGGTTCTGATGGGGGTCAGGAATCTTAAGGAATTGACTAAAATCTGTACTGTGATAGAACTGTCAAATTGACAAAGGAATTGGTCTGTTGATATTAGCTGAGCTAATCATTACCGTAATTGGACATCCATTTGAGCCACAGTGCAGAGACAGATCAGCTTTCACTTTAACTACTCATGCCAATGAGATTTGACTCAAATCTATTAGTTTATATCAACACACTGAATGACTATAAAAATAATTCCACATGTGCTGCTGCCTCTTTTTAATAAGTGTCTTCCTCAATTTTCCAAGCTATAATAGAGAGTTTAATACACACACACACACACACACACACACACACACAAACTTATTTAAAATGTGCCTGGAGGATTCTGGAAATGAATAATGATCAAGCTTCCAGTGTACTCCTAATTTAATGGATCCTTCATTTTTACACTTTCTAAAACATCTCTGAAATGGAACTTTTTTGAGCTCTTTTTTTTCTATTTTAGTATTTGGGGCTAGTTTTCCTTTTCACTTATACCTCTGCCTTACATAGAAAATGGTTATATTTACTGCCTTCATGTTCTTGAAAACTGAATTTCTTTACATTTTAGAAGTCTGTCATTTAGAAGCAGCCCAGCCAGTGAAGGATTAAAAAAAAAATCACAAATATAAAACATGGCTCAGTGCTGCCTTGCAATGAACATCAAAATAGCCTTTCAAGAACACTTCTTTCTTTGCAGGTGTTTTCTATCAATCTTTTATTAATTAGTAATAATAATTTCTAAGGGCCAGATATGGAAAATCTGTGTTTTATGTTATGCCTTCTTCTGCCTAAAGCAAAAAATCACCAAGTGAAGAATTCTATACTAGTAAGCAAAGAACCAGTCAGAATAATAATATACAGCTTACTACATTTGAATAACTATAGGCAAACATGATAGGTATCTGTCCTAAAGACTGTGACACAAAGAATGAGAATAACACTGACAGTCTCAGCTGAAGACAATGTTCTGATTTATTATTATTTTGAACATATTTTTTCTGTTTTTGTTTGTTTTCTTTTGACTTTACTTCCATGCTGTTTCCACCCTCACATACTTCACTCCTGGTATGGTAGATTATGATAGGTGAAATTTCATCTTATCTTGTCTTTAACCAAGCCTCCATCCCAATACGTGACTGTTCACACTACGGGGGCCTGATCTCCACTCCCCTTTTCCACTTCCCAATTTTGTCCTGTGAATGTCCTTCAGGGCAGGGATTGTTTTGTTTTCTTGTATCTGTATCTCTAGCACTTATCACAGGGTTTGGCACATAGCAAATAAAAAGTTCATCTACCTGCTTATTCTTTCTGTCTCTTTCTCTGTCTCTCTGTTTCTCTGCCTCTCTGTCTCCCTCTGTCTCTCTCTGTCTCTGTCTCTCTTTCTCTGCTCTATCTCTGTCTCTCCCTCCCTCCCTCTCTCCCTCCCTCTCCCTCCTTCTCCCTCCCTCTCTCTCTCTCTCTCTCTCTCTCTCTCTCTCTCTCTCTCTCTCTCTCTCTCTCTCTCTCTCTGTGCCTCTTGTTTTATATCACTTTCATTTCTGAAAATGGCCTTGTCTTCTCCTACTATACCTTGGAAGCCTTCCCCATTATATATATTTTTTAAATCGCCAAAACAAATCAACACATCAACTGCATCTGACAGAAAATATAATATTTCACAAACTTATGCCTCTGCGATTTAAAGGATGTATGTTTTTAAAACTTTTCTTTAGGTCCATTTTTGATTATTATAACTGAATGGATTTCAGTTTATTTTTTAATCTTTTCTGTTTACATTGTTGCAATAATCACACGCAGTTTTCCTTCTCAGTTCCACACCAGTTCATTAGATTTTCTTATTTGTTTCTGTATTCCCCATATGCAGTTTCCCAAGGCACAGTAATATTCCATTACATTAATGCACCACAATTTATTTGACCATTCCTTAATCAATGGTCACTGACTTTATTTACAGTTCTCTGCTACAATATCTATATTTTGGTATAAATGCTATCTTTTTGTCTTTTACTTCTTCGTGTACATGCCTAAAAAAAGCTGGGTACATTTCTGAACTTTTTGAAACTGAATTAAAGATTGCTCTTAAAATGCAACAGAGAAGGCAGGGTGGTACAGTTGAAAGAGCATTAATATTGGAGTCAGAGAACTTAGGGTCAAATTCTACCTCTCTACCTACCCTTGGCTAATTTACTTAACGTATTTAACCTTTAGTTTCCTCATACATAAAATGAGGAACTTTGAAAAGGTGGCTATGGTGGTCCCTTTCAGTACTAGATCTTTGATCCTATGATGCCAGTAGTTAAGCCAGTACATAACTCCTCTCTTCCTGTAGATCCTACAGTATGGACTATTTCCATCTTTTGTCATCTATGCTAATTTTCTGGATGTGGGGTATAAGCTCAGAGTAGTTTTTATTTGTTTTTCTTCTGCTATTAGTTACTAGGTACATTCTTTATATGGTTACTACTGGCTTGCAGTTGGGTTGGCTAATGTTTATTCATATTCTTTTACTATAGCTTCCTTATGCTTTAATGAAAAGAGCTGAAGGAAATCATGCAGCCATGCTGCCTAGGCTCACTACACATTTGTGGTATCCAATCTCAATTGGCCCCTCACTATAGCAAGGGCATCTATCTACTCCCCAATTGATTCTGTTTCCCACCAAACTCCACACTGCCAAATTTATCTTTAACAAAGTACAAATCTCCTCATTTCTCCTCAAGTCTCTCCCCAAACTCTGCCATTACACTGTCCATCATGGTCCTTGCCCCATGCTTTACTCAAAAATTTGAAGTTATTTCCCAAATCTTCCTTTTTCTCCCTTTCTCTATCTTATGGATCTGTTTCCCCATTTCACAACTCCTTAATATCTCCTCCTAATATCATTACTTCATTTACACTAGGCTCTGTTGAAAAGGTAATCTTTCTCCCTAAGCCAACTCTTCTAAAAGTACCCTTGACCCTCTCTCATTCCATTTCCCCCCAGCAGATTGCCCTCACTATTACCTACCTTCTCTGCCTAATCTTCAGTCTCTTCCTATCTATTGGGTTCTTCCTTGATGTCTACAATCATTTTCAAATTGTTCCATTCTTAAAAAAGAGCCTCACTAGATCCCACCATCTCTGTTGACTTTTATACTCTATCTTTCTACCCTTTTCTGCCAACACTATATAAAAAGGGTTATCTGCAATTTTTGGTGCCTCTGCATCCTCTACTTTCTCTCACTTTGGAATCTCTTCTAATTTTACCTCTGACCTCATAACTCACATGAAAATACTCTTTTTAAACTCATCATTGGTTTCTTAATTGCCAAATTTAATGAAAACTTCACAGTTGTCATCACTCTTAACATATTTCTCTGAAGCTTCTGACCATTGATCACTGTCTCCTACTTCATACTATCTTTTTTTCTGGGTAATCATGACATTGCCCTCTCTTGACTTTCCTCCAACTTGACTGATTTACCCCTCTGCCAGTCTTCCCTGTTGATTCATCATCTATGTAATACCAGCTATCTATAGTTATACCTCAACAATCTCTCCTGAGTCCTCATCTCTTTCTTCCCTTATACTCTTTCACTTGATATTATCATCTCCCATGGATTCACTTATAATTTTCATGCAGATAATTCCCAGAATGGTGTAATCTTTCTTAGTCTCTCTCCCCTGAAGTCCAGTCCTGCATCAACAAATATCTCTTGGACACTTTGATCTATAAGCACCTAAGTAAAGTTTAACACATCTAAATTAGAGTATGTTATTTTCTTCCAACCCCAAACAAATTCATTTTCCAGATTTCCCTTTACTTTTAAGGGCACCACCACCTTACAGTCACTTGGATTTAAAATTTCAGTTATCCTCAGTTCACTCTCGTTTACCCCACATATCCAGTCAGCTGCAAAGTCTCATTTCTATCTCCATATCTCTCTTCTCATCGTTTATATAGCCCCTACTATAATTCAGACTTTAACCATCTCTGGCAATTGCCTCCTGTGTACACTTTATTTTAAGCTTCTCCTGATTCCTAGCCATCAACGATAAACTCCAGTGACTCCCTATTAGCTCTATAATAAAATTTAAAACCTACATTTAGGGTTTTAAATATCTTCAAAACTTGGTCTTTTATTATTCTTCCATTCATCTTATACAACTGCTCACATTTTCTCAAGTCTGGTCATTCTGGGCTGTTGTCCTCACAAAGTTTTCAGTACCCTTTTCCCATAGCTATTCATTGCATCTCCACTCTTCTTAGAAAGCCTTGCCTCAGTTCCTCTACCTCTTATACTACTCTTAGATGGTTCAGTCTCCACCCTCTGTACAAAGGGTTTCCTAATGTCTTCTGCTGCTGGTGTACCTATTTTCTCTTCAAATTATGTTGTATTCATTTCATACCACACACACACACACATACACACATATGTGTGCATACACATATGTACATAACAGCAGTTATATGATTTAAGTTTTGCAAAGTGTTCTATATTTGCTATCTATTTTGTTCTTTTCCTCACATGAATGCAAGTGCTTTGAGGTCAGGAATGATTTCTTTGTCTGTGTATTCCTAAAACGTAACACAATTTAAGGTGCATAATAACTGTTTATACATATTTTCTTGTTGATTAGTTGGCTATTTATTGGACAGTGGAATTCTGTCTAATAAATTAGTGTTTTCCTTATAGAGCTCATATATTAGGTTTTTAGAAGAGAATTTTGATTCAAAAAATTTTCCTAATCAAAAATTTCCCTTGTCATATTTTCATTAATTTTGTAAAGGAGACTTACAATTTTATCTAATTGGAATAACATTTTATCTTTTCAGTTTTTTTTCTAGTCCTTATGGATTAGGCAATCTCCCCTTATCCACAGTTGGCAAAGATATCTCCATCCATTTTCCTGCAGTTCCCTTCCCCACCCCCAGATATGATATTTGTTCATTAACCTTTTAGAACTTATTGGGCAATGAATTAATGAATAAAATAAAATAAGTCTTTAATATACTTCAGTCATCATACTGAGTAATGGTGACAATAAGCAAATAATAATCTGCCATCAAACAGCTTTCATTTTAAGAGGAGAAAACATCACCTACAGAAGAGTGGTGGGCAGGGAGGAGCATTTTGGTATTATTGATTTGATTATGATTTTATAAGCCAGAGTTGTTAAGAAGGGGATGGGGTTTGATGGTGGAAATAGGTATACGCTCAATGGCAATATATGAAGATGGCAAGGTGGGTCTGTATCCATGTTAGTTAGGGTAAATATTCATCAATCAGAAGCTCTCAGTCCAAACATGTGGGCTCGAAGTGCCAGGTTGAAGGTGGGAGTTGAAGCGTAAGAGTATGGCTGGGAAATGTCATGTAAGGGATAGATATGTTGAATGAAGAAGGCCAGCATATGGTCAAAAGATGCTTGTCTAAGCCTATGTTTTTCTTAACTATTTAGAATTGCTAACAGTTCTCATACGATGGAGAATCCTTCCTTAAGTACTAGTACTTCAGTATTTTCTTTGAGTTTGAGTTCTTATAGATAATTTTTTTATCTCATTCATTGCACTGCTATATTCCGTTCTACTTTTTGACCAGTATTTTTGATGATTAATTCTTGTATAATATGAGGTCTCTAAGTTCTATTCTCTTTCAATAGTAACTCCCCACTCCTTATTAATTCACTATTAATTATATAAATGTTGGTCCTCAATTTTATTACTATTTTTTTCCTAGCATTATAAATTTCCCCATTGATTGCTTGTTATAGCTCTAAAACTGTGAACTAATATTGATATCATTACTATTTTTATCATATTATTATATCCCACCCTTAAGCACTAAAAAGCAATCCAATTTGATAGTTTGTTTTTATTTTAAAAATAAGATTATTTAAATATATTTGTATAAGTCTTGAAGGTTTGAGGTTTTTGGATAGATTGACTTTAATACGTTATATGTGTTATTTAGCAATTTATTTATGTATGGAAATTCTGGTAATATGACACAAGATGAATATACAAAAATATTTATCATTTCTCCTCATACATTTTAAAAAGAAGTAATAGAAGGAAAATTTCTATACAAAGTTGTTTTATGATGCATAAACTATGGTGGAGTTATAGAAATTACACTTCCATGCATCACACTTTTATGTTTTTAGCATATATGAGAATAGCATTTTGTCAAAGACTTTTTCAGTACCTATTACAATTATCATGTATTGGTAGAGTGGTGAATCAGTAAAATTATTTTAGAAAGAAATTTGGAATTATGTAAATAATGGACTAAAATTTCTATACCCTTTAGCCCAGAGATTCCCTTTATTGGATTATACCCTAAGGAAGTAATTTGATAAGAAGATAGTCCCCATATACACCAAAATGTGTAGAGCAGCAGTTTTTGTACAAAGAATTACAAACAAAGTAGAGGTGCCCAAATTTTGAGATGGCTAAACAAATTGTGGTTCATGACATAATGGGATATAACTGCATTGTAAAAATAGTGAGCATGATGAATGCAGATAAGCACGGGAGCATCTACCTTAGCTGATGCCTAGTGAAGTAAACAGAGCCAAAAAAAATATATAATACAATGCTACAGCAATGTAAATGAAAAGAACAACCAAAAGAGTATCAAAAAGATATAAATGAAGACCACAGCAAGGTAAATGGAAAGAATAATCAAGAATATCAAAAGTGAATCTTGAAAAAATATATAAAGAATAGGCATGGCTCTAAAGAAGAGATATGAGATCTCATCTCCACCCCAACCCTTTGCAGTGGTGCAATGACAACAAATGTTGCACATTGCATATCTTTTCATACTGTTCCTTTTTTACCTTAAGAAACATAAGTTTATGTTCCTTTTTTCAGATCTTTTTCTTTTGTCTTTAAAAATACTATTTGTTATGTGGGATGAATCTGGAGTTGAGGAAGAATGGTTGAAGTTATGGTGATAAAAACATCAATAAAAAGAGTTAATCTTTTTTAAATGTAGTGGAAAACAAAAGCTATAACTATTGTTCTGAAGAAATAATACATCATTCCAGCTTTCTTTTTTCTCCAAAACTGAAGATATGTTTTGTCTGCTTCTCCCGGCTTATGGGGAGGAGGGAGATGGAGACTGAATCTGAATAGAGTTATGCCTGCCTTTGATTGTTCAGCTGTGTATCAACTGGCTTAGGTTCAGCAGAGGTCTTTGCCACTTTGCATTCAAACCACAGAAAATCACCTCCCAAATACTCTAACAATAGTTTATAGACCCCAGTTTAAGTTCTGTTCCTCTCGCAAACTTGCATTCCAGTCATTTGGAAAAGTATGATTAAAAACCATTATGTGCCCTTGCAGATGTGACCCTAAGAATTCACAGTAGTTTTTTTTTTTTTTAGGTGTAAAATAACGGTGCTTAGACTAACACCAGGAAAGTATTATATGATCTGCACCACATTCAAATAACTTTTCATTGATTAGCACCTTCTGTTTCAAGAAAAAACACTGCAACATTTGAGAATAAGCTAAGAAAATAAAGATGCCTTCTACTGATTACCACTCTTCTTCCTTCATTAATAATTCAAATTATACAAAAATGGGTGTTTTAAAAATTCTAACTTTTATATTCTCTTTGTTGGAAAACATACATTTTTACCTCTTTCAAATAAAGCAGCTCCTGTACAGTTCCTAATTGAGATAAATGAAAATTTCCACATGAATTAGAGCTATTGATGGTAAACAAAAACAAAAACAAAACAGATGCAAACATTTATCATAACTACCCTTTCCATTTTCCTTCAGTCATTCCAGCAGATTCATTTGGGGTAACTGACAAATCCTCAGAAAATTGCCCAAGTAATTGCTGATTTTTTTTCATAAAAGTAACAACACTGTGCTCTTTTTACACAAAGATAAAGCTACTTACTCATTATCAATACAACAGCCTATATGTCTTTCCAAAAGAAATGTCCATTTGTGAGCTATTAGTTTTATTTTCTTTTAAAATAAGGGGTGGTAGATGTGATAATTTATGTATCTCACCCAGTTGCCCAGTACACAAACATTTTTAACAGTCAATTCAAAGATCATTTATTTGATAAGCATCTAGCCTTTGTAAGATACTGTGCTAGGTGCTAAGAATGCAAAGACAAAAATAAAAACCATCATTTATACCTTAATGAATAAGTTCATTTTTAAATCAGTCAGGAAACAGGCATTTATTGACATGTATTGTCAAGTCAACAAACGTTTATTAAGTCCTACCACGTGCCAGCTAATGCATTATCTTGAAATTAAATGAAAAATACAAAGTACCAGCTTTTGAGGACCTCATAGCCTAATAGAGGAGGGTGAAGGAATCCAGGAAGTAGTAACGAGGAGGGAGAAAGTTCCAGGAATGACAGACAGGTAACAAAAATACTTGGAGTTGGGTGATGGAATATTGTATGGGAGAAACAATAAGTCAGTGTCAATCAGAGAGCACAAGGTGTAGTGTAAGGCATAAAAAGACTGGAAAGGGTAGCAAGGAGCAAAGTTGTGAAGGGATTTAAAAACTAAATAGGGGAGTTTGAATTTGATCTGTGATGGAAAGTACACCACTGGGGATTGCTTGAATAAGGAGTTGACCTAGTCAGATTTGTGATTTAAGAACATCAGATTGATAGCTGAATGGAAGATGGACTGAGGTGGGGAGATACTTGATGCAGGGAGATTAACAATCAAGGTATTGCAACAGTAAAAGTTTGAGGTGACTGGGGTCAGCAGCAAGCTTATGGCAATGTCAGTGGAGAGAAGAGGGCATATAGGAGATAATATTGCAAATATAGAAATGGCAGGCTTTGATAACTGATTGCATATAGGGAGGTGAGAAATAATGAGAAATTGAGGATGAGAGCTAAATTGAGAGCTTGGATGACAGTGTACCAAGCATTTGCTAAGTATTGGGGCACAAAAGGGGCAAAAACATGGTTGTCATCATAAAGAAACTCACATTTTAATAGGGAAGCAATATGCTAATAACTATGTATGTAAGAGATATGTACTTTGCAAGTGTAATATTTTTTCAAGGAAAAAGCTCTAGCAGCTGAAGGATACTGAAAAGGCCAAATTGCAAGGTAGGTTGTCTTGATGGAAAACAGGGAATTCAGGCTAGTTACTGTCACCACTTCCAAATTCAAGGCCTTCATTTAGTATTGCTGTCAGCTTCAGAACAGCTCCCATGAACTTTTGCTCTTGCCTCCTAATTATGAAGTACTACAGATGGATTTGATGCAGAGACCAAACACATGACTATCACAATAGTCCAGGAGTAATATTATGATTTCCTGAACCAGGGTGGTAGCTATGGGAATGAAGAGAAGCAGATGCATAGAAGAGATACTGTGAAGGCAGAAATGACAAGATTTGACAACAGATTGGATGCATAAAGTGAGAGTGAAGAGTCCAGTATAATACTAAGATTATCATTTTAGGTAACTAAGAGGATTTTATTGTCCTTAGCAGTAATGGGAAATTTAGGGGAAGGAAAGAGCTCAGAGGGAAAGGACACACATTTCCTCTGCCCTCTCTCCATTTTTATGTTGCAATATGCATTGGATCTCAACTCTGTCTGGTCATTCCTGGAAGAGGCATAAGTATAGGAGGGTAAACTGTATTCTGAATAAGTCAGCTGTCAAATATCTAAAGAATGGAGGGAACTGGAGCAGAGCATGATGTGATTATGCAGGGGGACTGAATAAAAAGAATTACTACTCAATTGGGTTTATGTTTTTTAATAGTATTTTATTTTTTTCCCAATTATAGGTTGACAATTTTTAGGATTATTATAAGATTTTGTAATTACGAAATTTTTCTCCCTCCCTCTCTTTCCTCCCCCTTCTTCAAATGGTAGGCAATTTGATATAGGTTACATATGTGCAATCACGTATAACATTTTTCCTTATCAGTCAGAGTTGTGAAAAAAGAAGTAGATCAAAAGGGAAAAAAAGTGAAAAAATGAAGTAAGTGAAAAAAAGTATGTTTTGATCTGCATTCAGAGACCATCAGTCCTTTATGTGGATGTGGATAGCATTTTCCATTATGGGTCTTTTGTACTTGTCTTGGATCATTGTGTTGCCGAGAAGACCTAAGTCATTTATAGTTTATCATCACACAGTGTTGCTGATAACATGTATGGTGTTTTCCTGGTTTCTTTTCACTCATTTCACTTTTCATCCATTTCTCTTCCCAGGTTTTTCTGAAATCTGCTTGTTCATTATTTCTTATTGCACAATAGTATTCCATTACTTTCAAATACCACAGCTTGTTCATCCATTTCCAAACTGATGCACATCCCATCAGTTTCCAATATCTTGCTAGCAGGAAAAGGGCTGCTGCAAATATTTTTGCCTATATAGGTCTTTTTCGCTTTTTATGATCTCCTTGGAATACAGACCAAGTAGTAGTATTGCTGGATCAAAGGGTTTGCACAGTTTGGTTGCCCTTTGGGCATAATTCCAAGTTGCTCTCCAGAATGGTTGGCTCAGTTAACATTTCCACCAACAGTGCATCAGGGTTCCAATTTTTCCCACATCCTCTCCAACATTTAGCATTTTCCTTTTTTGTAGTATTAGCCAATCTGATTGAAGTGAATTGGTATTCTGAATTGTTTTAATTTGCATTTCTCTAATCAAAAGTGATTTAGAGTACTTCTTAATCTACCTACAGATATCTTTGATTTTTTCATCTGAAAAGTGCCTATTCATAACCTTTGACCATTTATCAATTAGGAAATGGCTTGTGTTCTTACAAATTTGACTCAGTTTTCTATATTTTTTGAGCAATGGAGCCTTTATCAGAGGTACTTGCTGCTAAGATTGTTTCTCATCTTTTTTCTTTCCTTCTAATCTTGGTTGCGTTGGTTTTGTTTGTCAATTTTTTTAGATATAAAATAATCAAAATGATATACTTTGCATTTTATAATGCTCTCTATCTCTTGTTTTGTCATGATTTCTTCCCCTCCCCATATATCTGACACTAGACTAATTCCTTGCTCTTTTAATTTGTTTATTGTGTCACCATTTATGTCTAAATCATGCACCTATTTTGATCTTATCTTGGTATATACTGTGAGACATTGGTCTATGCCTAATTAATTTCTTATTGTTTTCCAGTTTTCTCAGCAGTTTTTGTCAAATAGTGAGTTCTTATCCCAAAAGCTGGAGTCTTCATTTTTTTCAAACACTAGGTTACTATGGTGATCGACTACTATGCCTTATATGCCTAATCTATTCCACTGATCACCACTCTATCTCTTAGCCAGTTCTAGATAGTTTTTATGGTTATTACTTTAAAATATAGCTTCAGATTTGGCATTTCCAGGCCACTTTCCATTATATATATTTTTTCCCATCAATTCCCTTGATATTCTTGACCTTTTGTTCTTCCAGGTGAATTTTGTTGTTTATTTTTTGTAGCTTTATCAAATAATTTTTGGTAGTTTGATTAGTATGGCACTGAATAAGTAAAGTAGTTAAGGCAAAATTGTTATTTGTATTATATTGGCTTGGACTATCCACAAGAAATTTATGTGTATGTATGTATATATACATATGCATATGTATACATATATATATATATGTATGTGTATATCTCTATCTATCTTATCTATATTTCTCTATATATACCTCTAAGTTTTTAGATCTAACTCTATTTGCATGAGAAATATTTTGTGTTTGTGCTCATTTAACTCCTATTTTTGTCTTAGCAGGTAGACTCCCAAGTATTTCATATTATTTGTAGTTATTTTAAATGGAATTTCTCTTTCTATTTCTTGCTGCTGAGCTTTGTCGGTCATATAAAGAAATGCTGATGATTTATGTGGTTTTATCTTATATCCTGCAACTTTGTCAAAGGTGGTTCTACTTGTTTGAAGACTAAGGCCAGCAAGAAATGAATTCTGCAAGATCAAAAGAGGTTGAAACAGCTGTTAGGCCCAGCCCATTTTAAACCCTCTATCAAAGGGGGAAATAAAATCAGAAAGTCAGTGATAGAGCAATATAAAGAGAAAAAAAAAGACTAAAGCCACCAAAGATTTAAAGGGGAATAAAATTCAATTAACAACCCAGAGAAAAAGCTGATAACTCAAAAGGGAAGATAATGAAGTCTGAAGGGGAAATAATGAGACATATAAAAGAGTACCAATATTTCTAGACAAGTATTGCAAAAAAGAAAAAAAAAGAAGGAAATTGGGGGGGGTGGGGCACAGGGCAATTGGGGTTAAGTGACTTGCCCAAGGTCACACAGCTAGTACATGTGTCAAGTGTCTGAGGCTGGATTTGAACTCAGATCCTCTTGACTCCAGGGCCGGTGCTCTACTCACTGTGCCACCTGGCTGCCCCTAATTCACATTTGATGAAAAAAAAGAAACAGAATCCCATGAATTCCTAAGAGCCCATGGAACCACAACATAATGTACCCAAATGGTTCAAGAGAATAATCAAAATCTTGAGAAACATTAAAAAGGAACAAAGATAGAATTAATGAACCTCACTTGAGAAACAGTTAATGAATAGGAGAAAAATGAATCAACAGTTATGTCTTTCAAAAAAGGAAATAAAAACAGAGTACTTTAATGTAGGAATAAAAATATACATATTGAAAGATAACCAGAGTTAGGAGGGTACAAAACCAAGATGGTGGAGTAAAGGGAGCATTCTAGCTGAATATTCCCAACATTTGTCTCTAAAATACTTTAAGGCAAGAGCAAAAGTTCATGGGAGCTGTTCTGAAGCTGACAGCAATACCAAATGAGGGCCTTGAATTTGGAAGTGGTGACAGTAACTGCAACAGTTCTGTTAGCTCTCAACCACCTAGAGAGACTAAAAGGGAATTGGTCAACTGGTCCTAAAGAGATTCTGGGAACCTCTCTGTGTGCACTGAGTACAGGACCAGGAACCACTTGGCAACTCCATTGCCAATTATCTAGTTTTGTGTCGTAATTCTAGGGTGGAAAGGAGCATTTTTGGTCAGAAGTGAGCAGGGGTCCTGGTGATAGTTCCAGAGAGGAGAGAAAGGAGGGGCTCCAAATTGGTAACAGTTTCAGGACTGAGAAAAACATTAGTGCTTGTGTTCTCAAAAGACAGGGACCTCGGTAAGAACCATAAAGTAAAGAAGAAGAGAAGTGATCATATTTCTCCCTATATCACATTTTAAAGGTAATACTGAAAAAAAAGAACCAAAAGAAAACACAGAAAAAAAAAAACTTATGTAACCCCATAAGTAACTGTGAAAACAATAGGGTGAAAAAGGTTGAAGCTTAGCATAGGGATGTACCCTCATTCAGATGAGCTGAGGCAAATTCAAACAGAAGTTCAAAATAAAAAGAAAAAAAGTCTGGAAAAATGAGCAAACTATAGCAATAAAAATAACCTGACCATAAAAATCTACTAAGGTGACAAGAAAACTCAAGACACAAATTTAGAAGAAGAGAAGAATGTAAAAACATCTACAAGTAAAGCCTCAAAGACAAATGCTGATTGGACACAAGCCAAACAAAAATTTCCAGAACAGCAAAAGAAAGAGATAAAAAGGAGTTAAAAAAATTGACAACTCAAATAAGAATGATAAAGAAAGAATTGGGAAAAGAAATGAGAGTAATGAAGGAAAATTATGAAAAGAGAATTAATAGCTTAGTTTTAAAAAGTACAGAGAACAAGAAAGAAAACAATTCCTTAAAAAACAGAATTGGCTAAATGACAAAGAAAAATAAAGTACAAAACCTGACTGAACAAAAGAATTCCTTGAAAAGTAGAATTGGTCAAGTGAAAGCTAATCACTCCATATAACACCAAGAATAAAACAAAAGTTGTATAATAAGTTTTATTAATATTAGCTCACATAATAATATGATATACAATACAATAGAATAAAGTTTATATTATAATATACTATATTAATAATATTTATAATAAAATTTTTAATAAAACAAAGTCAAAAAAATAAAAATGTGAACTAAGTCATTGGAAACATAATTGAACTGAAAATAGATCAAGGAGAGATAATATAACAATTATTAAACTACTTGAAACACATAATCCATAAAAGAACCAAAACACTGCATCTCAAAAAACATTAGAAATGAATATTGACCAGATACCTTAAAAGCAAAAAACAAAAGAAAACCTGGAAGAATCCACCAATCACATCCTGAAAAAGATTCCAAAATGAAAACTTCCAGGAATATGATAGCTAAATTTCAGAGCTCCCACATCAAGGAGAAAATATTGAAAGCAGCTTGAACGAAATCATCCAAATACTATGGAGCTACAGTTGAGATCACACAAGATTTAGCAGCTACCACAATAATTGAATTGGAGGGCTTGGAATATGATGTTGCAGAGGGCAAAGGTGCTAGAATTATAGCCATGAATAATCTACTTAACAAAAATAAGCATAATTCTGTTTCTGGGGTGTAGGGAATGGACTTTCAAGGATTTTCAAGTATTCATGATGAAAAAAAACAGCTGAAAAGAAAATGTGACATTCAAACTCAAGCTTCAAGACATGCATAGAAGAGTAAACATGAAAGAGAAATCAAAAGAAACTTACTAAGTTTAAACTGTTTACATTGGATAGATTATACATGTAACTCCTAAGAACTAATATTCATCTAAGTCCTCATTATACTAATATTCTGGTACTTCTTTGACTTTAAAACAGAACAATCTGCTTGATACTTAGAAGGTATGGATTCGAGATTGAATGATAAATTATTATAGAAGATCCTCCATAATACAGTGTCAACCCAGTTCTCCCTTCCCCTCTTGCAGACCTTTGGACTCTCCTGCTTGGAGACTGATAGGCCCTAAACAAAGACCGGGATACATTCCTGAGGCCCTGAGGACAGATTCCTGGGGCATTCTTCTCCCTCTTGGAGACTGATGGGCTCTGAACAAAAGACAGGATAGCCCTGAGACTGCCTTCTAAGAACCCGTTGGGGGTGGGTGTCTCCCCTCTCTGGTGGGAAAAAAACTTTCTTTGTTCAAGGTCCTATAAAAATCACCACGTGGGTGAATCGCGTTGGAACCTCACCCGCAGAGAATGCTTTGCCTGGCATTACGTTCAGAAAAACCACCAAGAAGGCTGTAAAAGGGGTTCCCCAGCTTTGGAGAAGCCTTGGGTGCAGTTGCTGAACATGAAGTGTATGTTGTACGTTGCATGTGTGTCTTTTGTCATTGTCGCTGCATTTGTAAAAAAGAGAGGGATTCTCCAGCTTGAAGAAACCTTGGGTGGCAGTGTTCCTCTGAACAGGTGATGCCTCTGTGTGTCTTTGTCTCTGTCTTTGTGTGTTGGCAACCAAAAATGGGCTCCTTAGCACTTAGTCAACAAGTGGCCTTGACTAGTTTGGCTTTTTCCCGTGAACTGAATGCTGTTTGTATATTGGACTGGAGTAAGCTTGTCGGCCCCTTCACCTTGCTTCCCTTGCTTAAACTGATGGAAAGAACCTGTGCTTTCCCAGTCAACCCCTTCACCTTGCTTAAGCTGATGGAAAGAACCTGTGCTTTCCCTGGCGTACCTTACACCCCCGCAGAAGCCGGATGGTTAAAAGCAGCTCCCGTTGGAGCCAGAGGCTGCTATAGCCACAGCCACAGCCACAGCCACAGCCACAGCTGAAGCAGGAGCTGCCAGTGGCAGAGCTGACCTACGGGAGGAAGCTGAACAAGGACTTCAGGCCAGTGGGTAATCTTTTTACCATAGAGGGGGAAGCATGATTTTGCTTTATGCAATCATGCTTCTCTGTAGCCTCCTGGTTACTCTTTCCAGGCATACTTATTGGGCCTAGAAGCTTTTGATCAATATATCAAAATGGGGTTGCTGGTTCATGGGTTGGTTACTGTGGAGCCTAAATATATGTTTTGATTCTTCTGCCTTCTACTTTGAGAGTTTCTTATATCCAGCGGTTCCGAACCTTTCAGACATGTTTATGATCCTCTTTGAGATTATAAACTCTGCCCTCCTAATACATTTGGCGACGAGGATGGGATCACTAGGTATAAGATCTCTATTTAGAAGCAGAACAATTTCAGAGGAAGAGATGAATATCCCAGGATGGGAGGATCCATTTTATTCCTCCCTAGCAAAAGAATTGGCTAAAAAAGCTGGACCCTGTGAAAACTGGGAACCAAGGCTACGGAGAGGAGATCCTAGGGATTTGGAAAAGTGTTTACAAGAAGTTGGGATTCAGTCAGAGGCATCACTATCTAGGCAAAGCTGGATAGTGTTATCAGCCTACCGGCTAGTATACGAAAGATTGAGATTAAGTGAAAGACATGGGGGCACTCCTACCCCACAGCAAGAAGGGGAATCTCAGATAGCAGGAGACCAAACTGACTCAAATGAGAACTTTTCTATTAATGTGGCTAGGAGCAACAGGAGACCAAATAAGCCAAGAGTGCATTCCAACTCACCCCAGAAAGAGCCTGACTGCCTGCTTCGTCCTAGCCATGGTGGCAGAGGAAGTGAGTGGGGGGAAAATGAGACAACGTTAGGGGCTGAGGCACAAAACACTACTGGGGTTCAGGATGTCCCTCACACAGAGAATAGGAGATGGTTAAATGATCAGACAAGGGCTCGACCCATACAAAGGAGGAAGACAGAAACCCGAGGTGAAGATTCAGTTACAAGGGAAATTCAGGAAGATTTCTCACTGCAAGAGGTCACAGATATTTTGAGTAGATTCAGCCAAAGAATAGGAGAACCATTAATATCTTGGATGGTAAGACTCAGTGATCAAGGGGCCAGTGGAATATCAGTAGATAGGACAGACTGTATGGGATTCATAGGTGTCAGCCATGATCCTCTAGTTCAACAAGCTTTTAGGGAACATCATCAGCAAGGAGATGGTGATAGCAGGACTACTCTGTTGGCGTTAGCCGCTGTGGGATGCAATAAGAGATATGCTACTGATTCTATGTGGCCCACTGAGCACAGACCCTGGTATTCACTTAGAGATTGTATCATGAGACTAAAGGAGGAGGTGATGAAGACTGCCATTATGATAGGAACCGCAGACAAATATTACAATGATCCAATGGGACTGCCTCATAGGAATTTAATAATTAGGACAGTTCCCCCTGCTTATAAACAACTAATTTTGAATTTATTACTTGGAGAAGTAGGGAGCCGTCTTACAACAGTGATAAATAAGATTTTACAGTTACATGACTTAGGTGACTGGGGAAGGGATAGATCTCCTCGAGAGAGAAGGGTGAATAACCAGCAAACTTGGCGCCAAAGGAGAGTAACAAGGAAAGAAATGTTTACTGCTCTATTGAGAGCAGGGGTAGGTTTTGAAATGATAGATGGCATTCCAACCAATGAATTATACAGAATGTATAGAGATAAAGGACTTGATAACAGGAGAGATAGGGAAATAAGAACTGCTCCTGCAAATGCTACAGATGTTGAACCTTCAAACCCAAGTGAATCACATGAAAGGGAATACTAGGGAACAGGCCGAGCCCCAGTCCAAATTAAGGAAATACACAGGCTGGATTGCAGACCTCACATTAACTTGACCATATATTGGAAAAATGGGTCAAGTACGGTAACTGAGGCATTAATAGATACTGGGGCCAAGGCCACCCTTATTTATGGAAATCCAGACAAGTTCAGCCATGGAACTCCTATTACCATTACAGGACTAGGAGGGACTGAAATATCAGCCAGGCAAGTTAAATTAATGATGAAAATTGGACAGTTGCCCAAGAAAGAATATAGTGTGGTTATTGTGCCTATTCCTGAATACATCATTGGAATACATATATTGAAGGGTATGACCTTAAATTTACCCGAAGGGAAATACCAATTTGCTGTGAGGAAAATGGACATTAATGCAGTCTTAGTGGGGAAAATCAAGATGGATCCAATCACTTTGCCCGAACCTTCTAAAATAATTACTTTGAGGCAATATCGTGTGCCAGGTGGGCAAGATGAAATTGCCAACACACAATACACTTTGTCACTGCATTAACTGTGTAGTAAGAATTGTTAAATAATGTGGTCGTGGGTTTAATAGAGTATTTCCCCATTCTTTCAATAAAAAAACTTTATTCTGTGGGGAGTGTGTCTTATTGCCAGCGTGAATCCGAATCCAAACCTAACCTAGCTTAATCAAACAGAGATATGTAAGGAATTTTTGAGTCAATAACAATATATAACAGTAAAAAAGCTAATAAAATATTATTCTATTTTATGTTTCATATTTTCTGTAAATATAGTGTCAATTATCCCACTATATTTTACCCTAGTCAGAACACATCTAGCATATTACATCCTGCTCTTGTTACCAAATATTAGCAAGTACATTGATAAGTAGAAGAACAGCCAGAGGAAGCCAGCTAGGATGGTAGAGGTCTTCGAAGTTCATGGCTTAGATGGATTGGTGGCAAAGTGAATAGAGTGCTTGGCATGGAGTCAGGAAGACCTGAGTTTAAATTCAGTCTCAGACAGTTTCTAGTTGTGTGACCTTGATGTGGCATTTAAAAAGTCCAAGAGACATAATTTCTTGGTAATTCAATCATTTTATTACTAATGCCAACATGCTTATTAATAAAAGGATATCATTTGGCCATTTCTCTCTTAGACTTGTAAGGAGTTGTTTTCTTCAATAGATTATTACGTCTTTTTTCCCATTTGGCCAATTCTACTTTTTAAGCAGTTGTTTTCTTTTACCAAGCTGTTGACTCTTTTTTTCATAATTCTCTTGCATCATTCTTATTTCTTTTCCCATTTTTTTCTTCTATTTCTCTAATACGAATTTAGACTCCTTATTGCGTTCTTACTTGATTTCTTCCCATTTTTCTTTGGTGATTTGCCTCTATGTGTTTTGGCATTGTTGTCCTCTTCTGAGTTTGTGTCTTGATGTTCCCTGCAACTAAAATAACTTTCTATGATCAGATTCTTTGTTGCTGTTGTTGTTGTTTTGTTCATCTTTTTTGGCCTTTTCTCTTTCTTTTAAATTTGAGCTCTGTTCCTGCAGTAGAAGGGATACTGTATCAGACTTATCGTGCTGGGGGTTGCAAGACCTAGCTGTTTACCTGAAACTGCACTGATGTTTCCTGAGGCCCATGGGGGACCCTCATGCCTGGTGCCGCTCTGAGGGGGTGGCGTGGGGTTTGGCTGGTGCTATTTGAGGTGGTAAGGCTCTGGCAGTTTACCTGGTGATGAGCCAGGGTATTAGCAGTGGTGTCTGGCTTGTTCTGATTCTGGCGGGGCATTTTTTTAATGTACATGTAAAATCATATTATACACACTTCACATTAGAAGAAACATAACTATAGGGAAAAACCATGAGAAAGACAAAAAAGAAAATAGTATACTTCAATCTGCATTCAGACTCTATAGTTCGTTCTATGGATATGAATAACATTTTCCTTCATGAATCTTTTGGAATTGTCTTAGATCACTGTATGGCTGAGAAGAGCTAAGTCTATCAAAGTTGATCATTGAACAATGTTACTGTTACTGTTACTGTGTACAATGCTCTCCTGGTTCTACCTGCTTCACTCAGTATCAATTCATGTAATTCTTTCCAGGTTTTTTTGAAATCCACCTGCTCATCATTTCTTATAGCACAATAGTATTCCATTATATTCACATATGACAACTTGTTAAGTCACTCCCTAATTGATGGACATCCCCTCAATTTCCAATTCTTTGCCACCACAAAAAGACCTGCTATAAATATTTTTGTACATGTGGGTCCTTTTCATTTTTTCTTTTCTCCTTGGGTTACAGCCCTACCAATGGTATTGATGGATCAAAGGGTATGCACAGTTTTATAACCCTTTGGGCATAATTCAAATTACTCTCTGAAATGGTTATATCACTTCACAGCTCCACTAAGAATGCATTAGTGTTTCAATTTTCCCAAATCTTCTGCAACATTTATCATTTTTCTTTTTTGTTATCTTAGCTAATTGGATAGGTGTGAGGTGGTAGCTAAGACTTATTTTGATTTGCATTTCTATAGTCCATAGTGATTTAGAGCATTCTTTTCATATGACTATAGATAGCTTTAATTTACTTAGTAAAAAGCTGCCTGTTCATATCTTTCTACCATTCATCAATTGGGGATGATGGGAAGTTTCTGCATTTCCTCAGGACTACACAGAAGCACATGGTAATCTGGCTGCTGGCAGCTGCCTGTTTGCCTGGGGCTATGATGAATCACATGCAGGTCTGGCCCTCAGAGGTTTCTTGTTTCCTGTGGCTGAAGGAAGTTTCTTGGAGAAGGGAGCCAAGATGGTGGAGTAAGCAGTAAGTTGACCTCAATCTCCCTTACTGACCTTGAAAAATTCAGAAAATACCACCCCAGAAAAATCCTAGAAGAGTAGAGCCAGTAGAAAGATGGGGTGCAGCAGTTTTTTAGCTCTGGAGGCTAGGGAGACATAATGTTAATGGGATATTAAGACCTTATCCACCCATTAATAGACTTCAAATTTGAGCCCATTAAGGGAAGCTTGCTTAGGGGAGGCTTGCTTGCAGGAAGGCTTTTACACCTTTTCGTACTAAGCTGATTAGGCACTGAGTCATGAAGTTGGTTATGCATTCTGGCTCTGAGAAATGTATATATTCTCTTAATTGGGATTTTGCTTTAGGGGTTTACTTAAGAGAAGGACCTTGTGATTCTCTGGTTGAGACTTTGAGTAGCTGTGTGTTTAGACCCCAGGAATGCTCAGATGTAAAGGCTCTCTCAATCCAGTGATGCATGTAAAGTGTATAGCAATATTGCTTTGATTCAGACAGTTAAGAGCACAATCTGTTGGTCTTTATGTTAATTTCTCTTCTTGTATTTTCTCTGTCTGTATTTCCTCTGCCTGTATATTCTCTGACTTCAGGGTGCTAACTGTTCCCCTGAACATAATTAAAAATTATTAACCCCATTAAAAGCTACATTTCCTATTAAAGCAGACCAAAGAATCTGTGCTAGCAGCCTTTCCTGGGTATGCTAGGGTTCTTACTGCTACAGGGGATTAACAGAAAATGTTTCTCTTGCTGTGGGTAAAGAGAACCAGTACAGGACAGGAGGCATTCAGGTAAGCCAGCAGCAAGCTTCAGTGGACCAGAGGAAGCTCCTGAGTCCCACAGTGATGGAGCAGGCAAGTGTCAATACACAGACCCTCCACATTCCTTTGCTCAGCCAGGGGAATCCACAGACAACAACATGAACAGGCAATTACCAGCAGCTGAGCCTGTTAATGCTCTACCACATCCCTTGGGGAAGAGGAGACCTCCAGCAGCCACACCACCCCTCCCCCACACCTCACATTGTGAGCTTCAGTGTAACCCTGGGTAAACACAGAAAAATCTCATGTGGCCTCAGCATACACCAGCCAGCTCCAGCTCAGCATCAGGTAAGCTACAGCCTCATATAGCTTCCAGTGTCCAGAAACAAAGGCTTCAGCACACAAAGCCAATAACCAGGCCCTAGATCCCAGGACAAGAAGGGTGGGACAGAGCCCTGGCCCCAGAAATAGAAATCCCCTTTAAAAGCCAAGAAAATGCAATCACATTGAGCAAAAAGCAACTTAGAAAAGCCACAATCATAGATTCTTACTATGGGGACAGAGAAGAACAAAATATGAATTTATAAGAGGACAGCATTGATGCTATACCCACATCCTAAACCTCAAAAGGGAATATGAACTGGATTCAAGACCATAAAGCATACTTGGAAGAGCTTAAAAAGAATTTTAAAAGTCAAATTAAAGAGGTAGAAAAAAATTGATCAATTACTTTAAAAAATACAATTAACAAAATGAAAAAAAAAATCCTGGAAGAAAACAATTCCTTAAACATTAAAATTGGACAAATGGATAAGGAGGTACAAAACCTAACTGAAGAAAACAACTTCTTAAAAGGTAATGTTGGCCAAATGGAAAAGGAGGTACAAAAGCTAACTGAAGAAAACAATTCTTTAAAAATTAGAATCGGGAAAGTAGAAGCTAATGACACTATGAGATATCAGGAATCAGTCAAACAAAATCAAAAGAATGAAAAAAATAGAAGAAAATGTAAACTACCTCATTGGAAAAACAACTCACCTAGAAAATAGATCCTGGAGAGATAATTTAAGAAGTATAGTCTATTAGAAAGCCACAATGGAAAAAAAAGAGCCAGGATAGTATCTTCAAAGAAATCATCAAGGAAAACTGCTCCAAGGTTCTAGAACCAGAGGGTAAAATAGTTATCAAAAGAATCCACCAATCATCTCCTGAAAGAGTTCTCCAATTGAAAATGCCAAGGAATATTGTGGCCAAAATCCAGAATTATCAGGTCAAGGAGAAAATGCTACAAGCAGCCAGAAAGAAGCAATTCCAATATCATGGAACCACAGTCAGGATTATGCAGGACCTTGCAGCTTCTACAATAAAAAATCAGAGGGCTTGGAATATGATATTCTGTAAGGTAAAGGAGCATGGATTACAACCAAGGATCAACTACCGAGCAAAATTGAGTACAATCTTTCAGGCAAGAATATGGATATTCAAAGAAATAGTAGACTTCCCTACCTTCCTGGTGAAAAGACCAGAGCTCAATGGAAAATTTAATCTTCAAATACAAGATTCAAGAAAGGCATAAAAAGGAAAAACAGGAAAGAAAAAAGAAAATATGTTATTCAATAACATGTTTATTTCCCTAAATGGGAAGAGGATACTTGCAAGTCTTGAGAATTGTATCTTCATTATGACATTTGAAAGGGATATACATAGACAGAAGGTGTGGATATAAATTAACTGATGTAATGATAAAAGACCTAATTAAGGGATGAAAAGGGATTCCAATGGGAGAAGAGGAAAGAAGGAGGCATAAAAGGGTAAATTACGACACATAAAGAAGCATAAAAACATATTATAGTAGAGGGAAAGAAGGGAGAGAAATGAGCATTGTTTCAATTTTACTCTCATTGGATTTGGTTCGAGGAAGGAATAACATACTCAGTTCAGTACAGAAATCTAATTTGCCCTACATGCAGTGGGAGGGGGAAGGGAAAAGAAAAGGGAGGGGGTTATTAGAAGGGACAGAATAAGTAGCAAGGGAAAACAGAAAGAAAAGGGAGGGGGTGATAGAAGGGAGCAAAGATTGAGAAAGGTGTGGTCAAAATCAAAACTCTTTTGAAGAGGGAAAGGGAGAAGGGAGAAATAAAAGCATAAACAGGAAGGGAACAGGATGGAAATAATGACAAAGACAATAATCATAACTGTGAATGTGAATGGGATGAACTCTCCCATAAAATGGAAGCAGATAGCAAAATGGATTAAAAACCATAATTCTACAATATGCTGTTTACAAGAAAAAACATTTGAAACAGGGGGATACATGCAGGGTAAAAGTAAAAGCCTGGAGTAGAATGTGTTATGCTGTAGCTGAAGTAAAAAAAAAAAAAAAAAACAAACAAAACAAACAAACAAAAAAGCAAGGATAGAAATCCTAATCTCAGACAAAGCAACAACAAAAATAGATCTAATTAGAAGAGACAAGGAAGGAAACTACATCGTACTAAAAGGCACCATAAATAAAGAAGAAATATCATTACTAAACATATGCACCAAGTTGTATAGTAGTGTAGTGGTATAGGAGAAGTTAAGGGAGTTACGGGAAGAAATAGACAGAAAAACAATACTACTGGGGAGCCTCAACCTCCCCCTGTATGAATTAGATAAATCTAACAAAATAAACATGAAATAAGCAGTTGAATAGAATTTTAGAAAACTTAAATATGGCACTTCTGGAGAAAACTGAATAGGGATACAAAGGAATATACCTTTTTTTCTCAGTGGTACATGGCACATACACAACAATTGATCATGTTCTAGGGCAGGGCAGTCAAACTTTAGGTTTTTATTGAAACAATAGACAATATATTTTGATTTTCCATTTTAGTGAGAGCTCTGTGGTAGCTTGGCTTCATTTACTAAAGCATTTATGTAAATTTCTATGCTTGTAGGTGGGCCTCATAAATTGCACTGCAATAAAGGGTCATGGAAGGATAGACTAAAAATTAATTGGAAACTAAATAATCTAATCTTAAGAAATGAGTGGGTTAAAAAACATCATAGAAACAGTCAATAACTTCATTCAAGAGAATGACAATAATGAGACAACATACCAAAACTTATGGGATGCAGTAAAAGAGGTTCTTAGGGGAAGCTTTATATCCCTGAATGCTTATATCAATAACACAGAGAAAGAGGAGATCAATGAATTGGGCACAGAACTAAAAAAAAAAAACTAGAAAAGAACAAACTAAAAATCCTCAATTAAATACCAAATTAGAAATGCTGAAAACCAAAGGAGAGATTAATAAAATTGAAATTAAGAAAATTATTGAACTAATAAGTAAAACTAAGAGCTGCCTTTATGAAATGAGACAAAAAAAACAATAAAATTGATAAACCTTTGATTGATCTGATTTTTAAAAAAGAAAGAAGAAAATCCAATAACCAGCATCAAAAATGAAAAGGGTAAATTCACCACCAATGAAGAGGAAGTTAAAACAATAATTAGGAATTATTTTACCCAACTCTATGCCCATAAATTTGACAATCTTAGTGAAATGGATGAATATTTACAAAGATATAAGTTACCCAGATTAACAGAAGAGCAAGTAAAATACTTAAATAGCTCCATCTCAGAAAAAAAAAATAAACAAACTACCAATGAACTCCCTAGGAAAAAATCTCCAGGGCCAGATGGATTTACAAGAGAATTCTATCAAACTTTTAAAGAACAATTAATTCCAGTACTATTCAGACTTTGGGAAAATTGGTGAAGAAGGAGTCCTGCCAAATTCTTTTAATGATACAAATATGATACTGATACCTAAACTGGGAAGAGCCAAAACAGAGAATGAAAATTACAGACCAATTTCCCTAATGAATATAGATGCTAAAATTTTTAATAAAATATTAGCCAGAAGATTATAGGAAATTATCATGAGAATAATACACTTTGATCTAGTAGGATTTATATCAGGAATATAGGAATGTTTCAACATTAGGAAAATTATCAGCATAATTGATCATATCAGCATCAAAACTAACAGAAACTATATGATTATCTCAGTAGATGCAAAAAAGAAAAGCTTTTGACAAAATTCAACACCCATTTCTATGCATAGGAATAAATGAATCCTTCCTTAAAATGATGAGTAGTATCTACCTAAAATCATCAGCAAGTGTTATATGTAATGGGGATAAGCTAGAAGCATTTCCAGTAAGATCAGCAGTGAAACAAGGATATCCATTATTATCCCTGTTATTCAATATGGTACTAGAAATGTTACCTTTAGCAATAAGAAAAGAAAAAGAAATTGAAGGAATTAGAATAGGCAAAGAAGAAATTGTTATCACTATTTGCAAATGATATGATGATATACTTAGAGAATCCTAGAGAATCAAGTGAAAAAATGAGATAATAAATAACTTTAGTAAAGTTGCAGGACATAAAATAAACCCACATAAGTCCTCAGCCTTTCTTTATATTACTAACAAAGCCCAACAACAAGTGTGAGAAAGAGAAATTCCACTTAAAATTACTGTAGACGTTATAAAATATTAGGGAGTCTACATGCCAAAACCAACTCAGTAACTATATTAACACAATTACAAAACACTTTTTACACAAATAAAGCCAAATCTAAATAATTGGAAAAAATCAGTTGCTCATTTGTAGGCTGAGCTAATATAATAAAAATGACAATTCTACCTAAATTAATTTACTTATTCAGTGCCATACCAATCAAATTACTAAAAAATAATATTAGATAGAGCTAGAAAAAATAAAATAAAAATTCATCTGGAAGAACAAAAGATCAAAAATATCAAGGGAATTAATGAAAAGAAATGCTAGGGAAGGTGGTCTAGCCATACCATAACTAAAACTGTATCATAAAGTAGCAATCATCGAAACTACTTGGTACTGGCCAGGAAATAGAGTGGTGGATGAGTGGAATAGATTATGTTCACAAAACTCAGTAGTCATTGACTAAAGTAATCTACTCTTTGATAAACACAAAGAATCCAGCTTCTGGGATAAGAACTCACTATTTGACAAAAACTGCTAGGAAAACTGGAAAATAGTGTGGCAGAACCTGAGCATAGAGCAATGTCTGATACCATATACCAAAGTAAAGTCAAAATGAGTACAGGATTTAGATATAATGGTTGATATTATAAACACATTGGGGAGAACGGAACTCTTTATCTGTCAGATTTATGGAGAATGGAGGGATTTATGACCAAACAAGAGTTTGAGAACATTATGAAATGCAAAATGTATAATTTTGATTACATTAAGTTGAAAAGGTTTTGTACAAACAAAACCAATTCAACTTATATTATGAAGGAAGCAGAAAACTGGGAAAGAATTTTTACAACTAATGTCTCTGATAAAAGCCTCATTTTAAAAATGTATAGAGAACTGAATCAAATTTACAAGAATACAAGTCATTTCCCAATTGAGACATGGTCAAAGGATATGAACAGGCAGTTTTCATAGGAAGAAATTACAGCTGTCTATAGTCATATGAAAAAAAAAAAACTCTAAATCACTATTGATTAGAAGAATGTAAGTCAAAACAACTCTGAGGTACCACATCACACTTATTAGATTGGCTAACATGACAAAGTGGGAAAATGATAAATGTTGGAGAAGATGTGAGATAATTAGAACACTCATTCACTGTTGGTGGAGTCATGAACTGATCCAACCATTCTGGAGAGCAATTTGGAACTATGCTCAAAGAGCTATTAATTTGTGAATTCCCTTTTACCCAGAAATACCACTTCTAGGGCTATATCCCAAAGAGATCATAGAAATGGGAAAAAGACCCACATGTACAAAAACATTTATAGCAGCTCTTTTTGTTTTGGCCAAGAACTGGAAATTGAGGGGATGCCCATCATTTGGGGAATGGCTGAACAAGTTGTGGTATAGGAATGTAATAGAATACTATTGTAGTATAAGAAATGATGAACAGGAGGATTTCAGAAAAACTTGGAAAGACCTATATGAACTAAGGCTGAGTGAAGTGAGCAGAACCAGGAGAACACTGCACACAGTAACAGCCACAGTGTGTGATGACTGACTTTGGTAGACTTAGTAGGTAGACCTCAGTAATGCAAGGACCTAAAAGAATTCCAAAAGACTCATGATGGAAAATGTCATCCACATTCAGAAAAAGAAATATGGAGTCTGACTGCAGATTGAAGCAGACAGTTTTCTGTTTTGTTTTGTTTTGTTCTGTTTTATATTTTTCTTTCTTATGGTTCCTCCTCATTTGTTCTAATTTTTCTATACAACATGACCAATGTGAAAATATGCTTAATAGGAATATATATATATATATATATGTATGTATGTATGTATAGAGAGAGAGAGAGACAGAGAGAGAGAGAGACAGAGAGAGCCTATAATAGATTGGATGTGACCTTTGGGAGTGTAATGGTAATTAAGGTGGCACCTTTTTTTACTGTTTTCTCTTTTGGAGCACTGAGGTAATCAAGTGTGTTGATGAGTCTGGCCTTTGTTTCTTTGATTAAATTAGGAGTCTTTGATGACCTGCTTAAGAAACAAGAAAGCCTAGTTCACATAGGTTTTAGTCACATGGTTGTGATGCCCTTTGACCCTGAACAGGGTATATAAACTCAGAGATTAGCATTTTGTTTGGGGCTGTCTCTCACTGGATAGTTTCATGTGATTTGACCAAAAGAGACTCAGGGTAGCCCTTGGACTCTCCTGGCTTTGAAAGCCCAGATGTTGGCGCCTCTCTCTCTGGTAACTATTGTGATTTGGTCAGACAGATAAGAGGCCTGTCTGTTGATCTCTCTATATTATTTGCTTTGTTTATATGATGTGTGCTCGTAATTTATGTTGGTATTTTCTCTGAAGTTCAGGATGCTGGCTTTTCCTCTTGAACTAAGTGAATGATATATGTATGTTTAATTAAAGTGAGATTGTTAACTCCTTAAAATTGCTTTCCTTAGAAAAGCAGAACAAAGAACCTGTGCCAGCAGCCTTATGTGTGTTCTTGTGTTGGTCTTTCATCTGGTTTAGTCATGCAGGATCTGGAGATTAAAAGGAAAATATGGAGTTTTGAGGTGCTGAGATAGTGGTTGGATGTGTCCCAGTTATTGGGCTGCTCTCTATACTTGTAGTGGCTATGGTTCTGTGGATCCCCAGAGGCCTGAGGGAAAAAAGGCAGGTGGCAGTGATGGGAGTGGTTTCCCAGGAGCCCAGAGCAGGAGCTCTGAGAGATAACCTCTCCTTCCCCCTCTCTACCCCACTAGCACTCCAGAGGAGACAGGCCTGAGTGGAAGCTGTGGGAGGGAAATGAGCAGAGGCTTGCCAGAGGTGTGGGTGGTCAGAGCCAGGGCTTGAGTGGATTAGCTAGGCTCTGGACTGTGCTGAAGGGGTAGATGTCCTGAGATTGTATTATATGTGAAGCCTTGAAACAGGAGTGAGATTGTATTGTATGTGGAGCCTTGAGGAAGGAGGGGAGAAGTGCCTTCCTACAGACTTGGTAGGAGCAGTTGGTGAGGTGAGAGAAAAAGTGGATGGCTGCTGACATACTGACCTAGCCAGGAGAGGAGGACTGCCAGCATGAGAACTTTGCAAAGGTAAGAGTGAGGAGCTGCCTGCATCAGGATTTGGGCAGAAGCCAAGAGCAACTGGCTCCTGCTGGAGGATCAGGAACCCAGGAGCTTGGAGTTCAGCCCTGGGGCAAGTTGGAAAATTTGTAGCGAGGCACTGAATGTGCTTTTTTGCTGCCTTCTCCAGGGATGATTTGGAACCCAGGGAGAGGGTGGAGTTTTCTATGGTGGGTTGAGGTAAGTGCCATGGACCCCCAAGGACCCCACTCTGTTGACTTTGTTGCCCAGCTGTCCCTCAGGACTTGGAAGCAGGGGTTGGAAGAGTGTGGAGAGAACAGAATCCTAAGAGAACTTTATTTGGACCTTTTTTGTCTCTGTTGGGAGTTTGTTAATTAAAGCTTGACTGTACCTGAGGGTACTGGGAGGAAACCTTCAATGGCAGTGTGTGCAGAAGCATACACCCTCAAGAAAGACTTTACTTGGACACTCTGTATTTACTAAAGAAGATTGTAACTTGTTGTGGCCTAGGGGTGTATGGTGTTTGTATTCTAAACAAGTATTTACTTCCCTGATTAGATCACAATGTATAATGCCTCTATTTGTTCCAGGATCTATGGCTATTTAGATGGTGTAAATCTAAGGATCCTGGAAAGTGTGGAATGTAATGGTAATTAAAGTGGGATTTTTTTTAATGTTTTCTCTTTTGGAGCACTGAGGTAATCAATTGCCTTTGATGAATCTGGCCTTTCTTTCTGTGATTAAATTAGGAATCTTTGATGACCTGCTTAAGAAACAAGAAAGCCTAGTTCACATAAGTTTGAGTCACATGGTTGTGATGCCCTTTGACCTTGAACAGGGTATATATACTCAGAGATTAGCATTTTGTTTAGGGCTCTCCCTCACTGGAAGAGTGTCATGTGATTTGACCAGATAAGACTCTGGGGAGCCCTTGGACCCCCCTGGCTTTGAAAGTCCAGATATTGGTGCCTCTCTCTCTGGTAACTATTGTGATTTAGTCAGACAGATAAGAGGCCTGTCTGTTGATCTCTCTGTGTTATTTGCTTTTCTTATATAACGTATGCTTGTAATTTATGTTTGTATTTTCTCTGAAGTTCAGGGTGCTGGCTTTTCCTCCTGAACTAAGTGAATGATATATGTATGTTTAATTAGCTTAGATTGTTAACCATTTAAAGTTGCTTTCTTTAGAAAAGCAGATCAAAGAACTTGTGCTAGCAGCCCTCCGGTGTGCTGGTTTTATTGGTCTTACACAGCCACAGTAGCAGCAAGTAGCCTTGTTGTTACAGGGAGGGAAAGGGAAGGGAGGGGGAGAAAATTCAAAACTTATGGAAGTGAATGTTGAAAACTACAAATAAATAAATTACCTTATTAAAAAAAGGAAGTTGTGGTTCTCAGAGCTAGTATCTGCCCATTCCCCTAGCTATGATGAGGCATGTTAGGCATCCTGGTCTTGGCGCTCACCTGCTTTACCTCACTGGGGCTCAGGATTTCCCTCTGGTTTGCTGAGGTGGGGCTTTCTGCTCACTTACTGGGATGCTTCCTGTCCTGGTCTGTGTTCACATTTTGCACAAGCGAGACAGACCTTTCTTGGCAATCTTCCAATTATATTGGGCTAAAATATCATTTCACCCCATCTTTTTGTAGATTCTCCTGTTCCAGGATTTGTTTGCAGATACTATTTTATGGCTTGCAGGTGAATATAAGAGAGTTATGGCAATTTACTGCTTAATTTGCCATATTGGCTCCCAGAAGTCCAAACTCTTACACCAAAGATCGTCATGGTGGTGGGGTCATAGTATATATGCCCTTGGAAGAGGGATATTCCTCAAGATAGCAATCAACTCTGATTGTTTCATAATTCATGAGAGAATAAGGGGCTGAACCTATTTGAATGATATTTAATTATCTCATTTGTTTCTAGGTTGCACCCAACCTTGAACAGATTTTAGAGTAGCCCTGGGGAAATGCAAAAAAACATCACTAACTAAGCCATGCCAGACACCTCAACTAGGACCCCCATCAGCACCAGGTAAGCTGCCAGACCCCTTCAGCCTCCAGCAATGCCAGTCACACACATTCCGTGGCATCCCCTCAACACAACACTAGACACCAGGGTCCCCTTTGGGCTACAGGGCAACATCAACAAAACACCAGCTAAACAGTCAGGGCTTGCAGCCACTGGCACATAAAGCCTGAGAAAGAGCCACTTCCACCCTGGGAACAGAAAAGAAATTTAAAACAAAGGGAAAAGGCCTAAAAAAGGAGACCAAAAAAAAAAAAACTACCAAAACAAAAAAAAAATCTGTTCATAAAATGTTATTATGGTGACTGGGTGAACCAAGATACAAACTCAGAAGAGGACAACAATGTCAAAACTTGTAGGCATAAAACCCCAAAGAAAAACAGAAAGTGGTCTTAAGCCCAGTAAGAACTCATGGAAGAGCTCTAAAAGGATTTAAAAAAAAATAAGAGAGGTAGAAGAAAAATTGGGAAAAGAAATGGGAGTGGTGCAAGAGAATTATGAAAAAAAGACTCAATAGCTTGGAGAATTGCTTAAAAAGTGGAACTGGCAAAATGGAAAAGGAGATACAAAAATCCACTGAATAAAACAAATACTTAAGGGGTACAGTTGGCCAAATAGAAAAGAAAGTACAAAAATTAATTGAGGGAACAATATCTTAAAAGTTAGATTTGGACAAAAGAAACCTAATAACCATATGAGATGTCAAGAATCAAATAAATAAAATTGAAAGAATTAATGCTAAAGTAACAAAAAGGAAGGGCACCAATCCTGATCTCAGACAAAACAAAGCAGAAATAGAGCAAATTAAAAGAGATAAGGAAAGAAACTATATCCTGCTGAAAGGTACCGTAGACAAAGAAATCATATCAATAAAAAAATGCATATGAGCCTAGTGGTACAACATCCAGATTCTTAGAAGAGAAGTTAAGACATTTATAGGAAGAAATAGACAGGAAAATTGTACTAGTGGGGACTGCAACTTTTCACTTTCAGAACTAGGTTAATCTAACCAGAAAAAAAACAAACAAGGAAGAAGTTAAGGAGGTGAATATAATTTTAGAAAAGTTAGATATGGTAGACCTCTGGAGAAAAACTGAATGGGGATAGAAAGCAATATATCTTTTTTCTCAGTGGTACATGGCAACTACACAAAAATTGACCATATACTAAGGCACAAAAATTTCACAATCCAATAAAGAAAGGCAGAAATATTAAGGGCATCCTTGACAGATCATGATGCAATAAAAATTACATGTAATAAAGGACCATGGAAAGACAGACTAAAAACTAATTGGAAACTAAATAATCTAATCCTAAGGAATGAGCGGGTCAAACAACAGGTCATGGGAACAACCAATAATTTCATCACACAGAAAAAAATAATGAAACAACATGCCAAAACTTATGAGATGCAGCCAAAGCAGTACTTGGGAGAAAGTTTATATCTCTAAATGCTGAGATGAAAAAAATAGAGAAAGAGGAGATCAATGAATTGGGTGTGCAATGAAAAGAGCTACAGAAAGAATAAATTCAAAATCCCCAATTAAATACCAAATTCAAAATTCTGAAAATCAAAGGAGAGATTAATAAAGTTAACGTTAATAAAACTGTTGAACTAATAAATAAACTTAAGAATTGCTTTTATGAAAAAAATCAATATAATTGATAAACCTTTGGTTAATTTGACTTTTTTAAAAGAAGAAAACCAAATTACCAGTATTAACAATGAAAAGGGGTGAATTCATCACCAATGAAGAGGAAATTAAAACAAAAATTAGGAACTATTTTGCCCAGCTGTATGCCAATAAATTTGACACTCTAAGTGAAATGGATTAACATTTACAAATATATAAATTGACCAGATTAACAAAAGAAGAAATAAAATACTTAAATAACCCCATTTCAGGAAAAGAAATTGAACAAGACATCAATGTACTCCCTAAGAAAAAATCTCCAGGGCCAGATGAATTTACAAGTGAATTCTACCAAACATTTAAAGAACAATTAATCCCAATACTATATACAAACTTTGGGAAAATAAGTGAAGAAGGAGTCCTACCAAATCCTTTTTATGACACAAATATGGTACTGATACCTAAACCAAGAAGACCCAAAATAGAGAAAGAAAATTATACACCGTGTCCTAATGAATACAGATGCAAAAATTTTAAATCAATTATTAGCCAAGAAATTACAATAACTTATTATGAGGATAATACACTATTAGCAGGTGAGATTTATACCAGGAATGCAGGGCTGGCTCAATATTAGGAAAACTATCAGCATAATTGACCATATTAATAGCAAAACTTCCAGAAACCACATAATTATCCCAAAGATGCAGAAAATGTTTTTGACAAAATATAGCACCCATTTCTTTTAAAAACACTACAGAGGATAAGAATAAATGGAGTCTTCCTTAAAATAATAAGTAGCATCTATCTAAAACTATCAGCAAGCATTATACATAATGGACATAAGCAAGAAGTATTCCCAATAAGATCAGGAGTAAAACGAACATGTCTCTTCTCACTGCTCTTATTTAATAATATAATAGAAATTTTATCTTTATCAATAAGAGGGGAAAAAGAAATTAAAGGAATTAGAATGGGTAATGAGGAAACAAACCTATCACTTTTTGCCAATGACATGATGGTATACTAAAACATCACCTAAAAATTTCTTGACATAATTAACAACTTTAGCAAAGTTATAGGATTTAAGCTAAACCCATGTAAATCATCAGTGTTTCTTTATATGGCCAATAAAGCCTAACAGCAAAAGATAGAAATATAAATTCCATTTAAAATAACTGTAAACAATATAAAACAATTATTGCCTACCTGCCAAGACATAGCCAGGAACACAATTGCAACATGAACACAATTGCAAAAATGCTTTTCACACAAATAAAGCCAGGTTTAAACAAATGCAAAAATATCAATTGCTTTTGGGTAGGCTGAGCCAATATAATAAAAATGAGAATTCTGCCTAAACTAATTTACCTATTCAGTGCCATAAAAACCAAAACGTCATATATATTTATATGTATGTATTATACAGCTAGAAAAAATAAACAAAATTCACCTGCAAGAACAAATGGTCAAAAATATCAAAGGAATTAATGGGAAAAAATGCAAAGGAAAGTTGCCTAGTAATGCCAAATCTCAAACTATATTATAAAGCAGAACCCATACTGGCTAAGAAATAGAGTGGTGGATCAGTGAAATAGATTAGGTACATAAGACATAGTAGTCAATCACCATAGTAACCTAGTTTGACAAACCAAAAGACCTCAGCTTTGGGGATAAGAACTCACTATTTAACAAAAACTTCTGGGAAAGCTGGAAAACAAGAAACAAACTAGGCATAGACCAATATCTCATACCGTATGCCAAGATAAGGTCAAAATGGGAGCATAAATGTGACAGTATTAGCAAATTAGAAGAGCAAGGAGTAGTCTTCCTATCAGATCTATGGGGAGAGGTAGAATTCATGACCAAACAAGAGATAGAGAGCATTACAAAATGTAAAATAAATAATTTTGAATATTTTAAATTAAAAAAATTGTACAAACAAAAACAATGCAACCAAGATTAGAAGGAAAGAAGAAATCTAGGAAACAATATTTGCAGCAAATGTCTCTGATAAAGGCCTCATTCTTCAAATATATAGAGAACTGGGTCAAATTTATGAGACTAGCAATCATTCTCCGATTGATAAATGGTCAAAGGTTATGAACAGGCTGTTTTCAGATGAAGAAAACAAAGACATCTAAACGCATATGAAGACATGCTCTAAATCATTTTTGATTAGAGAAATTCAAATTAAAACAACTCAGAAATACCACCTCATATCAATCAGATTAGCCAATAGTACAAAAAAGGAAAAAGATAAATGTTGGAGAGGACATGGGAATATTGGGACACTGATGCATTTTAGATGGTTATGAACTGATCTAACCATTTTGGAGAGCAGTTTCAAACTATTTCTAAAGGGCAACCAAACTGCACATATCCTTTGATCCAGCTATACCACTACTAATTCTGTGTCCCAAAGAGATCATAAAAAAGGGAAAAAAGACCTACATGTGCAAAAATATTTGTAGCAGCCTTTTTAAGGTAGTAAAATGTTGGAAATTGAGGGGATGCCCATCAATTGGGGAATGGTTGAGCAAGCTGTGGTATTTGAATGTAATGGAATGCTATTGTGCAATAAGAAATGATGAACAGGCAGATTTCAGAAAATCCTGGAAAAACTGTTATAAATTGATGTAGAGTGGCATGAGCAGAACCAGGAAAACATTGTATCAGTATCATCATCATTGTGTGATGATCAGCTATGAATGACTCAGCTCTTCTCAGCAACACAGTGATCCAAGGTAAGTACAAAAGCACTCTCGAAGAAAAATGCTTTCCATATCCTGATAAAAGAACTAATGGACTCCCAATGCACACAGGAGCACATTTTTTCATTTACTTTGCTCTTTTTTATGGTTCTTTGTTATCTGTTTCTTCTTTCTCAACTGTGACCAATATGGAAATATTTTACTTGATTATACACACATATGTATGTATGTATACATACATACTATCATATACTATATATATACATATATACACTTACATAGTATACACACACATAGACACAGATATACACACCCTACATAATGGTGTTAGTAAAAAAAAAGAAATGAGATACTATTAGGCCAATTGACAGCTAATAAAAGAAGATACATTTAACTGTAGCAAGAACTATTCAACAAGGCTATGTGCTGAGAACACTCCAAGTTGATTCGAATAAACAAAGCTCACGCAGCTGTAAGTTTTCCGAAGAGGTCTATCAGTAAAGCATCAGAATGCATTTGGAGTTCCTTATGGTTATTTTCTACTCAGACAACATAGAACTGATGTGAAGAGCCAGACGTTTTCTTGCCCTATGACATATCAAAACTCGAGAATGGTTTCAATACCGTTGAAGGACAATGTAGCTTAAATTGCATGAGAGTGGGGTTATATTTTTTGCTCCCAATGCAGAGTGTTACATGGGACAAAATTATTTTCTCAAGCCTCAGTTTGTTCAGTATTGATGAATGTCAATTATACAGCCAGATATAAGGATATGGATATTTAAAGGAGATTGTAATCTATGTCTTGATAATACTGACTTGAATTAGTTCAAATTATGCTTAAAAATTTCTGAAAATAACTCTCGGAGGATTTTTGTACTCTATAAGTGCAAATTGTTATGTTCTGGGTAAGGTGGGAGGGGAGGGATGGTGGGCAGCCAAGAAAACTCCACCATGGTATGATGGAAAGAATGACTTCTTGGAGGCATAAGATCAAACTTTGAGTCCCAGTTCTATTGACTAGCTATGTGAGAAAGCTATCTATCTTCTATGCCTGTTTTCTTATCAGTGAAATGAGGATAATTACCCTGCCTACATTACAACATTACTATGAAGAAAAAATAAGAGAACACATGGGGAAGTATTTCAAAATCCATAAAGGGCTTCAAAAAGTAAGGTATCTTTTTTTGAAGTTTGCAGAAACACAGTGGTTAAATCAAACATCCTTGCTTCTCACTCTCCTTTTTACAATAGTTAACATTTATATAACATTTGAATATTTGTAGAGAACTTCACAATCATTATCTCATTTTATTCTCATGCAATCTTGGGATATAGGTGCTATAATTATTCCCTTTTACAGATAAGGAAATTGAGAGGTTATCACTTAGATAGTAAGTGCCTCAGACAGGATGTGAATTGAGGTCTTAGTGACTCCAGTTCCAGAACTCTACAGACTCTTCCACCTGTCTCTTCTTCATGAAAATTAAAGTGACAGTAATCAATGATGTTTGTGTAACACTTTAAGATTTGCAATGTGTTTTACATACTTGATCTCATTTGATCTTAACAACAACCCTGAGAGGTAACTGCATTATTATCACTATTTTAGACTTGAGGAAACTGAGTTCAAGATATGTAACATTCAGAGTCAAACAAACAGTAAGCATTTGAGGCAGAATTTAAACCTAATTCTTCCATAACTCCAGATCTATCATTATCTCTCCTCTCCCAATGATAATGACCAATTTTAAATTTTGTTATGAAAGCCCAGATAAAATACAATAGTCGCATATTTGTATAATGAAAATTATTTGAAAACCCAAAGCACAAATTGTCTTACAAACATAGTTTGGCCACTGTAATTAGAACAGCCAATATCCGTGCCTGATTTTGTTTTTTATCATTTCCTATAATCTCATATTAAACAATAAGCAGATGAGGTTGAAAGGCTATTTTTCTTAATTTTTTTGTGCTTTTCACTTTAAATCTCAACAATTATTTTTTCTCAGCAGATACAAGAAACCTAGACATTTTGCAGTCTGATTGGTACATGAAACCTTGCATAGTTTCTTTATTTTTTTTAATAGGATACTGCAGTTTGTTTCCAACAGAGGGTTAAAGTGGAAATGTTATGTTCTGACACAGTCATCAGTTTCTGTCTCACGACCTAGGTACAATTTAATAGATGGGAAAAAAGAGAGAAAGAACTGTTGTGTCTTTCAAGGAATTGCTAAACCAGATGTTGAAAAGAGAAGAGAGAATTTTTTGATTGTGCCTGAAAAGTCTCTCCCACTGTATAAAAAAATCCAGTTCATGACAATGCCCTGGCCAGATAGCTTTGGGCATTTTCGTGTCTTGGGCCACTTCTTTAATCATCCTTGAGGTGGCTTTTCCAGGTCACTTGTTGATGTGTGTTTGTGGAATCCCTGTACTAGAAGCATGCAGATCAGCATCTGTTCAGCAGACAGAAGTCATCAATTTCTAGAGCCCTTCACTTTAAGAAGAGACAGCACAGGGTGTTTCAATTCAGCCAAATCAACTCCTGATATTTCTACTTAATTTGCCAAGTTTACTGTTTTTTTATTCCTCAAAACCATGCCTTATGTCTTCTTACTTTTGATTTTATTTTATATACTGTTTGATATTTGATCTTCCTGATATTATTACATTTGCTGCGAGATTTCTTTTGGAAAGGAAATTTCTCACTGTGCCACAATAATTATCTCATAGCTTGTGTCACTTTTCAGAAAAAAGCCAATTTTTAAAAATCAGTGTTAAATTCCTTGAGTATAGATTGATAGCTTGAAGGAATCTTAGAGATCATCTGATTTTAGGATGTGGAATCACAGATTTAGAGGAAGAAAGAACCTCAGAAGTGTTCTGTCCAACTCTCTCATTTTACAGCTGAAGGAAACTGAGCTTCGGAGAACTTAAGTGATTTTCTTAATGTCACAAAGATAGTATATGGAAGGAGCAGAATTTGAATCTAAGCCATTAAGAAGAAATTCCAGGATTTCTCTAAAAATGTAAAGAAATAACTTCTGAACCAAGTTTCCTAATTTGCAGCAGATTTCAACAATCTATCATTACATTCTAACCTATTTATAAGTATTAATTTTTCACAACTGGCATATTCACATAGAGAGCTAAAGAATACCTCAACTGAGAAGTAGAGCCCCTGATACTGAAGATTATAGTTGTATCAATAAATTCACTTGGAGCCTTCCTACAGTCCCATTATTTTCCAAGGGAGGGCAGTGGTGTTCCACAGATGAACCTTTCAGGCAACACCAAGAAATAGACCCACACAACATAAATCTCTGAAGAGAAATACTTCTTAACATAGCTACCTCAGGAAAAAGGGAATTATTACACTTAATTAAAGTGTATTGACACCACATGTGGCCCCACCTCCCCCTTTTGGCTTTATTAATGGTAGAAAAATTGGAGACTTGTCAGGGCTAAATTTCTATCTAGCATCCAAGATTTCCCAGTCAAGCTAATATATATGCATTTATTTGTCTATCTCTGTTATCTGTTTAGCTATTTATATTTTAAAATTTATAGACACATGCACACACATATAAAAGCATTTGTTAACATATATACACATATATGCATATACATACATATGTGATTATAATCCATGATTGTATAGAATATATGTATATCTCTATGTGTATGGATATATTTTTAAACATAAACAAGATCAAAATTAATATTGAGACATCTAAGATGCCATAGTGAATAGAGAGTTGGCCTTGAAGTCAGACCTAGAATCAAGTCATGCTTCTAAAACATATGGGCTGTGTGACTTTTGAAAAGTCCCTTAACCTATCAGTGCCCCAGTAACTCTCTAAGACCTTAAAATTCAGAGAATGAATATCTAAATTGCTAGTGGGTGTTTCCTTATCAGGAATTTTCCCTACCAATGAAATTTCATACCCAATCCAAATATATGTTTTGTATTTATGTATATATTTACTTGTAAAGAAAAACAGAAGGACAGATAGACAGACATGGAGACAGAGTCAGAGAGACAGAAAGAGAGAGATTTAGGTAACTCAATGGATTGTTTGTGATTCAATTTTAGTCTCTGAAAATCCTGATAAAATTTTAGTCAATAGTCATTGCTCTATAGGTATTCAAAGAATGATATTTTTAAAGAAAAATGGCACATCTCTATTTATTTTTACAATGAAGTAATCAATATTTAATATTTTGAAAGCCTCTGGATGTAAAAATCATTGATTACTATTATTTCAATTTCTGGCAAGTGTGTGCTAGTAATAAAAGTATGAATGAAATTATTATGTTGCATCATATAACAAATATTCATCAAATTTACCCACATGAAAATAAGAAAATTGACCTGCAGTCTGGAGCTCAAAGGATAGTTTAAAAATTTTCTATTCCAGAAAACAAATGTTGTGGGATGTATGCTTTAAGTATATAGAATTTTGTTTTAAAAAGAATGCTTCACTGTTGTAGAAGCTAATTGTGTTAATAAAATTTGGCTCTGGAAATTAAAAAAAAATACCTGAAAAATATTGTTACTTTTATCAACATTTTTCCCTCTCTAAATTTAATTATAACCCTATTAATTTGAATAGTATTGAAATTAAAAATTATGAACCTAAATTCTGCAGTTCCTAAATTCTGTTGATTATAAGTTCTGGCTTCATAATACATAATGTTAATTCATAAATATCAGAACTGGATAAAACTTACAAATACAAAATCATCTGGGAAGGAAAAAAAAGCATAAGTAATGAGGAGTTTGAAGGGATGTACATGATAGTTATTTATCTTTTCTAAGGTATAATGAGTATGAATGAACTATGTAAAGTATCTTTTAAAGCTGATCTTACTAATAATAACTTGTTAGTGAAAGATTACAGAATTGCAAAATTTTAAAATTAGAAGGATCCTCTAAGGCCCTTCTTAGTCCAAGCCCCAACAAAAATAATCCCCCACTATAAATTCCAGCCTTTGCTTGAAGACCTCCAATGAAGACCTACTCACTACCTTACAAGACAACCCAATTCCCATTTTCACTATTCTAGCTATTGAGGAATTTATTTTCTTAACAGTAAGCCTAAAGTATCTTTGCTACTTCCACTTATCGCTACGAGGTCTTCCGCCTGAGTCAAATTTCTAAATTTTTTTCTATGTCAAAATCCTTTACATACTTGAACTCAATTGTCATAGGCCTTCTTAATCTTCTTTTCCCCAGGTTAAGCATCCTTAGTTAACTCACCCATCATATGGTATGTTTTCCAGACTCTCCATCATCATGGTTGCTCTCCTCTGGAAGCTCTATGAGCTTATCCGCATCCTTCCTAAATTGTGGTACCATGAACTGAACTCAGTGCCTTAGGTATTGAATGACTACAGCAGAGTAGAGGACTTTCATATCCATATTTCTTATTCTATGCCTTTTTCTTCATTTGATGGAGCCTGAGATCATATTAGGGTTTTTGGCCGCCACATCACACCAGTGCTTTTTACTGAGTTTTACACTAAGCCACTAATCCTCCTCCCAAATATTATGTCCCATACAAACCCTACATCCTCCATCTTATACTTGAGAAATTGAATTTTTGAATCTAAGTGCAAGATTTTACATTTCCATGTAGGAAATTTCATCTTATTAGAGCCAGTCCTGTGCTCTAGCCTGTCAAGATCTTTCTTATTAGACCTTGATTTGTTGTCTAGTGTGTAGCTATCCCTCCAAGTATTGTATTATCATCATATGTAAGTTATTTGTGCTTTGAAAGCAAGAAATATATGTATACATGCACACATGCATGCATATACACATTCATATGTGTATAACCCACACATGCATGTATACACACCCAGGTCCCTGGAGCATTCCCCTGGAGACTGTCTGACAAGATGAAATTGAATAATTATTCTTTGAGTGCAACCATCCAAGCAGTTTGAAACTCATTCATTTGTATTTTCCTCGATTCCCATTTCTTCATCTTTTTCATAAGAACAGGGTGAAGTACTGTATCAAAGCTTTTGCTAAAATCTAGATTAACTGTTATCTCTAGCATGCCCCTGATCTAATGGATGCTGTCAGCAAAGAAAATATGGTTAAATGGAAAGTTTATAGATATGATTAAACAAGCACTTTTTAATCCTCTTATTAAAATATTCTTTGGAACAGAAAACATTTTGTGTCAGTGTATACATCTTAGAAATATTTCTGATTCTGATCCTGGCGCTGCCAGAGCTCCTGACAATGACATATATTACACAGACTAAAAGAAAGTATTAAAAAGGAAAAGTAAGAACTTGCATATTTTTTCCTTATATTTAAGTAAGGCACATTAGGAGGATGAAATAGACAATGAATGCAGAGTGCTTTATAAACCTGAATAAAATTGCTGCTTATTATTTACCTAGTTCAACTCTGTGAAATGGGGAGTGGTAGAAATACTCTTACTTTACAGGGGAAGAAACTGAGATTCAAAGAGATTTAGAACTGGCCAGCTTTTATACAGCTAGTATAAGAGCTAAGACTCAAACTTGGGGCTTTTGACTTAATTAACTTCACTGGCATCTTCATTTACAAAGAGTATGTTTGTGTGTGTGTGTGTGTGTGTGTGTGTGTGTGTGTGTGTGTGTGTGTGAAAGAGAGAGAGAGAGAGACAGAGACAGACAGAGAGAAAGAAAGAGACAGAGAGAGAGACAGAGACAGAGAGAGAGACAGAGACAGGGAGAGACAGAGAGACAGAGACGGTGTGAAGGGGAGGAAGAAGTTCAATATTTTTGATTCTATGAATCAAAAAGCAGTCTTCTTTTTGCAACATAACCGTTATTTCTTCATAACACTTGGAAACATTAAGTAGTCAACATACACGTGGGTGTTATGTATACCATACTTGAAAATCTAAGCTTTCTGTTGCTCTGTTGTGGGGCAAGCCTGACTTAGGGTGGTTCCATAGTTCAGGTCCAGAAATAGCATGAAATGGAATACTTACAGACCAAAGGCATTAAATATTAAAATTTTATTAAAGCATCTCCAGTCCAGTAAGATTCAGCCCCTCTCATCTCCATGCAGAAATGATTCTGGTCTGGGTATGATGGATCAAATAGATATGGCAATTTATACTGTGGTTGGACCTCCTTCATGTCTAAAATGAATTGACTCATTTTAATGTCCTCCATGACCAGGAACTATGTCAACGGACAAAGCCATAATTTCCTGTGTCTCAGAGATAGTTGTCTTGTGTCCTAGGGTACATTTTGATATTTCTTCATAAATTTATATATATATATATATATATATATATATATATATATATATATATATATATATATATCTGAGTCTTACCCTAATTTATTAAAAAACAGACCACAAGATACTCTTCTCCCCCTATAAACTCTTACTTAATTCTCTCTTTGTCTCTGTCTGTCTTTGTGTTTAATTCTCTACAATTTATTTTTTTACATAAAATGCAAATTCACACTTCAAAAATTTATCAAAGCAAAAAATATCATACTTAGAATCATTGTTAGTCTTCATCTACAACTGCTAACTTCTCAATTTTGGGAATATAGTCCTATAATTCAATATGCAGAATGGTTGAAAACTGAAGAATTCTATTCATACTGCAAGAGAAAAAAAAGTTAGTCTCAGAAAAGAAATTCTAAGTTCATATCTCTCATTGTGTCTCTCAGGGGAAAAAAAAGTTCTTTCTCCAAAAAAACTCTCTCCAGCCATAAGAACTATAAAAGTCTCTCCAGAAGGAGAGTTAAACTGTCAGCCTTCTCATGTACTCCTCACAAATTATAGGTAAACAGTACATCCCAAATATTCAATTCTCTCTTAAAAAATCCAGTAACAGTATCTGATGTCTCTGTGGAAAGGCCATTGAAGCTGAGATTATATACATGCACACACGGACACACATGGAACATGCATGCAAACAAATACATAGATATCGGTCAGTCAATAAGAATTAAGTAAGTGACTACTATATGGCAAGCACCATGCTAGGTTCTGCAAAAAGAAAAAAAGGCAAACAACAACCCTTACTCACAAGGAACTCACAATATCCTGATTTGAGAAAACATGTATTAGAATGCAAAACATTAAAATGCATAGACATATGTGTATGTTCTACATCAGATGTGCATCTACATACATCAGATTTGTATCTACACACATACACATATGTTATATATGTGTGAATAAACATGTGTGCACTATATATTTTTACACAAATACACAGAATATACATCTGCAATCATATTTAGCAACATAATATATTGAAGAGCAAAAGATCTGGGACTCCGGCCGAAAATATCATACCTGACAAATTTAAGTATTATTTTGAATGAAAAAAATGACATTTGACAAACCTTCAGATTTTCAAAACTTTGTTTAAAAAATCCTCAATTTAACAGAAGATTCAACATACAAGAACCAAGAGAAATACAAGGTACATACCACACACTGACTGTAAGGGATTCATAAGGACAGACTGTTTACCTTTTATATAACAAAATGTAAAATCAATGTCTAAGATTCTTATTAATAATTGTTGAGCTCATAATAAAGAGGGGGGTAAACCTGACTGTAATAAGAATTTAAAAAGTAAAACCATTTAGAAATAGCTAAAAAGAGTAACTTTTATACAGTGGAGGTGCTTTTTTCTCTTTGTATTCAAGTTTCAATATTTAAGTTCATGATATGTTTTGTTTCTTTTCTCTAATCTGTATTTGGAATTATATTTATCATTTATTAATATATTTTCTTTTTATAAGTATTTTCTGTGCTATGATAAATTCATTATAATTCATAGAATCAAAAATGCAAGTGCATGATGTTATAGTGTCAAATATTTATTGCTTAATTTGATACAAATATTGTTTCATTGTGTATTATTGTATATGCTGCATGTTTCATGATTAGATTAGCACCATGAATTTTATGTGTATACTATATATGTTGCATGATCATATATATATATATATATATATATAATGAACTCAATGTTTTGATTTATGATAGATGATTTTTAATGATTATATCAAACACTTTGGTATACTGTTGCTATTATTGTTTAATCATTCAGTTCTGTCCAACTGTTCCTGACCCTATGAACCATATTGTGCATGGGGCTTTCTTGGCAAAGGTACAGGAATGGTGGGTTAAGGCAAAAAGAGGTTAGGTGGCTTGCCCAAGGTCACACAGCTAGTTTAGTGTATGAGGCCAGATTTGAACTCAGGTCAAGTCTTCCCAACTCTAGGTCCAGCACTATATCCACTGAACTACATAGCCTTTGTATGTTATAGTTGCCCCCCAAAAGAGATTCTTACTTTTAACTGTGTCCTATTTTGACATGAGAAGTATGGGTCTTATATCCATTTGTGGAAATAGTTCCAGAAAGTTCTAGAAGTTACTTCATAATCCTGACTTTGCTTTAAAGTTGCAAATAAAGATCAGAATGCTTATTAGACAGAAAGGGAAAATAAAGATGCATTTTTGATGCTTCATGATAACATGCATTATCATACAATTTCAAAGACTTTCAGGATGAAATAAAACTCCACAAATCACAAAGATTCAAACAGTATTAGTTTTTGTCTAGAATTTTATCTTGTCAAGACTGTTGTCATATACTGCTTGATAACTTTTGATCAGTAACTAGTAGTAGCTTTTAAAATATAGATGCAGCATTTGGATTTTATGAATTACCTAATTTCATTTATTTATAAATTTGGAAACCTAATATTTTGTTCAATATCATCTACTTACCTATCTGTTTGTCTCTCTACCTATCTATTTATCTATCTATCTATATCTTATCTATCTACCTATCTATTCATATATATCCCAATTTCAATAGTTAGCCCTACAGAAACTGGGGATGCTATCACTGTAACTTTGAGAGAGAGGATCACGAATCTTTGTAAGACTAGAGTCAGTTCATGCAATTTGGAAAGATTTAGCTAAGACTTTGTAAAATACAGTGGAAAAGTTGAAGGAGAACTTATTTTTTGAGGTGAATGAGTGAGTTAACTGTCACCTTGTGAAAGACTGAGCTTAATTTATATGGAGAAAATGTCCTGATCAGAATTACTGAGAGAAGACTTAACTAATATCCTTAGAGAAGTGAACTGCTGAACTATAGTCTTTGAAGAAGTCAGAAATTATAGCTTATGGTTAGAAGTGCCCCAAACTGTGATTTCTCTTACAGTGATAAATAATAAAATACTTAAATATGCCTTTGTATTGTTTATTATCATGTTAATAAATTATGTAGTTAATAATAATGATGTTTTTCAAGCTTGTGGGAGCAGAGGATTTGTCATAGGGAGAATCGAAAAAAACTTATATGGAAAGAGGTTTCTTTGCCTTATTTATAAACCAGTGGTAGGCGGGTGGGAATGTTCAGAACTAACTAGTTAATGATAAACATCTTCATTTCTATTCATTTATGAAGAATTATCGGAACATGCCCCTTGGATTATCCTAGATTCTAGGGCCTAGAGCAAGATAAAGAATTAGTAAAAAGAATGAACAAGTAGAAGACAGAGATAGGTCAGGACCAATGCTGTTTTCAACTAATGAATCTGTAGTACAACCAAACCTCGATTACAAGTGGAGGTCTCAGTAGATGTGGCCAATAATAGGAGACACATACATAAACACACACAAACAAAGGCACATATAAAATAAACCACACCAACTGTAACTTATTCTCTCCTGCTACTGATCTTTTTCTTATTCTCCTCCTAAGCCAGACTCAAAATATATGTTCAAATACTCTCCTATCTTAATGGAAATGTTAAATATTTTATATTGTGCATCTATGTGAGATATACAGTGGTGTAGTGGATACAGTTAGCCTTGGAGTTAGTAAAAACTGAGTTCAACCCCACCCATGACACGTACTGCCTATATGAGAATAAACACATCACTTACCTTCTCACTGCTCTAGGCAACTCTAAAACTATAAGTTTCTCATAAAGTGCCAAGTTTCATTGTTAGAGAACATTCCTCACCGGGAGCTCTCTATGCCAGCAAAATCAAAGGTCTAGTCCCTATCTCTGTTTCTATCTATATCTGTGTCATCTATCTATCTATCTATCTATCTATCTATCTATCTATCTATCTATCTATCTATCTACCTACCTATCATCTATCATCTATATAAATATATGAATATCTTTTTATGTACATGTATATTTAGTAGCTCAATTATATTGTTTAATTGATAGATAAATACATAGATAAGTAGATAGATAGACAGACAGGCAACTGGACAGATAGATACATGGCTGCACTACTTTGGAACTTCTTAGACTCAGTTCTCTACCATGCCTCCAAGTTGGAACCTCTCCAAATTCTTTTCAGCTTTCTTTTTACTTGTGTCTTCCCTCACTAGATTGTAAACTCCTTGAGGGCAGGGCCTGTATTTCTTTTTTCATGTATTCATCCTCAGAGATTGGCACAATATCTGGCACATAATAGGTACTTACTAAAAGTTCATTGACTATCAGATGAGTGGATGAATAGATAGATAGATAGATAGATAGATAGATAGATAGATAGATGGATGGATGGATGGATAGAATCCACTTTAACAGCTGGAATGCTTGTCATTAGATATCACTATGATGAAATACACACACATACTTATTTCCATGAGTTTTATTTTTGTGGGGATAGATGTTCCACAAATGAGATGCCTTAAACGAAAGAGAGGTTTAAATGAACTAATGAGAACTAAGGAAAGTAAAATTCATGTAGATGAAGCATTAGCCTAGTTTGAACATCAGACTTCTTGATCAAGATACATAGTTGGGCAAATCTTGGGGGAGTTCTCCAAACTCTTCAGCTCCCAATTTTTAAGAGAGGAAGGATTTTGTTTTTTCAGTTTACCTTCATTTTTTATCACATTTTCCTTGTGGAAAAATTTCAGCTGCTAAGAAACAGACATTGTAGGGTGTGAAACTGTCAAATAGAGACAAAAGGCTTCCATGGGGCCTCATGAGGTATTAAAAGGCACTTGCTCCCCATCTCCAAACAGAATTTTCTTGTGATCAAGTCTGCTTTTTCTAGGACTTGGCAGTAGTTGACCAGTAAAACTGGGTCTTTGCCGGAAGTCTTAGCTGCAGTGGTGGCAAGGGTTAATATTAAACCCACCACAGCATTCTGCAAAATATCCCAGGAGATTTCTCTATGGATTTCTACTGCCACTGGAAATAATGGCTCACAGCTGCAGAAACTCATGGTAACACTTGATATTCCCGTCGCAAGTGCACTAGGGCCTTCTGTGGAAATGAGAAAATCACTAACACTACACTATACATTGTACCACTGGTCAAAGTTCCCAAACCACAACCCAGAATTGTTTTATACCCCCACTTCAGAGGGATTTTGACTAAAGTTTTTTTTAATCTCCTAATCCTATGAAAAGTGTTCATTGGTAGAAATAAAGGAAAGAGTTGTTGCAAAACAGAGACATCGATATCTGTGGAATTAAGATAATTTATTTGTGTGTGTATTTCAGGGTAGTTTTGTTCTTTTTACTCTGGGTGTAGGAACACTTACACATAGTCAGACAGTAAGAAGACAACTACATATGTGATTGGAACTGGATGCAAACCAATTGCCTCTGCCAAGAAAGAAAGAAAGAATAAAAAGAAAAAAAAGAAAGAAAGAAAGAAAGAAAGAAAGAAAGAAAGAAAGAAAGGAATGGTGGGAGGAATAAAGGAAAGAAAGAATGAAGAAAAGAGAGAAAAAAGAAGGAAAGAAGAAGGAAAGAAAGAAAAAAGAGAAAGAAAGGAAGAAAAAAGAGAGATGGAAGAAGGAAGGAATGAAGAATGGAAAAGAAAGAAGAAAGGAAAGAAAGAGCCTGTTTAAATTTCTCTAGCATAAAACCTTATTTTTCCAGGAATCCTTGGTAAAAATGCAAATTCTCTCAGAAAAGTATCACAAAATATAAACTAGAAGAAGAGTTCCCAGGGATAATAATTGTTATGTGAGGATCTTTCTCTGGCCATTACCCAGGGGATTAAAAATTTCTCCTTTTCCCTGGAATTCTGATTCCTTCTCTTTTCCTTTGTCCACTGCACCCTTTCCAAATAATTTTCATAGTAGTAATGCACACATAGTGAGCTGACCAAAGTGACAAATTATTTTACTACCTTGATTGTGTAACCCTACCCCCACTCCTCGCTACTTAACGAACACCAGTGACTCCCTGTTAACTCCTGTATTAAATATAAAATCTTTTTAAAAAGTATTCAAAATCTCAGTCTTCCCTATCTTTCTATCTTCCAGTTTACTTCCTGGTACATCTTCTATCATCTTCTATCATTCAGTGATACTGACCTTTTTGCTACTATTCCTTGAATGTGACATCCTATCTCCCAACTCTGTGCCTTTTAACTGTCTGTTCTCATGTCATTAATCTTCTCCATCTTCAATGACTTCCTTCAAGACTCAATTTGTATTTACCTTCTTCATGAGGTATCATTACTGAGTCCAGTGCCAGAGATTGTTCTCCCAGTTCTTTTGGTACCTCAATAATGATGATAGCTCCCATAAGTGTAGCACTTAAAGGTTTACAAAACACTTCCCTTGGGTGGCATGTTCTTTTCTGTATGGACTTCAGTTAACTTCCTTAGTTTCACATTGAAACTTCTTAAATCCCTGCAAACCCTAGTTTATTGCTTAGAAAGTTAACTGCTTGAAGACAGGGGTTATTTTTGTCTTTGTATGGCCACTTCCTAGTATGGCATCTGGAACTTAGTAAAAGCTTAATAAATTGTTTTCGTTTGTTTGTTTGATTAATTGTTTTGTGAGGACCTATTATTTCATTAGTTTATGGAATTCCTGGTAACAAATTATCCTCAGCAATGAAGATCAGAATCTTCTATTCAATTGATAGTATTAAGGAATTTCATAGGAAACTAATTGAAATGACTTGTCAAGGATCACACAGCTATTATGTTTTATACGCTATATTTAAACCCATCATCCTAATTCTAAAAGCAGCTCTCTATCCACTATGCCATGATGCCTCTTAATATAACTGTCATGATACCTTGCATTGAACTGCATTTCTGAATTCTGCCCATAAAATTTCTCTGAAATAAATTCTCCTCTTTTCTCAGAATGTAATGCCTTTCTCATTTCCCTTGAATTGTCACTTCTCTCAATCTCCTAAAATGATCATTTCTAAATCTCATGCTCTGTCACAATTTAAAACTATTGGCCTTCCAGTCTCTATGGCCAAATTATCCTATTCTACTCTAAGCCAAGGAGTCACCTATCCATCCAAGTCACGTTGTTTCTACTGTTTAACTAAATGTTGCTTAGTGGTCAGAAGACCCTGGCAAGACTGGCTATACAAATGAATAATCCACATTGATTTGAGGGTAGGTATATTTGCCACAAGGAGGAATATTTGAAACATTATTCATCACTATAACCTGTCCCTAAAATAGGGAGTAACAGTGTTCTCAGAATGACAGCTAACTGGGAGAACACCAAGGTGAGGAAGGATATTTAAAAAAATATATTTATTTTTAATTTTCAACATTCACTTTCATAAGTTTTAAATTTTCTCCACCTCCCTCCCCATTCCCCTCCCTAAGATGGCATGCAATCCAATATAGGCTGTACTATGTACAACCTTATTTAGCATGTTTTCACATTAGTCATGTTGTATAGAAGAATCAGAATGAATGGTAGGAACCATGAGAAAGAAAAGAACAAAACAAAACAAAAAGAGAGCAAATACTCTGCTTTCATCTGCATTCAGACTCCATATTTCTTTCTCTGGATATGGGTGTTATTTTCCATCATGAGTCTTTTGGGGTTGTTTTAAGTTCTTGCATTGCTGAGAAAAGCTAAGTCTATCAAAGTCAGTCATTGCACTATGCGCTGTTACTGTGTGCAGTGTTCTGGTTCTGTTCATTTCACTCAGCATCAGTTCATATAAGTCTTTCCAGGTGTTTCTGAAGTCTGCCTGCTCATCATTTCTTATAGCACAGTAGTATTCCATTGCATCCATATACCACTACTTGTTCAGCCTTTCCCCAATCGATGGGTATCCACTCGATTTCCAGTTCTTGGCCACCACAAAAAGAGCTACTATAAATATTTTTGTAAATGTGGGTCCTTTTCCCATTTTTATGATCTCTTTGGGATATAGCCCTAGAAGTGATATTGCCAGGTCAAAGGGTATGCACATTTTTATAGCCCTTTGTGTATAGTTCCGAATTGCTCTCCAGAATGGTTCTATCAGTTCACAACTCCATCAACAATGCATTAGTGTTCCAATTTTCCCACATCTCCCACATTTATAATTTTCCTGTTTTGACCTGTTAGCCAATATGATAGGTTTGATGTGGTAGAGAAAGGGCATTCTAACAAGTGAGGAAAGGGTACTGCTAAGAGAAATGGAAAAGAAAGGTACCAAAAACTTTTCCCACTTTTCTGTTTTGCCACATCCCAGTCCCTATTCTTTACTGGTGTAACAAGTGTAAAAGAATACAACAGAAAACAAAGGAAAGCTTAAGTTCGATAGAAAGGAAAATATGAAAGCCGAATATATGACCCATCTCTCCACTGAATACCGGTTGAAGAAGAGACTCCATTAACCCATCGACCCATTTCAATGAACTTTATTCTGTTCCCTCAGGAGGAAACCATTGCAAGGGAAAAAATCTTTTTTACTTTGGTGTCCTCAAAGATTCAGGTACATTTTTTGTTGATATAGGGGAAATTCTATGATCCATTTCAAGATTTCTAAGCATATCCAGGGTACCTTTTAACTACTTTGCATTTATTCTCTATATATTTATTCTCATCATTCTCTGTCTCTTCGTCTCTGTCTCTTTGTCTCCGTCTCTCTGTCTCTGTCTCCCTGTCTCTCTGTCTATCTCTCTCTCTCTCTTCCTCCATACTGTGATATATGAAGATACACCATAGAGAAGCTTGGAATTTCTATCTCAAGAGCATCATGGAGAACATGTATTTAAGAAAGAAAAACTAAATGAAAAAAAAGATAGCCAGAGAACCAAGGCTGAGGCTCAGGTAACCTAGCAGAGCCTTTGCCTCAACTCCCCTCTGCTCTTATAGACCATACTGGAAAGATTGATGAAGGGCATTACTCTTCCCTGAATCCTCATAGGAAATGAACTTCCTATGTGAAAATCAGACGTAGAGGAGAGTTTCAAGGAATAAGAAAAAAATGCTATCTCCTATCTAACTGATACAGTAACCCACTCTACTTCTACTGTCATAGGGAAGGGAATGGGGTGTTGAGAACCAAAGGACCATCCTGGATTTTCTATATAATAGCAACATCAGGTCCTTTAATCATTGAGCAAAGTTTCCCAAGAAGCAAACTATACAGCTGCAGTACATGAGATTACCTCCCCCTCCCCCAATTATGCCAGAGAGGCCTCTTGGCAATTGATGGTCCCTGGACCCCTTGGGAAAATTAGATCATTATGTGAGTTGGTTGTATAAAAAAGAAGCAGTTAAAATAAACAGAATTCTCCACAATTACTGAAATCTTTATAAAGACTTTATAAAGTGCTTGAGAAATGATGTGTCTGTGTTATACTGAATTTTAGGTTCCCCATTTCCCATACAACACCCACATAGCACACAAAACTTTTGGAAATTGCTGAATGAAATTGTTTTAAAAGATAATAATTACCTACCTTACCATGTCGCTCCACCTCCCTTCAATAAATTCTAGTGGCTTATTATCACCTCCAGGATGAAATACAAAATCTATTGGCATTCAGAGTCCTTCATAAACTAACCCCACCAATACCCTTCCTGTCTTCTTATACATTACTCCCTGTCACATATGCTTTTATCTAGCCATATTGGACTCTTTGTGGTCCACAAACAAGATACCCTGTTTCTTAGCTAAAATCTCTTTTCCCTACCACTTTTAATTACAGTTTCTTCCCTTATTTGATGAGTCCCTATTTATCTGGTATATAACTTGTTTGTGCATATTTTTTGCTTGTTATCTTCCTCAATAAATTGTGAGCTCCTTGTAGGAAGGAATTGTTTTTGACTTTTATATCACTGCTTCTTAGCATAGTGGCTGGTATATAGTAGGGACTCAACAAATGTTATTTCAGAATTTTACCATGAAGGAAATGGATCTTCTTTCAAATGATTCAATTGCACTCTATTGCAAAAGCCTCTCCTCTCACTCTCTATACCATGCTTAGAAAATGGGTCATGAGTGCCTCATCTATTATCATTCATTTCTCTCAGTGTTTTAGATGTAGGAATCATTCATTAACTCACTCCCATATATGTCACTTTCAGGGTTTCTAATTTGTGTGCAGATGCAGGGTGAGATTGAATCACATGTTAAGTAAGTTAAATCTTAGGACCTCATGTTAAGAGTGGCTGTAAGTAAGGGGGAAGTGATGATATGGGACTTCAATTTTTGACACAGTTGAGGAGTATTTAAGCTCAGTGAGGAAAGGGAGCATTAAATTTTTGTCTTTTTATGCAGTGCCTGGCACATAGTTAATGCTAAATAAATACTTGTTGAGATGAATTAAATTTTTATGAAGAAACCATCTGGCATTGAAATGTAAGTATCCCTAGGAGGGTTAATACATTAAGTTGTTAGAAATTACTAAATGATAGTATGAATTAGTTTATTGGATTCATTGTCATTTACATTTAATTGAAGGAAAATAGATTTTGATCCTGGTACAGGGAGGATGGATAAACAGAGTCTTTGTTTTGTATTTCTTCTTTTTTATCTCTCTTAAGAGGAATACTTGTATAGACATGAGAATCTCAGCCTTATTTTTAATGAGAATTTTTCCTCATTACCAAATCAGGATCACTTGTTTAGTCATCATGTTGCTGATAGAAAAGTGATATAGGAGGTAACAGCAAATCAATGACAGTGATAGTGATGATAAATAGTTAGCACTTACATGGTATTATGTGGGAATCACTGTCCTAAACACTTTACAATTATTATCACATTTGATTCTTCACAACAACTCTATTATTGCTACTGTATAATAACTCTACTATCTACTGTTATTATCTCAATTTTACAGATGAAGAAACTGAGGCAAACAGAGGTTTGTTTCTTTTTGTCATTGTTGTTGTTTCAGTAACTTGTTCAGGATCACACATCAAGTGTCTGAGGCCAGATTTGAACTTAAGTCTGCCAGACTCCAGGTCCAAAGCTTTACCTAGTGTGCCACTTTGCTGCCCCTAATAATTAATAATAATAATAATCTAACATGTATAAAGTGCTTTAAGGTTCTTAGAGAACTTTATGAACCCTACAACAACCCTATGAGGTAGAAGCTATTATTTCTCCCATATTGAAAATGAGAGATCTGTGGCACTTGAAAGTTAAATTATCTCAGCTGATAAATGTCTGGGGTAGGATTTGAATTTAGCTCTTCCTGATTCTGGTCTACTGTTATATTGAAGTAATGTGTGTTTAAGTCTTTGTAACTTTAAAGTGCTTTTTAAAATTTTATTAGATTATATTTTAACATTAGTATGTTTATTTAATAGATCAAAAATCAGTATGCACTAGTTTTTTTGGAGTCATTTTTGAAAATGATTTCTATTTTATTGAGAGTCAACAGCTTCCAGTAAACCAGGAACTTAGCGATATTTTCTGTATTAACATTCTTTCTTGAGTGGTATACATGGTGTTGATAAACTTCAAGTCAATATTCTTCTGGTACGCATATTTCATTTGTACCAACAGGATTTTTTTTAGTAAAATGGGAACTAATATCTGCATTTCAAGAACACAGAGTTTCAATATGAAAATCACTGGTTGTTTTACCACAGGAGACAGAAACTCCCAGATGTTTATTATTCTTATCAGATAGGTCATACCTGATGAATGCATTGTTTTGGATGATTTTAATATTCTTGATATAGCCCTGGCCAGTCTTACAGATCATATACCTTCATTTCAGTAATAGTAACACCTCTTCAGACAGGCCATCAAACAGAACATTCCAATCAGGTAGGAGGCCAAGGCCACTTTCACAAGATTCAATGGGTTTGATGGGACAGATTCTTGATGTAACAGTAGTTGATGACTCTTTTGTAACCCTTGTCCTTATTTATACCAATGACGCTATGCAAGTTGTGGCTCTAAATCTGATCCAATGGATCACTCAGACTTTAAGGGTTCAAACAGTCTTTTAACTAAATATATTCTATTACTAAGGCAGTTAAAAAGTAGAGTGATGAATGCCAAAAAAGCCACTGTCAAGGAAGTTAAAAGCAGTCAGCAAGGAGATTGCTTTGGGTGTTAGAAGCCAAAATCCTAAAACTTGCTTTTATATTCCTCTTCCCCAAAGATCCTATATCTGGATCCCCAATCAATCCACCTGGGAGGATGGATTAAATCAAATTTGATTTAATTAAAACAAGTTAAACTATGTTAAACCAAACTTCCCCAGACCAGCATCATAACTTCCGTGTTTACTTTAGACCCAGCTAGTGTTATAGGAGAGAGCATGTATGTGTGAGTGGGTAGGGGATAGGAGAGCAGGGACTTCTGCCTCCACAGTTCCACCAGCATCCTGCACCACACAAAACAACTGATCGTGTGGGAATGTCCAAATATTGTTCCCAATTTTCCTTGGCCCTTTCAGCATCTCAGTTACCCTTACACCAGATCTCTGAATCTCCATTATATCTTCTGCCAAAGGAGAAGCAGGGGCCTGTGGGTGTGCACAATGACCCAGTTAAGCTGGTAGTATTGCCAACAACTTTTAGCAGCAGCTTCTTGATGTACTTATGAGTTTTTTTCTTTTTTGGCAATATTTGGTAAAGGTCTTCTTTGATTTTATGGTTTTTATTTTAAAAGAAAACATCATTAGTGCCCTCTCTAAACATGGTTTGATATATACTTTGCCCACTGGAGGCATTTGCATAATGTATATACTGACCACGGAGGGAAGAGTGTCTTCATAATGGTAATGGATTCTAGAGTTTCCGTCACTTTGTACATAAACCTATTCATTTCTTGCCTCACGTGGCTTATGTCAGCTATTTACCCTCATTTTGTTTGAAGTTCAGTAGACAGTCCCTTTGAACCTAAAACATCTAACTACTTTCCTAAAAAAGTGTAGATCTAAGAATTTTGCTTAGAATCTCATCTCCTAAGTTATAGAGGTGGTTCAGCCTATTGTATATATGGGTTTGGTTTCAGGGAATTATTGGTAAAGAGGTAGGGTGGAGAAATTAGACAATTATCCAGCTCATCATGAAATGATGTCATCATAATATTCCTATGCATCTGTATTTGAAATTAATTCCTATATTACTGCACCAGAAAGATGGTGAAGGGGGTAGACTTGCTAGGATCATTATTGGGGGATGTGCTCACCTTTTTCAATGCCTGCTCCTGAGTTTCCAGAGCAGAAATCCAGAGGCCCACATCTTGGAGTGAAATAATTCTGGTGGTAATAGCCTGCTGTTTTAGAAAATTGGGAAACCCTTCAAGGTATATACCATAACTAGGAGGAGGTAATCTGTTAGTGCTTATTAAAACCCCTCCGCAGTTTAGTAGACAGCCTTCATGAGTCTTCATGGACAGAAAAACTAATCAACTGGTGACCAAAATTTTGGGAATGAGCCTCTCCAAACTTAGCTGCATTGTAGTTGTCTGGCTGGTGATAAGCTTGCTATCCACTGGCTTATTCTTTGAGAAACCCATATTGCCTCTGTAACATGATGTGGTGCTAAAGGAGAATTTTAGATAATGAATATTATATAATATTCCCTGAGTTAACTTTGCCTTTATTTGATTACACTTTGAATATATTTGTATATTTATTTTGTATACATGTTGTATTTACTTGTCTGTGCACATGTATCTCCTCAGAAAAAAATAATCTTCCTGTGGGTAGGTCTGTTTCTTATTTCTCTTTCTATTCTACAGCCTTGCACATAGAAACAGCTTAACAAATACTTTTGAATTGAATTCACTATGGCGATAATCACAATAATGATGACATCACCCCCAATGTCCTCTTACCTGGCATATACAGGAGAGGTTAATGGTTACCTTGGTTGTATATTAAAGCTATTTGGTCCTTTATAGTTGTGATGTTCCCAGTGGAATTTATTGCGTTACGACATACTCAGCAGACAAAGATAGATATTCATGTGCCAAACAAATATGGTACTTAAGATCCACTCCTAGGCCACCTAGAGTATCATTTCTCTGAAAAGCCCTTTATAAAGAAAAAGAAACACCATTACTACAAATTTGCTACTAGGTTTCTTTTAAAAGGAGGTACAAGAGATGACCAATTTTTTGGAATGTCTAGAAAGCTCTCATTTTATAAGCAATCTACCAAATTTAAACCACTTAAAATTGCTTGCAACTGAGAGTATGTTTTTAGTGGCTTCATGAGAACCATGAGCTCTAACATCTATTAATATGCTGCCAACCATCGTTGCTAAAATTATCTTCTCAAGGATGAAGTTTATTTTCTGCATCCATCGAGGATCTTCTGGTGGAGTGGAAACCAAATTTAGAGGAAAAGCCTATATGGAGTATGTGTTCATGTAGTTCGCCCATAATATATAAAAGTAAATATAGTGTATGAGTATTTGTATATAGGCATTTCTTCAAGTATAGTTAGTTCTCAGTTACCTGATGGAGGTAAGTGGATGTATGAATAGTACAAAAACAAATCACTTGTTTTGGACTATAGAGTACATTTTTGTAGTTCTAAAGGGACTTCCAGAAGTACATTCAGGGTCTTAAGAATTCATTTCAAATAATACTCTGAAATCATACTATGATGACCTGACTTCATGATGAGCTATATAGCTGTCAGTTGTCTCTATCTCGCCTTTTTCTCTGAATTCCTGAAACCTAACCAATAAAGACAGTAGTCTGAAATTATTTCTTTACCTTATGAGATATGCCAATCTAAGCAAAGTTCTTAGATTTACAATTTTTTTTCCTGAAACTAGGAAAATAGTTAAGTGTTCTGGTTTTGCCACTAAGTTTCAAGAGCAATGAGAGTAAATAGCAGGAGAAGATATTATCAAAACAAGTTAATAAAACAACTTTTCATCTGAAATAATTCTCCCAGGGAGTATGTATGAGCCTCATTTTGGTACAGGAAGTTTTCAACATTTCTTTTGTTTTGTTTTAATATATTCAGGTTTGATTTTGGTAGGAGAAAATGTTGCCTTTAACATAAAATAATGGCTTCTTGGGGATTCATCCATGAGGTTTGGGGTACAGAGAAGAAAAAAACAGCATCTGAAAAAGCTAATAATCTGAATTTTAGAATATTTCTGAAAGAAACACAGCATTACACAATGATATAAATGGATAACTAACAAAGCATTGTCCAGCAAACATAATAGTAGGTTTTTTGTTTAATTGATAGTGTATTTGCATTTACCTTATTATGTACAAGTACATTTGACTAATGCCTTGTAGGCAGTTTGTTCCCTTAAGTAGGTTAAAAAATCTCTTCTGCAATCTTGTTTTCATTATAAATTTGTACAGAAACTCCTTTTTTTCCATAGGTTAACACAAAAAATAAACCATCCCTGGCTGGATCATCACAAAGTCTCAATGAGTGGAGTCTCCAATTAATGAAATTTTCCTGTATTTCCACTTCCTACCCGTAGTGGAAACTTAAAACCAGCAAAAAGCAGCGAGACATTGGACTTCGAGCCTGAGATTGGGGGAGGAGTTGTGATATCTCTGTTTTGAGCTGAAATCACCCCTGCCAGACATTTACCTGAACAACTAATGGCACTTCACAAACCATTACAAGGAAAAGCAGGCTGTGAAGGTGCTCTTAGTGGGAAGAAACAGCTGGAAATAATTGGTGAACAGAGTACAGTGAAAAAGAGTTTCAAAACCACATGGTCTCATGATATTTTCATAGTGCTCCAAGCAATTTACTTCCACAAATTCAATGGTTTCAAGACTCTCCAGTTCAGAATTATACACACAACATAAATGCCCACAGAGGTAAACTGTGGTGCACAAGAACACAACAGCCAATGCTTCCTAGAGGAAATGCCTTGTCCGATTTGTGAATGGCATATTCCGTTCCTTGCGTGGCAGAGGCAGCTACTGCTCAGCCTTTGAAATTCCCTTTCTCACATCTGTCACAATTGAGAAAATAATTTAAAATACACACCTAGTCCAGGGAAACCATTTTAATCACCACTTGGGATTTGAAAAAAAATTGGAAGTGAGCTAAACAGACCATAATCTAGGGGAACATTTTTGTCGGTAAATTACTATTTACTATATAACTCACGGTTCTGAAGTTTTCAATGTTTAATCTTCATAGCCTGTGAGCTAATTACTACATAGGTAAAAGAAAGCCTTCAAGCTTATTATTCAAGCATGTTGTCTTGCCTACAGTTTGATTATGTGGACAGGCATATATGAAAGAGATTCAGAAATGATGTTATTTGAAAACCAGGGCATCCCATCCAAAGGTTCTGCCTGAAAATATTTGTCCTTGCCCTTGGTTATGGGACTTGTATTTTAATATCATTTGGTTCTTTGGAGGGATGCCATTAATATTTGGACACATTGCATTTGTAAGATAGGGTTTCTGTGGGGTCAAATAAGTCTCATTGTATTCAAAACCACTTGCAAACTAAAATATTGTTATTATCAGTGGTAGAAATAGTAGTAATAGTTGAAGAAGGAGGAGGAGGAGGAGGAGAAGAAGAAAGAAGAAAGAAGAAAGAAGAAAGAAGAAAGAAGAAAGAAGAAAGAAGAAGAAGAAGAAGAAGAAGAAGAAGAAGAGGAGGAGGACAAGGAGAAGGAGAAATAATACTAGTTTCCCAGGATACTATAATAGATACATCAGCATGGTGTCATGGAAAGAGTGATGGATTTTGGAGCAAGAGGACCTGGGCTCAAATCCAACCTTTTCTATGTAGAACTTCTGTAACCTTGGGCAAGTCACTAAATTTCTCTGAGTAACCACTATAAAAGGAGGGGTTTGGGCTCAAAAGATAACTTTAGATTGTAAACAATTAAGAAGATATGAGTTAACTATGAAACAATATCATAGAACTGGAAGATTATGAGTTATGCAAGTAAAAAACTACAACAATGCTTTGAAACTTATTCCCCTTGACCAATAAATCACAAAGATACTTTCATTGTCTTTTTAGAGAAAAGTAGCTTATGTGAGAGGGACTTTCCAGTTTTACTACCATAGACCCCAAACAAATTACTAATGAAACCTGAGCCCCAAAGGCCACTGTTATGGGACTTTCAAGGCCCCACACCTACATGAAGGATGCTTAAAATTGGTGAGAAGGAAGAGAGAGAGATCCAAGCTCTTTGGTCCTGTTAGTGTTCTTCGGGCTTCCAGCTTTAAGAGTGAAGATGGTTATTCCAACCTGTGAAGATAGATAACTAAAAGTAGAGAAAGACTATGGGAAGGAACCAACTTATAGAACTTTCATCTTATCCCCATTCACATTGTATCCCTATATACACTAGAGACTTCAGAAGATTTCCCTGGAAGTCTTTCTCAGTTGAGCTCAAATAGCTTACCTTCAATGAAGATCTTCAGTCTGTATTGCATGGTATATATCCTCATATACTTTCTTTGATTTCTTTTTTTGTTATTTACTTGGACAAACAAGGTTTTTTGCTGTGTGTTTTTGTTGTGGCATTGCATTTGGTGGGAAGAGAGCCAAGACTTGGACATAAAACTTGGGGTCCCCCTTTTCCCACTAAGAAATAGTGATCAAGACTTTAGCTTAAACATAACAATTACTTCCATTAGACTGCTAATATTGAAGACAATGGTTATATATAATTCTATCCTGGTACCCCTCACTCTGAGAAGAGCAGAGTGATTAGCCTTTGGCCAAACTCTTCTTTCCTCTACTGGCAGGTATTAAATTCTCCCTCGGTGAAGCATCAGACGAGGAGATGCTAGAGATGTCTTTTCTTGCTACCCTGCAAGACACACATATGACCCCTTGTTACATGAGTAAATACTGCTCCTACTAAATCATACCAAAAGAAATGGACAAAAGCAGCCAATAGATGTCATTAACATACTCAGGAACCATTAGGATAGAAACAAACTCTTTGGTGTAGCGATTAAAACTCTTAAATTCAGTAACCATTGGGTGGCAAAGTATAGATGGTGGCTACTTTGGGCTAGCAGCCTAGGAAGGGGAGATTGATTATTTTTTTCCCTTCCCCGATTCTCCATAACCTCCTTTTCTGTCTCCTTTATTTGATGTCAAGTTCAAGATGTCACTGGTCCCATGTACTCTGAATAATATGTCTGCTTAGTCTCCATGTTTGCTTCTGGTATCTTATATTTGCAGCAGCAACATTCCTTGAACTGGCAAATGAGAAGCTAGAGTGGTTCTCAGTGCAGGACTATTTCCTTGATCCTTATAGATTCATGAAGGGGGTTGTGGGACAAAAATGAAGGGCTGAAATCATCCAGAATATTTTATCTAGGTTTTTAGAGGACTCCACAACTGAGCCATATGCTGAATCAGATAAATGAATGGCCCTGATTTAAAAGTCTTATGTGTTTCTAGGTGTTCATAATCCATAAACTTTGGAACTCAAGAGCAGTTGAGGGAATGTTTAGATCCTTAGGAAAGGTGTTTTACATTGTCTAATTCAGGTATTGGCACTAAGTGATATTTAATACATCCTGACTTCTGATTAACTAATTAATATTGTATTAAATTTTATCACATGGCAGTTGTGTATCAGATAACTACTATATCAGGAACCCAAGGCTAATTTGACCATTGTAATAATGATTTGAAAAGTCAAGTTTTGTGACAAAAAACCAAAAAAAAACAAAAACAAAAGATATCTTATAGTAAGGGCCCTTAGATCTACAAAACAAAAGACATAGAACATTGCCACATATCATTACTATTATTGTTGAGTAGTAACAAGACATTGTGGTTAGATATTTGACTTTGGTATGCAAAGACCAGGGTTCAAATTCTATCTTTAACTGTGTGACTTTGGACAAGTCATTTAATCTCTCAATGCTCCAGACAATGTCTAAGACTATATTTGATGACAAATTAACTTATTGTCACTGGGTGAAGAAATTTCCAATACTGGGAATGTCTTAGAAATTATATCACATCTGGGCCTTTCCCCTACATAATATTATTTTAAAATATCAAGACTTTTAGACAGCCTGGTGGCCAGGGGGAGTTAATATTAAAATTTCATGCTCTTTTCCTGTCTATGCCTGGAGTCCCAGTGGCTTGTTATTAGCTATTTTACAACTCTGACTATTATTGAGAAGGACATCTATTTGGCCTAATGGCACTATAGTCACAGACAGAATTTACAAAAAGAAAAAAAAAGTTGCCAAAGTGTGTTAGTTTGAGATAAAATTTCATTGGATCTTCTCCCTATTACACAATCCTGGCTCCCTCCTGCTCCCAACCCCCTCCTGATATAGCAGTTTAAACCACTTCAGTGTTTTTAATAAGATGTAATTATTTTTGTAGGGTTTTTAAACAAATCTCCATGGAATTCAAGTATTTTTCCAGAGCTGTCACAGATAGTCTGTTTTAAAATAAAATCTGGGCAGTTTCAACTATTTCGCTGGGTGGGGGGAGTGTCAAATTGAATGAAATGATGAAAAAAATCAGTCATTGAAAAATATGTCAAGCAATAGCATCTTGTGAAGAGAACTTCCTCCTAGTACTGATGTCACAATGAAAAAGGAGAAGGAAATTAATCCCCTTAAGCTGCCTCCCCATAACATAATCTTTATCTCTAAATAAAAATTATCATAGGCCTATAGTTATAGGATCAATTTTTAAAAATCAACTTTGTGAGACTTTAAAAATAAAAACTGAAATAATTCTATCCTGGTACCCCCCCTCACTCTGAGAAGAGTGTATAGTGTTCCATGGGCTACACATGGGTTCACAGCTTTGGGGTATTTCGGTGTCATGATAGCTGTAAGTGTCAAAGAACTAGAGTAATGTTTTTGAAATTGTAAAGTTATAGGCACACCCAGCTTGTTATATGAAATATCAATCCAGATTAACCACATAAATGAGATACCCTAACAGGTGTCATCCATATTTGGTTACTTACCAAAGACCAAATCATGTGGGAGGCTTTTGATGTAATGGAAAGAGATCTGGGCTCAGAGTCACAAGACCAAGACCTGGGGTCAAAACCTGGCTCTACCATTAGCTTGCTAAGTGTTACCTTGGGCAAGGTACTTCATTTTGATCTTTTGTCTCCTTATTTGTAAAATGATCTAGTTGGATTAAATGATATCTAAGGTAACATCTGGGACAACTATTCTATAATTCAGTGTTCTCAAAGCATAACTTTAGATTGTAAACAATTAACAAGATGTGAGTAAACTATAAAACAATATAATGGAACTGGAAGCCCATCCTAGATGTGAGTACCAGACCTGCTAATTGAAAACCCAGCGCATTTTCCCCCTATGCCACTGCTATTAGTATGGCCCTAAATCCTGTAACTAAAGGTGATTTCATTCTGTTTGAAATATCAAATTAAAACTGGTATCTTCATTTAATTTGAATAAAACCAAAGGCAATAACACAGCAGAGTGGAAAGAACTCTGTCATTAAATATTTGTTAAATATTCCAGCACTGTGCTAAGAACTATGTGACTTGTCATCATGATGTCATAGATTTAATGCTGGAACTCGTTGAGGACCATTGTAACCACCTCTAAAATAAGGAATTTAGACATGATCTATGAGATCTCCCCTTACTTCCACATTACATGCTTTATATACTTAAAATATAGTCCATGTTTTTTCCTTAAAAACAAACCAGGAAACAAAGAGGTTCTCAAAGAATAACAAAAGTGGGATACCAACATCATCAGTCCTGAAATCAAACTTCTTAACTGGCTTATGTGAAAATGTTATATCACTTACATATCAGGTTGATACTAACAGGCACGTTCGATTGAATTAGGAAGAAATCTCGAGGGCATTACTCCATCTTTCAGATGATGAAATTAAGGCCAAGATATGTTAAATTACTGACCCATGATCACAGGGATTATAAATAAAAGGCAGACTTTCAAACCATGTCTTTTGATTCTAAATCCTATGTTCTTTTCACTGCTCCATAGTGCTTATTTTAAATTATTCTGTTAGAAATAGAGATGGATTGGGCTATGGCACTCTTTCATCCATCCACAATGGCATGAACTTATGACAGATGGCCGGTATTGGGATATAACTATATTGGAGTATAACCATGGAGCCAAATCTATAACACACCTTCCCTTTCCCTCCTGAGATGACACATGCTTTTTGAAATCAGTGCTTTTTTTGTGATGTCTTAGTATCCGTAGTATCACACATAGTGCCATGCATTTGGTAGACATTTCATAATTTGTTTTTGTCGTTATTAAATTGAATTTAACTAACAACTTAATTACTATAAGCTTTAACTAGCTTGGGATAAATGGGACTTTGCCGTAGGCACTGACATAGGACGTATTACCTGCTTTCTCCCTAACTGGGAATGCTTTCATGATTCCTTCATAAGGCAGTTATAATCCCTGCAGTCCTCTTGGGAAGCTAGGGGTACAACTATTTTGTGAGACTTTCTAGGGAATAGGCTATTGGGAGTAGAATTTGCATTGCTTCACCCAAGTCCCTTCCAAATAAGTGGCATCGATGCTACCATGACCCCAAATGAATTTTAACTAGATATTTTGCCTATTCATAACTCTAAACCACCACATGTATAAGTAACCTGGAAATAAAGAATAAAGGAACGAATTCCCAGTTTCTTGGACAATGATGGATAAAGAGGTCAAGGCAATCCATTTGAATCCTATAGAAGCCAAATGACACTGTCCTGTTCCAACACTATAGTTTTATCCTTATTTCTGTTCAGGAATCTTCTAAATTCATGGTATTAGGTACATAAGGCCCTGAAGAGAGAGTAATAGTTGTATCGATACTACTTGAGTCAATCGTAGAGTCCCCCCTGGCACGAACTTGGCTCAGGCTGAATACCATGTCCCAAAAACAATTTTGAAGTTAAAATTAATCCCCATTGTGAAACTCAGAAATCCTTCTGTATGGCTTTTTTGTGACTCACTAATGTTGTATGCTAGGGTGGAAAAAGACTGGTCTTGCAGTCCAGAGAGACCTAAGTGTGTGGCATATGGTATAGTAGAGAGTGCAAGGGATTGGGAATCTGAGGACGTAGGTTTTTAACACACATTACCTGTTAGATCTTCACTGGCTTTGCTATTTCTCACCTGTGAGACTTTTCAGCAAATTTCCCACATTTGGGACTCAGCATCCTCCTATGTAAAATTACATATCTTATTGATTAAATTGGGCTTCCAGACTCCATTTGATCTTGAAATCTTTATCCAGATTTTATTATATGATCCTTTGCTAATAAAACTATATTTACCTTTCTTTTAAAAAATAAAATTTTATTGATATCTTTTCTCATGACCTACATTTTCTGATATATCCTTACCTTGCCGCACCTCCTTCAAGAGTGCTACACCTTATACGAATGAATAAAAGGAGAAGACAAAAAAAGTTCAGCTGAATTATTGTAAAGTCAAAATCTTGACAAAATTCTGAATATTCCATATGCACGTCTTCCCTTCCCCCACTTTGCAAAGCAAGCAGGGAGATGAAATGATATATATTCTCTTCTTTTAATGTCCTTATTATTTTAATGTCTTTATTATTATTAAAATGAAATTTAATTTTGGTGTATTTTGTTTTTACATCACCTACATTTTTAAATGCACGTACCTCACTCAAAGAACTGTCCTTTATCAAAAATAAAAATGTAAACAAAACAAAAAAACCCCACACCTCTACAGTTAGCTTGAGCATCAACTTTGGGTCTAGTTCTTTGTTACTACAAAAAGTTTTTCTATAAATAGTTTGATGCTTGTGGGACCTTCCTTTTTATCATTTGTCTCCTTGCATTATGTATCTAGCCAGAGGATCTCTGGGTTGAAGAACATTTTAGCTACTCTTTTCTGAATAAATCCAAACTGCTTTGCCAAATGGTTAGAACATTTCACACCTCTGACACATTTTTGTGGTAATCATTCAAAAACACTCCAATGTCAACTATTTTCAAATTCTTTCATCTTTCCTTTTTCTAAGTGTCAGACTTATTTGGCTTCACAATTACTGATTTGTACCATTCTTTTTAAACTACGAATTTGTATCATTCTTTCATATGATTTTTAATGGTTTTCAATTTTTACTTTAAAAATGATTTGTGGTTTATGGGAGGCTGAGCCAAGATGATGTAGTAGAAAAAATGTTCAATTGGGCCTTCCCAACATTCCCCTCCAAACAACTTTAAAATAACTCCTCAAAACAAATTCTGGAGTGGTAAAACAAATAAAAGGTCAGAGTGAGACCTTATTCCAGCCCAAGAAAATTCAGGAGTTCAGCAAGACAGATCTGTTTTACACAGGTGGAGGCTGACCTGGAGCCAAGTAGTAGAAATATCAGTGGTAGGAATTAGGGGATGATAACAAAAGCAACAACAACTTCAGGAACTCCTGAGTGAAAGATGGTAAGGGGACCTGGCACCTGGTCAGAAAGAGAATACAGGAGATTCCTGTGCTAATACTAGACATAGGACTGGATTCTGTTTGGCAACTCCATTGAATATACTGACCTCTGGGTCATAGTTCAAGGACAGGGAGGAACACTTTCAATCAAGAAATAGTGGAAGCACTAAAGGGCAGTATGACTTCTATTCCCAAGGGGTAAGTTACCCTGAGGAGCAGTGTTTATAGAAATCCCAAAGGATAACCCTTCCTGGGTAAGGACCACAATGTAAACCAGGAAAGCAGTGACCCCAGTTCTCATCAGATCTCACTACCTTGGAAGCATTTAAAACTTCCAAACCCCCAGATTTAGCTCTGAAAACAGTACTGTGAAAAAGCTGGAAGGCTGAGAGAGTTTCCCTCAGTGCCACTCCCCCTTCCCCAACTCTGCCCACATTCTGGGAGCAGAGACCAATATTACCATAAAGTTTAAAATCAAGAAATAGGAGGAAAAATGAGTGAACTACAATAAAAAAACCTGACCGTAAAAAAGTGTTATAATAGCAGGGAAGATCAAAACACAAATTCAGAAGAAGACAATGGAGTCAAAACAGTTACAAGCAAAGCCTCAAAGACAAAAGTGAATTGGACAGAAGTCCAACAAGAATTCAAGGAAGAGAAAAGCTCTCCCCCAGTACCCTCCAAACACCAATAAAAATGATTCTGAACAAATTCTAGAACTGCAGAACCCACAAAATAGCAGAGGGAAGCAGGGCTCCAGCCCAGGACAGCCTGAATGGTCACTGGGTAAGGTCTATTGCACCATGCTGGGAGCACGGTGGAGCAGAGCCCAGCATTGGCTGTGCCTGGACCAACCAGACTGGAGCCAGGCGGAACAGGCCGTAGCTCCCTGAATCAGTGAGCTGTGGCAGTTATCAGACTTCTCAACCCACAAATGCCAAAGACAAGAGAGAAGGTTAGTGGGAAAAACTGTGGGGATGGAGTGAAAGGAGTTCATGGTTGGCCACTGCCCCGGGAGCAGCGGAGGTGGTGCAGCTCTGAGGCTGCTTACAGAGCTCCAGCTGCAGTTGCTTCCAGCCCCAGGCCAACCTGGTGAGAGGAATTAAGTGGCAGATCAGAGCAGGAGTGCAGAGCCTGCTTAGATCTGAGGTGTGGTCTGGGTTGGCAGTTCTTGGGGGAGAAGTAGTGCTGCTGTGGCAGAGCTTGCTGTGTAGAAATAGCTCTGAAAACAACAGTGCAGCCCCTCAAGCTTGGGACTAAGTACTTTCTACTCTACAAGCAGTCATGCCCTGACGAAAGGTTCAAGGGTCAAGTAGTTGGCTGGGAACATGAACAGGCAGTGAAAACAGACTAACATTCAGACTCAGACTTTGGAATCTTTCTTTGGTGACAAAGAAGACCAAAAACATACAGCCAAAAGAAGTCAACAAAGTCAAAGAGCCTAAATCAAAAGCCTCTAAGAAAAATATGAAGTGGTCTCAGGCCATGGAAGAGCTTTAAAAGGATTTGGAAAAACAAGTTAGAGAAGTAGAGGAAAAATTGGGAAGAGAAATGACAGTGATGCAAGAAAACCATGAAAAACAATTCAATGCCTTGCTAATGGAGACCCAAAAAATACTGAAGAAAACAAGACCTTAAAAAATAGATTAACTCAAATGGCACAAGAGCTCCAAAAAGCCAATGAGGAGAAGAATGCCTTGAAAGGCAGAATTAGCCAAATGGAAAAGGAGGTCCAAAAGACCACTAAAGAAAACAATACCTTAAAAATTAGATTGAGGCAAGTGGAAGCTAGGGACTTTATGAGAAATCAAGACATTATAAATAGAAGCAAAGGAATGAAAAAATGGAAGACAATGTGAAATATCTCATTGGAAAAACCGATGACCTGGAAAATAGATCCAGGAGAGATAATTTAAAAAATATTGGACTACCTGAAAGCCATGATCAAAAAAGAGCCTAGATATCATCTTTCAAGAAATTATCAAGGAGAACTGCCCTGATATTCTAGAGCCACAGGGTAAAATAGAAATTGAAAGAATCTACTGATCACCTCCTGAAAAATATCCCAAAAAGAAAAGTAGGAATATAGTCGCCAAATTCCAGAGCTCCCAGATCAAGGAGAAAATACTGCAAGCAGCCAGAAAGAAACAATTTGAGTATTGTGGAAACACAATCAGAATAATACAAGATCTAGCAGCTTCTACATTAAGGGATCGAAGGGCTTGGAATATGATATTCCAGAGGTCAATGGAGCTAGGATTAAAACCAAGAATCACTTACCCAGCAAAATTGAGTATCATGCTCCAAGGCAAAATATGGATTTTCAATAAAATAGAGGACTTTCAAGCTTTCTCAGTGAAAAGACCAGAGTTGAATAGAAAATTTGACTTTCAAACACAAGAATCATGAGAAGCGTGAAAAGGTAAATAAGAAAGAGAAATCATAAGGAACTTACTGAAGTTGAAGTGTTTTGTTTACATTCCTACATGGAAAGATGATGTGTATAATTCATGAGACTTCAGTATTAGGGTAGCTCAGGGGAATATATATATATATATATATATATATATATATATATATATATATATATATATAAATATATATATACACACACATATATATATATATATATATATATATATATACAGAGACAGAGGTGGGGGGAATATATTGATTGAGAGAGGGAGAAAAGGAGAGATAGAATGGAGTAAATTATCTCACATAAAGGTGGCAAGAAAAAGCAGTTCATTGGAAGGAGGGGACAGGTGAGGGGGAATGAGTGAGTCTTACTCTCATCAGATTTGACCTGAGGAGGGAATAACATACACACTCAACTGGGTATCTTACCCCATAGGAAGGAAGGAGGAAGAAGATAAAAAAGGGGGGACGATATAAGGAAGGGCAGATAGCCGAAGGAGGTAATCTAAAGCACACACTTTTGAAAAGGGACAGGGTCAAGGGAGAAAATTGAATAAAGGATGATAGGACAGGAAGGAACAAAATATGGTTAGTCTTTCAGAACATAAGTATTGTGGAAGGGTTTTGCATCATGGTACACATGTGGCCTATGTTGAGTTGTTCGCTTTCTTAGGGAGGTTGGGTGGGGAGGGAAGGGGGAGAGAATTTGGAACTCAAAGTTTTAAAAGCAGATCGTTCAAAAAAAAGTTTTTGCATGCAACTAGGAAATAAGATATACAGGCAATGGGGCATAGAAATCTATCTTGCCCTTCAAGAAAGTAAGGGAAAAGGGGATGAGGGGAGTGGGGTGACAGAAGGGAGGGCTGCTTGGGGATCGGAGCAATCAGAATATATGCCATCTTGGAGTGGGGGGGAGGGTAGAAATGGGGCGAAATTTTCTTTTCACACCCTTGTGGGAATCAATGCTGAAAACTAAAAATATTAAATAAATAAATAATAACTAAAAAAAGGAAAGAAAGAATTCAAGGAAGAGATAAAAATGATAATCAAAATAAAATGAGTGTTAAGGAAAAAATAGACAAAGGCAGGAGAAAAGGAAGAAAATTATAAAAGGATAATATGGAAATTTAATGAATGTATCTTCTAAGAATTTTATCGTTATTAGGGCAATTAGAAAGATTCTACATAGAAAGAAGGTAGAAGAGTGAGACATTTATGTTGTGATGATTTTTTAAATGGACAGGCAAAAAACAGGGATCACCTAGGAGAAGGGAGAAAGGGGAGGAAGAATGGGAAAAATTATTTCACACAAAGGAGGCATGCAGCAAAGTGTTTTTATAGCAGAGGGTAAATGTTGGGGAATTTGGGGAAGGTTAAACCTCACTCACATCTGATTTGGTTCAAAAGGGAGAATATGCATGCATGCATGCATACATGCATGTATTTACATATGTATATATGTCTGTGCATATTATGTATATGATGTATAAAAAGTTTGAGAGACTTAGAGTCTAGGTAAATAACCATTTTATTAATCATGTTAGCAGATAATAAAAGGGGTCAGTGGAACTCTTAATGCTAAAGACCCTTCATGGAACCCACTCTGCCCTTGAAAGAATGGTTGTTCCTGATGGTGGCAATCAACACTGATGAGTTAACAATGTAAAGAATGAATTTTATAATGAGAGGTGGATCCATCCTAATGATGGTCTTGGGGATCTGACTTTCATCACTCTGATTCTTAGATCACCCCCAGACTTTGCAATCAGGACAAAATATCTACCCCTACCCAAGCCTGAGTGAAACGTAATGGGCTGGAATTCACCTTACATTAAATTGTTTCTAACATTTTTTATTTCGTTGGAGACTCTCACCCAGTATCAAAAAGTATGTAAAACCTCCTGTTGCTGTGGGCACTGATGATGTTTTCCCTAATGATGAGACCTGGACTGGGATATACTCTGTTGTGGCTCTTTGTCATCAGTATAAGTCTCAGAAAGAAAAAATAAAATAGAAGAGAGATTTGTGGTTAACAGGAGCAAGAGCAGAAGCTATTTCACCCTTTTAACTTTTTAAACTGATAAAGCTCCTCTTCACAAAAAAAAAATGTCCTCAGCAAATCAACTGGAATTTATCTGTACATTTGTCTATTTCTGCAATTCTGCAATGGTCTATGTTCTCCTGGGAAGCATCAAGCATTGAACTTTTTCTTTACTTATTTTTTCTAATTTTCTGACATTTATTCTTCCTCTCTTTTTCTTAACCCTGAAGGGAAAAAAGAAAATTAAAACTCTAGTATTAAATATGAATAGTCAAACATAAGAAATTCCCATCTTAGTCATATCCATAAATGTGTGTTTCTTTCTACATATTTACTGTAACACAATTTTGTCAAGAGGTGGGCAACATTTTTCATTATTGGTCATTTGGAATCATGTTTGATCATTGCTTTGAATAGGGTTCTTAAGTTCTTAAAGATGTTATTGCTAGAATATATTTTTTTTCTTCTAGTTCTTTTCACTTCATTCTATAACTTCATACAGGTATTACCAAGTTTCTCTGAAAATGTCCCCTTTATCATGTCTTATGGAACAACATTGTATGTATGCATGTATACAAACACAGAGATATCAATAGAAACATACATACACACACAGACAGACATATATGACACACAAATTAGTAATTTTGGGGTCTTAGTACCAACTTGTTTTCCAGAATGATTGGAGCAAATCATAGCTCAACTACCTATGCACCAATATACCTCTTTTCTCAGTTCTAAATTATTTGTCATTTTCCTTTTTGTCAACTTTACAATCTAAGCATGGAACTTTAAACACGTCTTCTCCAATGCCTTGCGTCAAAGAATTACATCAAATTCCACATAGTATGATTCCTAATGTTCTTCCAAATGTTCTGTAAAAAGTTCCAAGAAGTTAATTCTGCAATATTCTTAGGCAATTGAACAATTTTAGTCTTTAGAGATGGCCCAGACCTACTATGACTAGCGGTCTCAAAGATTTCTTTTACTCCTCCCCCCAAAAAGATAAAATTCTATAAATGGCAATTAATAGTATTTGTCATCTTCCCATTTAGGGAATTTTTTTTAAAGATAAGAACACATTCACATCCATCTCTAAGTTGATGAACAATGACAGGCATTTTGTTCTCTGATCAGTATCAAGCAAAAGGGGACAATGGTAGGTGGCTAAGATTGCCTGAAGCATAGAGTCTATCTCATACTCACTTTCCTCTGCATCACCCTTCTTCCACTTCAACAAAGTTATTCTGATCCAGTTCTGCCGAGTACCACTAGTTGTAGGCTGGGCCTGATGCAGGCTGGTATGGTGTTTTAGGTTTGAAATTAAAATCAAATGAAATACTAGTTAACCATTTAAGAGTAATAAAGGTGGTTTACTTAGCTGTAGTGTAAAAACGCTACTTAGCAAGGGGACATCGTTGGTCCAGCTCCTCACAGCTTCCTTGACTCTGTGTTGTCCATGTTGGCATACTAGTCAGGCTGCCTATTTTTCTTTTGTAATTAGGTCACCAGGGAGCTTCATCGATGTCTTGATCCTTAGTCCTCTGAGCCAATTAAGTCTTACTGATGGTTTCAATCTCTTTTGAGGAAAAACAAATAATACCAGCTGACATGATTGACATTGTTCCTACCACACCAGTCAAACGCCACCCTCCTATCCTAGTTGCATTAAAACAGTTCACACAGCTTTCTGGTCTCCATCTTCACCGCGGCAGAAGCAGGACGAGCGTTTCCGCGGCAGAAGCAGGACGAGCGTTTCCGAGTCGCCACTATGCAGCTGTTTGTTCGTGCGCAGGCTCTGCACACCCTCGAGGTGACCGGGCAGGAGACCATTGCCCAGATCAAGGCCCATGTGGCGTCTCTGGAGGGCATCACCCCCGAGGATCAGGTCCTGCTTCTAGGTGGCTCCCCGCTGGAGGATGAAGCGGTCTTGGGGCAGTGCGGGGTGGAGCCCCTGTCCACCCTGGAAGTGGCTGCCTTCCAGTCCGAGCTGGAAAAGTGAGGGGTCAGACTCCCAAGGTGGCCAAGCAGGAGAAGAAGAAGAAGACTGGGCGTGCTAAGAGGAGGTTGCAGTACAACCGACGCTTTGTCAATGTAGTGCCCACCTTTGGAAAGAAGAAGGGTCCCAATGCCAACTCCTAATCCCCTGGTACTTTCCCTAATAAAGCCGCTACGACTCTAAAAAAAAAAAACAGTTCACACAACAATTTTCAATGACATATAATCAATTTATTATATCTTTTGTAATTGACCCAAGGTATTATTTGATTAAGGATGTACTCACAGAGTACATTCTAAGAATGTACTTCACAGAGCTGTGAAGATACCTGATCTGCTTATGTTCTCATTTTTATGTGACAACCTTTAATACTCAGATAATACATCTACTTTGAGATTGCATTATGTGGTATAAAACATTGCCTAAATCTAATTTGTAATAGAATTCTTCTCAGTTTTCCAGGCAATTCTTTTCATATGGCTACTTTTTCAATGAATTAAGAGTTTCATCCTTTTGTGGCTCTTCAATTAGCACAGTTAAAATCTGGTTAGGGATTCAATTTACATTGTTTTTTTTCAAAGATGTGGTTGTGTATGAAGGCACCATCTAGCCTAAGGAGAAAAACCAGAAAATTTGTCTACTGGGCCTTACTCATGGAACTGTCAGCCCATTTTTCAGACACAAGTCTGAGCAGTTTGGTGGATTTTTAAATGGAAAGTTCAGTGACCATCCAAACCAAACATAATCTTCAGATGCACACCCATCATTTAAACAGGCCACAAGGCAAAATGTCAAGTAGCACGTCCCAGTCAGGGTGGATTGAGCAGTATCCTAGAAATGATGATATAAAACTTCTATTTCTGGCTCTATGAATGAGTTGCTCTATGTCTAGGTTGCTCTTATCTTGAATAGGGGAGGGAATTTATACTCCTCCCAGTTTGTCTCCACAAAATATTGTGTTTGGGAAACTTCAACAACAACCAACAGACATTTATTTAGCTCCCTATATAAGTCCTGGGAAAACAAAGACAAAAATGAAACATATTTTCCCTTGAAAAGATTATGTTCTAGTGCTATATAAATACATAAATAAAATATTTTCACATTAATTTCAAGAGGCAGAAAGTAAACTTAGAAAAGGCCTCGAATAAAAAGGGTCATCTGAGATATGCTTTGAAGAATGGTAGGGATTATACAAAATGGGGATAAAGAGAGAGTGCATTCCACGTATAAGGGATGATTTGTGCAAAGGCACAAAAGGGGGAGAGAGAATGTTATGTATGGAAATTAGTGAGTCAGTTTGACTAACAGAATATATTGAGAACTTAATAAAACAATTTAAGGGCTTTAAATGCCGGACAAAGAATTTTATATTTTGTCTCATATTGATTGAGAAAGTGAAGATTTTTGAGTAAGGAGGTTGACATGGTTAAATCAGACTTTTATGATAGGAATATCAAATTTGACAACTGTATAAAGAATGGGTTGGTTAGGGGAAAGACTGGAAATAGGGAGACTAATTTGGAAGTCATTGTAATAGTCCAGGCTTGCAACTATTATCATGCTCATTTGCTTTCTGTAACTAGCACTTCACGTACAATGGACTGTTTTGTTTTTGTTTAATAATTGTTACTGATTCTAGCACTTAGCACAAAGCCTGGCATGTAGTAGATACAATATAAATGCTTATTCCCTCCCTTCCTAATAGTCATTTCTAGAAATATCATCCCTCCCCACCTCTGCAAAAAAAAAAAATCACACACACATACACATGCACACACACACGTGCGCACACACACACACACACATGCACATGCACACACACACCCATATTCCATACACTCACACAAACATAAACTCAATCCTCCCTTGTAACAAAGAAAATAACTAACCAGAACCCTCTTAAACATAAAAAGCGAGTCATGTTTTATTAAATATATTTATTTTTTCAATGGTATTAACAATTTCTATAATATTTGTATCACCTATAATATCTATGTCATCTATAACATCTGTATCACTGAGATGCTATGAGGTTGAAATGAGAAAGTATCTTATGGACCTAGAGTTTGAAGGGATCTCAGAAACTATGTCCATGAATCCCTCCATTTTAAATACTAGCAAACTGAGACATGGATAAAGTACGTGACTTGTTCAAGGTCACTAAGGGTGAAGCATCAGAAGCGTGATTTCAATCTGAATCTTGTGACAGTAGAGAGAAGAGTGTTTTTGACTCCACCAAGCTGTATTAAAAAAAAATAAAAATATAAAAGAATGTAAAACACTTTGCATTCTTTAATGTGCTGTCTAAATGCACTTAATTATTATTACCATGCTCAGCACACTTATACTCTTTGATGCATAGACGACTCTACAAGACTGTAAATTATAGTTGAGTTGCCATCTGCATTAGTGAAGCTGGGGTTGCTGCCAATGAAATGATCTTGGACAATGGCTTGCTGTGTAATAAGTTTTAAAAACATTAGAGTAAGCCAATAACAACAACAAAATTAATTCTGAATCTATAAAGAAAATTGACTCCTCCTTTAACAATTCAAGAGACCTGAGCACCTTCCATGCATGATCTTCTATACTGAATGCCTTAATACTACAGAATGTGTCAATATCTTTATATTAGCAAAGTGCTACTATTAATGCTGCTACTATAGATTGTGATGTTAGGAATTTATATAACAGTGTAAGGTTTACAAAGAATTTTTTTCCATATCCATCCTTTAAGGGGGGGGGCAGTGAAAATATTATCACATCTCATTTGCATATAAATAGGCAGTAAGGTAGCACAGTAGATAAGAGTACTGGTCCTGAAATCTGGAAGATATGACTTCAAATCTCTCATCAGACATTTGCAAGCTGGGTGACCGTGGCAAATCATTTAAATAGTCTCAGTTTACCTCAAGTGTTTTTTTTAATTTGTAAAATGGAGAGAATTATAGCACCTAACTCCCAGCATCATTATAAAGAATAAATGATATAATATTTGAGAAACACTTTTTTAATCTTAAACTACCATATAAATTCTAGTTATTATTATTTTCATTATTATTATTAACAATCATCATCATTAATTATTATAAAGAGACAGAGGCCCAGAAAGGCAAAGTGATTTATTCAGGGTCATACAGTTAGTAACTGTTGGGGCCAAGACTTGAATTTAGACATTTTGACTCCTAGACTTATGCTTTTACCATGAAATTTGCAATTAGCATAATCAGAGAATGTTAGTACTGGAGAGGACTTTAGAGATCATCTTGCCTTAAATCATGTAGCAATAGAGCCAACTTTAAAAACTAGGTCTTCTGACTCCCCAAGCCTAATGAATGCCAGAAAACCCAACTTTTTCTTTACTATTCAATGTTGATTTCATTTATTTCATTTTCTCTACCTACTCAGGGAAGGATATTTTAATGGGAAAATAAATTGTGGTCTGGTGATTCCTGTAGTTATTTGCAAGTAACATTTTTTGAGTGATTTGAATTCCAAAAAAACAACAAAAAGTAGGTGTCACCTAAGAACTAAAAAGTGATTTTGATTATATGAAATTTGTCATTGTGGTATATGGCATGGGATCCTAGTGAATACTGGATGCTTAGTATTTTCGTCACCCATATCTTTTCCAAGATTATCATTTTGCCCTCTACCAAAAGTGTAACAGATATAAATGGGCTTGGTCAAATTTTATGCATGTTATAATCCTTAGTCACAACTTTGGGAAAGGCTGACTTCTCCAATCAATTTGCAGTTTGAGATGATTAAGAACATATTCTACCCACACCACTTAGAAAGGTGCTCAACTATCAGGTTACCATCACAGAGCATCGCCTCTGGCAAAAGTTGTCTTCTTAACAGCAAGGGAAGTAAAAACACAGAAAATCAGCAAGTCTCAGAAAATTCAGTTTAATACAGAGCATTCCTTTACTAAGAATTGCAGCTAGAATTACATTTGTATTAGACAAGGTTTGAGGAGGGCAAGTCAGATGGAATAAGAGCTGTGTATCTAATGGCAGAAAGGTACATGAGTAATTCAATTGGCAGGGGATAAATATATTCTATTTTGGACTGCTTGAATATTTCAAGAGAGGTATTTTTTTAAAGCATTTGGAATTTGACCAAATGCATTTTGCTTTGCATTTTTATTTCCATGGAAAACTGTTTTCCCTTTAATACCAACAGGTATTTATAAAAAAGTTAATCCATATGTTTCTTATTCATTTTCATTAAATTAATCAAAATGCTATTGGGTAAGAATTTTCCAAAATGAAAAATGCTTCATGGTCCCCTCGCAAGCTTATTTTCTTACAAACAATAAATGATGTTTTTTCTAGATAAAAGGATTTGAACCTCAAGCAAATATATAATTTCAGTTTGAACTTAATTATGTTCACTAAAATGACACCATTGCAAAGCTGTTCATTTTGTAAGACCAGTAAGAGATGGAGATTCTTACTTTACCCAGGGATCAGTAAAAAATTAAAAAAAATGCGTGCATCTCAACTAAGAGTGAGCAACAAACATGTGTTGCTTTATGCTCAATTAATTAATGAACAGTTATTAAGAGCCTGCATTTAAAGTACTGTTCTAAGTACTAAGAATAAACAGATATAGGCAGAATAGTCTCTGCCCTCAAGGAAGTCAAAAGGTAAAAGCAAAACCCTCAGAGAGCTTATATTCTATGGGCCAATATAACATATACGTATAGAAATAGATAGAGAATATAAAAAAAACAATTATAAATGCAAGGTCATTTTTGGGACCAAGGCACTAGAACCTGAGACCAGGAAAAGCTCTCTTATAAGATGATAACTGAACTGAATGTTGAAGGAAACTGCTGATTCCAAAGATATGAAAGTAAAGACTGACTATATTACTTGAGTTGGGCACCATCAGTACAAAGACATAAAAAGAAATATGCAATCACTTGTGAAGAACAGCAAGTAGGCTGAACTAGTAGACTGGATTAGAGTAATTTGTAACGAAACCGCAAAAATAGGAAATGGCAGGGTTAAGAAGAGCTTTTAATGCCAGAGAAGTTTACATTTGATCCTAGAGGTAATTGAGAAACACTGAAATTTATTAAGTAGGGAAGTGACATAATTGGACCTATGCTTCTGGAAAATCACTTTACTAGCTATGTGGAAGATGGGTTGGAGTGAAAAAACACTTGAAGAAAGAAGATCAAATGTGAAACTGTTGAAATAATATGGGATAGGAGCTTGAGCTAGGATGGTGGCTATGTGACTGGACAGAATTGAGCATATAAAAGTTATAGGGTAGATATCTGACATAATATTAGGCAACCGAAATGAGATCATATGAGATTAAAGGAAGTATGGAGTCAAGTATGATGTTGAGGTTGCGATTATAAATGACTTGGAAAGATGGGGGTATCCTAAAACTAACACATTGTTGGTGGGGTTGTGACTTGCTGATTCAACCATTATGGAGAGCAATTTGGAACCAAGCCCAAAGGACTGTAAAACTGTGCATACCCTTAGATCCATCAATATCACAACTAGCCCAAAGAGATCATTAAGAAAGGAAATGGTCAACATGTACAAAACTATTTGTGGCAGCTCTTTTGGTGGTGGCAAAGAACTGGAAGTTGAGGGCATGCCCCTCAATTGGGGAATGGCTGAACAAGTTATGTATGGTATATGAATATAATGGAATACTATTGTTCTGTAAGAAATGATAAGCAGGCAGATTTCAAAAAAAGAAAAAAAACCTGGAAAGATTTACATGAACTGATGCTGAAACATTGTACACAGCAACAGCAACATTGTGTGATAATTAACTAATTCTGGGCATGTTAAGTTTGAGATGTCTCTGGGACTTTCAGTTTGAAACAACCATTTGATAGTTAGTGACACAGAACTTAAACCAGGGAAAGACTGAGTGTGGATGAATAAATCTGCATCATCTATGTGGAGAAGATAAGCAAACCTATGGCATATGTTGAGTTAGTTGGGAGAGAGTGTTTAGAGAAGGAAAAGGGCTCAGTATAAAGCCTTGGAGAGCACTCACAGTTAGAGAAAAGTGATATGAAGGAAGAGCCAGAGAAGGAGACTAAGACGAAGCAGGAATACAGGTAGTAACAGAATCAGAAGAGAGTAGGGTCATGAAATTCCAGAGAGGAGAGATTTCATTGGTGTGGACATTGCTTAAGATTTTAAAATCCCTTTATGACTCAGTAGATAGACATTGAGAATTATCGTAATAGGGAAAATAATCACTTCGTGTCATAAGTCACATCAACAAGCATTTATTGAGCACCTACTATTTGTCAGACACTGTACTATAAAAACAAGGGATGCAATGAAAGGCAAAAACAGTTTTTGCTGTCAGGGTGCTCACAGTCTAATGGTCAAATTTCTGCAGAATTAACTAAGTTGGTCCTTAGACAACAGATATACCAATATATACTTAGACTTGAAACTGAAACCTCTACAAATCTGAAGAAAAAAAATTAGAGTTTGGGGGTTGGATGATTAAGATTGACTACCTACACTGAGCAAATTATATTGATCATAGCTCAGTTCTCAAGTTTAACATACACAATTAAATACATTCTAAATAAGGCGATGTTAAGAGCTTGTAAGAGGAGTTCATCAAATAATTTAAAAGTCTAGTAATGAAGAACATTTAATAATAGAAGTCTAGCAATGAAGAACACTTAATTAAATTCCATTGTGGCATACTGAATGTTGATTTGTCTATTGATTCATAGTAGAAGAAAACTCTGGATTCATGTTTTCAGAGTGAGGCCAGCTACATCTCAGGCTTCAATAGTACCTTTAATTAAGGACTTTGGGGTGACTTTCTTTAATATTACTGGCATAAATCCTCATTCTCATGTGTTCCTTCCATTCTTAACCACAAATGATTAACTCCCCAGTCCCATTTAGACAATTAAAATTCATTAGCTTTCACAAAACAATATTTATTATTAAGATATAGCAACAAAAGAAATACAAATGCAAATATTTCCTCCAATATCTGTGGGTACCTTCTTTCCTAAACTACTCCACTCTCTGCAGAAAGTGGGCTCAGATTTAAAGCCATTTCTTCATAGCATAGCATTGGTCCTAGCAATTTAATTTCCAGAGGACACATGACAGGTGAGTGAGTCTTGCTTCAACTATTTCTGGACTTTGCCATTTCATTCCTTAAGGCCTCTCTTCTGGGTTGGATCCCAAAGGTCATTCTTCATGCTGGTCCAGCTAACTACAATCTGCCATGGACTCCAGCTCTTGGATTTTTGATCACTTCCAATCATAGCCTTTTGAAGCACACAGAATTATTGATGTCTCCAATACTCCTTCACATAGAAGCAAGGAAAATAGGCATATCATGCTTGGAGAACACATTGTGGCAGCACTGGTGGGAAGAAAACATCTTTTTTTTCTTTTTAGAGGTTTACAGCAATACCTGTTTCCATATAACATGTAGCCAGATGGGGAAAAGCAAGGCCAAGAGACTCTCTTTTGAATATACCACAGTTCCCTTTCCACAGTTAATTAGAAATATTCATAAAGATTGGGTTCGTTGGCCAATCCCCTCCACTCTTGCCCTGCCTAATTGCACTAGCGAGTTTATTATTTTTTTACCTTTGCTAGTAAAAATAATTTTTTATTCATTTTTCATGTATATCTCCTTTCAAATTGATTTTCTCTAATTCCTATGTTCCATATTTGATAACCCCATCTTCTTTTTACCTGTTCATACTTTTAGAAACTGCAAAGATTTTGAGGGAGGAGGGGATACAGTGGGATGGGTGGTGGTGACATTTGTATATCAAGTGCAACTCGCCCAGGAAACAAATATCCATAAGTTTAAACTTTCATCTTATGTATTATCTTACATCTACCATGCGGTTCAAGTTATTTCCAGATGACAACAATTCAAGATATTTAACATGTAATTCAAAGGGTGGGGGGGATGGAATCTTCCAATGCTTATTTTGGTTTTTCTCCTTGAATTTGGTGTATACTTCATAAAAAGACAGATTTTCTTATGAATTAAGTTTGTGAAACTTCTCTTTTTACAAGAGCTGTTCCTAATAATAGAATTAGAGTTGTGGCATACAGAGTTTGTGATGGGGGTAGGGTGGTAGTATTTATTTTTTTAAAGAGCAACATGTATATTTTTAGAAACAAGTTTCATTTCTCTGGGTAGACATAAAAACTCTTTTGAAGCCTATTTTCTCTTAAGTATAGGCTTCTTCCTGGGTATAAAACCATTAAAAATGAATTTAATTTCATCTTGTATTTAAACAAATAAATATTTGCTTTCATACTAAACTATTTTTTACTAAGCTGGTAGTATGTGGCCACTGTCCCCAAAGCCATACATACAGTTGGCTAAAAATGAAAAACCCAAAAAACAATCTATAGCTTTTAACATGTTTTTACTAGTCATTTTGTATCAGAGACTGGTCAGTATTTTCTTTTTTTATTGTGTAAAAGCTAATGATGGCAACATGCCTTTTATTTCTGCCTCACCTCTAAAGAAAGCATGATTAATCTTTCAGAAGACATGCACTAACCCAGAAGATGACTTCACATTGTGAAAGATACCTCATGTACTTTTCAGTAAGCATATGTTTAATTCTGACCTTGGAGACACTACCTCATAGGCAGTGGACCAGTGACCCTGAGATTGACAAAGAAGTCTCTGAGTTGTGTTACTGGGGGTGACTGCCACCGGAAGGCCCATGGTAACACATTGACTTAGCCAGCCCACACCAACTTGGCCAAGCATTAACATAGGGTCTCATCCAAATCCTGTGTCACGGTGGGCAAGTGAAATTTGGAAAAAAAGACTTCATCTTCCAGTTGGCTCTGAACAAGCAATATTTGGTTAGAGCATTGTTTTTATAAGGCCAAGATCTGATACCAACAGGGGCCTTTTGGCTCCACATATTTCCATGGCCATATACTGCATCCTCTAATGTGAAGAGGGTTGGGGGGAGAAAGTTTATTTCATATATATATTTATACACACACACACACACACACACACACACATACACATATATGTATACATATGTGTGTGCAGGCATATTTGTGTTATATATGTACATATGTATGTATATAACTGATTATGACCATATACTGCATCCTCTAACATAAAGAGGGTTGGGGGAAAGGCTTATTTTATATATATATATGTCTATATATGTATGTGTATGTATATAATTGATTACCACAGCAAGATAGAATGATTACCTCAGGAACATTCATCTCCATCAATGGAAAATGAAGAAGTGATTATTATGTATGGCAGGGCTGTCCAACCTTAGGTTTTTATTGAAACAACAGACAATATATTTTGATTTGCCATTTTAGTGAGAACTCTGTGGTAGCTCAGCTTCCTTCACTAAAGAATTTATGTAAATTTCTATGCTTGTGGGCAGGTCGCATGAATCACACTGCAGGCTGCAATTTGGACAGCCCTGATATCTGTAGTGTCAGTCATAGCATCTTTGCACAAAAGAGCTAGCAAATAATAATCAATTTCTTTTCCTCGTGGAGATTTATTGTAATGTGTGGGGCTAGAATGTGGCCAATGGCAAATATTGAACAGGGAGGGTATAACGGGTAGAGAGCTGGACTTTGATTCAGGAAAAAAAAATGTTTGAATACTGCCTCAGACTCTTGCTTTCTGTGACATGTTGGTCTTAACATCTTTTATATTGCTTCCTCATCTGTTAAATGGAGGTGATAACAGCACATACCTCTCACAAGCTTGTTATGAAGGTCAAATGAGATAACATATGAAGATGTTGAGGTAACTTTTGGTTATTATTATTATTAATCTTCCAACTCTGTAAAAGCTCTCATTTTACAGGTGAGATAAGTGAGGGTCATAGCTTGAGTGCCCTGACACAGCTAGTCTATGATCAAGCCAGGGCTAGAAACCAGGTGTTCTGACCCCTAGTCTAAGTTTTAAGAAGCTGAGAAAGAGTCCGCACAATAAAGACTTCCCGGTTACCACACAAGTGGAATTGGGGCTATGGAGCAAGCAAATATAAGCCCCACAATATTCAGTGGTAAAGAAGACCAAGGAACTCTGCTTAAACTCAGAGAGGAATTTAGCTAATTAAGTATTCCCACTACCATATTTGTATTTCTTCATTTTAGCCTTTCCTTTTGCAAATAAATTTGATCTAAACTGAAGGTGAGTGGCAAACCCTTTTTAACTATTTACTCTAGTGATATATATTAACATTTTCCCCTTTACTTTTATCTAGGTCATTCTAACCTGAGCTATGAAATACATTTTAGGGGATATAAAATGAGGGTCAAGGCCTGGGGAGAGTGTCACTGGATTTCCCTGTCACTGTAGTTTTAAAAGTGATGTCTATGCATAGTTTTACAAGGGTTTTTCTTTTCTTTTTCTTTTTCCCTCCAGTTAGGAGGGGAGGAGAAATAAAAGTAAGTGTTTAATAACTGAAAAAATCAAATTTGATTTAAAAGTTAAAAAATACATTTTAAGAACTTAATTAAAAATGCAAGAAATACAGAGTATACAGATATTTGATTTTTAAATTTTTCAGAAATGGAGAGAAGAAGGTAGAATGACTATTTAAATAATCATAGTGTTTTTCTAGTCATATTGGAGAAGCAACCTTGTGGTAAGAGCCATGGAATTGGAGCCAGATATCCAAGACTCTATTCCCAATTTGGGTATTTACTAGGTATGTGACTAAGGTCCAAGGATTTTTTTTCTCTGAGCCTCAGTTTCTCATCTGTAAATTGGTAATAGTAGTTATACGGTTTACTCCCAAATCAGAGTAAATAGAATGCAATGAATTTGGATTATTTTTTAGGTTACCAAAATAAGAGGCCTACAGATTTAAAGAGTGTAAAAATTAGAGGGCACTGGCATCACTTGTTCAAATTTAACAGCATTGACATAAAAGCATTTAATACTTAGCAAAAATAATTAATTAAAATAGTCAACTACCAGGTGAGAAGCTTCACAGAACTCCTCCCCAACCCTACCCCGGATGCTCAGTGGCAATCTCCCTAGCACTAGTCTCTTGCTGGTGTTCTGGGGTGTCTCCATTTTCCGACCAAGGGGTGGTGTCCCATCCCCTCCTACAAGTGAGGGCATGCTTTGTGCTGCTTGCCAAAAGTGTGGTTTCTGGCATTTGTGCAATGGAGCAGAATACCTGGCGCTCGTGTTTTGAGGAGTGGGGCAGAGAAAACTCTGTGATACAGAAGCATTGGACTATTTACAAGTGGAATACCCAGGACAAATTTGAGTTTTGCTCAGGACCAGTCCCATTCTCTTAACCCCTTTCTATATAAAACTTTATTAAGTCCATGTTTATTATTTTCAAAGTGCTTTATTTAGTTTAGCACACAAGTACTCGTGACATCCGGTGTCAGAAAAATGCGGGTATTTGGTGGAAGGGAGTGCCATTCCACGCATTTTTCATGAGAAAATTTTCAGTAACATAAAACAACCTGGTGTCTTATACACCAAGCCAATATAAGAGAAAGTTGTTTATATTTGGATTGTACAATCAGAATGCTTCTGGTTTCCCCTGTTCCCATTTACCAGGCAGTTATCTGAGTTTTGATTTTTTTTAAACTGTAGCATGAATTCAGGATATACAAAGATCACAGATCATTAAGAAGCCTAAGTAATTAACAGCAAAATACACATTTTTGGAACCTACACGTTTGCAAGTTATTCAAGTGGAGTTTGTGCAAAAGAGCTCCTTGGTGTTAGGTTAGTACGAAAACAGCAATGGTACTGAGACTACTGCAGTAGCTTCTTTTCTGCTTTCTAGTCCATTCTACAACTTCCTGACCAAATGATTTTCCTCAAGTGCAGGCCGGACCATTTCACTCTCCTAAATAAAATATAATGATTCCTTATGTTAGAAGTGTCAAACCAATATTCCACCACCTGCTGTTTAGCCAGCAAAACTCTTGAGTGTGGCCTTAGCCTTATTAAAATGTAATTAAGAAATCTTTGACAAAATAAATTAAAAATATAACATGGATAATGTTAATTTGTGGTTTTCCTAGCCAATACACTTCTGGCAGATATACATTTCTATTTGAGTTTGACACTGATTTAAAGATCTTCTTCACCACTTGTCCCTAAATTACTTTTCCATCCTTATTATGTTTCACTCTCCTTTCCTTTCTATAGCCTCTAGCTAAACTGGCCTTCTCACTGTCTATCACACAAGACTCTCTGTCTCTTGTCTCCAAGGGTAACTTTGAACCAACTGTCCTAGATGCTTGGAATACACTTCTACCTTTAAGAATCCCTTAAGATTTGGCTCAAGTGCCATCTTCTACATAAAGCATTTGTTATATACCTAGTTGCTTGTACCCTCCTCTAACCTCACACTTGTCAACTATCTTGTATATATCTGTGTATATGTCTTCCCTAGTAGGATGTACGTTCCTTGAGTACGGGAACTGTTTTATTTTCGTCTTTGTATTCCTTTACCTACCAGAGTAACTAGAATAGTTTAGGTGTTTGGTTCAATCATTTTCAATCATGTCCAACTCTTCATGACCCTTTTAAGAATTTTCTTGGCAAAGACACTGGAGTGGTTTGCCATTTCCTCCTCCAGCTCTTTTTACCGATGAGGAACTGCGGCAAACAGGGTTAAGGGACTTGCCCAAAGTCATATAGCTATAAGTGTCTAAGGCTAGTTTTGAACTTAAGTTCTATGGTCTACGGGGCTGATGCTCTAGCCACTGTGCTACCTAGCTGATGTTCTAGGTGTTTAACAGATGTATAATGACAAATTAATTTATTAGTGTTATTTTAAACAAAGGTTCATACCATACATGCAGAGTGAGTTTACTAACCTTGGTATTTGGCCTTTCACACAAGAGAGAGGAGCTATTTCCTTCAGTAAGCCTGAAGAATGGGAGTAGAAGTAGCGTTTAAGCTACTTGACATCCAGGAATGATTTTCATTTTTGTCTTTTATATCCTAAGTGCATAGCACAAGTGTCCGGTCTATAGTAGGTATTTAATAAATATATTTTGGTAAATTGGAATGAGTTGAGTTGGAAGACAGGCTGAACCTGAGTTAATTTGGAAGATATAGGGAAGGTGGGAAAGGAGAAACATGGTAGAGGTCTGAGGTCTAGAGTCTTGAAGACCTGACTTCAAGATGTTAGTACTTACACATACCGGATGTGTTACCATAGATAAGTCCCTTAATTTCTTGGTATTCCTAGGAAACTCTAAAACTATAAATTACAGAAAAGGAGCTGGCCTACATAGGCCAAACAAGTTGCCATATAGAAAGTTCTCCAGTACTGATAACATCACAGGTCCAGACTGTGACCCCTACAGAAGAAGGAGAAAAAAGAGGAGAAGGAGGAGGAGGAGGAGGAAGAGGAGGAGAGGGAGCAGGAGGAGGAGGAGGTATAGGACGAGGAGGAGGTATAGGAGGAGGAGGAGGAGGAAGGAGAGTGATATAATGTATTGTGCAAGAGGCAATACCAATTTGATGTTACTTATCCTAACTAGTATAATGGAAATTCTAATTAGGTTTACATTTCTCAGTGCTAGCAATCAAATTTTACTAATGGAATAAATGTAAATATTAATTTATGTTATCTATTATACAATACAAACATTAACCCTGTAGAAGTAGGTGTTTTGATGAAGGATCTAGTAGATGATGCAAAATTGGAGGTTTAATGAAGTTAGGATATAAAAAAATGAAGCTGCAATAAAATTCTTATGGTCCTTGTCCCTTAAACACGTGCACTTTCCCGTAATATAGAGTAAACCTGAAACAACGGTAGTTATTTGCTCCTGAATTTTGTATACATTTGCATAGATTCTTCACTACATTTTGGCAATCTAGAATCTGGTTTCAAACTGAGAGTGTTGTTACAAATATAAGGGAATATAAGAGAGGTTTCATCCTTTTCATTGTGTACTGAGTTCCTCTGGTAACATACATGGCTTTGTGCTGAAGAGCTCAATGCTTTGGAACCACAAGATAATCCCAAACTGTGATAAAGAGAGCATGACTCCTCAGGTATTTCTAGGCCCATGTATGCCTGGATATAGGGCAGAGGGGAACTTTAATGGATAGAGTGAGGGCGCATTGCCCCCACAGCAGTGGTTTTTACTATTAATTCATTGGTAAAAAGGTAAAAATACTCCATCCACACAGCAGTTGGACAAGAAGAGTTGGAGCTGTCACTATAGTTGATACAGAATTGTTAGCACATCTCTTAGAATCACATTTTCAACTCCTTACATGGTGTTGGCCTCTGACTTCTGGCAAATAGTTGGCTGAGTTTCAGAGAATTCCAGGCTGAAAGCTATGCTACTAGGTATACCTGCACATCACCTCTTCTATAAGTGAATCTTTCCATATCTCTAGCTTTTTACCTTTTATCTTAATGGTTTTATTTATATCATTTGAACATGTTGCTTTGTCCTTCATTTCTGAAGAGGACCAATGACATGTCTTCACTCACACATGAACTGGATTGAAGTGAGACAGAGTTGCACAAAATCATCAGCCTTGCTCTTTCTTCCAGAGTCATTAAAGTCCAGTGGTGAGAGAAAAGTCAGGATGGCAGGCAATGGCTTGGGATGCAATAGATAACCTTGGTGTCTCCAGTGTCTGACCAAGCTCTAAGAGCTCTACTTAGCACCTGCTTCAGACACCTTCATGGCCAATGGAACAAATTATTCTCATCTGCCCATACCACCAGAAAAATTTATCACATGCTTGGGGTAGACATCCCCCTAACTCACCAATAGGTTTTAGGTCTGTCAGTTACCCTCAACCTACTTTAACCTGTCTGCCAAGATGGTTTAACTTAATGTTGTTGTGCATGCTAAAGCTTCTTGGAGCCACAGGGTAGAGTTGAGTGCCAGGTGGACACCAAAGGTGGATAACCAGTCCTGAAAAAGACTCAGCAAACCCTCATACCAAAGGTCCAGGTTCTCCCTGAACACCCTAGACACACCCATGATCTTGAAATATATAACATAGGAAAGAAGAAAGGAAGGAAGGATATAGGAAGGAAGGAAGAAAGGAAGAAAGAAAAAAAGAAAGGAAGGAAGGAAGGAAGGAAGGAAAGAAGGAGTGAGGGAAGGAGGGAAGGAAGGAAGGTTCTTCATTTGACTAAGGATCAATTTGACTCAGAGTCTTGCATGAAGAGACTACTGCTAACAAAACACTTGATTCAAGGATGTTAACCGAATAAATCAAGACGAGTTAGCATTACTGAAGATTAATTTTTATTCGGTTATTATTTTTAGAGTATTGTTTGGTATAGTGGAAAGTCACTAAGTCAGGAATCAGAGGAGCAGGAATGAAATACTGACTCTACCACATAGTATGTGTATAAAATTGGGTGAGTCACTTATAATCTGCAGGCCTTGGTATCCTCATCTGTAAAATGAGGAGATAATAATAGATGACCTCTAACGTCTCTCCCAGCTTTAAAGCAATGAACTCCATAATTTATATCAGTTTAATAATTTCGTGTATGTCTAAATCTCTACTCACAGTGTCAGTTTCCTTTTTTCTGTCTCTGACAAAAGCAATCCCATCTGCCCCCACCACCACTTCTTGGTGAAAAGAAGCAATCGATCCAGTCACTGACAACTAGAGTACAAAACGTCTCCTGCTCCTTCAAAACAAAAATAAAAATATCTCAAATAAATATGTTAGGGGTTGTCTCTTTAAAGATCTTTATGGGAAATGAATGGGAAGTAATTGCATCTCCATTGAGAAGTGAACCTACTTCACTATGGGTGGAGTTGGGTCACAGCAGTGAATACAGGCAGTCAGGGAAAGTGGACAAGTTCAGGAAAGTACAGGGAGTACAGGGAAAGGCTGAAGCTGGATAACAGCCAAGCGAAACCTTGTTGAGCAAAAATAAATATCTCTGTTGGAGTTTTTTCAGAGATACAGAGATTAGTGCTGGTGTTCCCCAATGCCTCTGTAATCACGAGGACGAAAGTAACCTTGGTGCCTTAGTCAGTAAACCAAAACCACTTTCAAAACAACAACATGAACACCAATTTGTCTTTATTTAAACAGGGTCCAGGTGCCTCATTAACTCCATGAGTACTGATATTCTGGAAAAAATAGTTTTGAAAGATTTCTCCTCTCCCAACCACAGATTGTAGCTCATTACCTCTCACCTGAGCTACTAAAGTAACTTCTTAATTTGGTCTCCCTGCTTCCTCTTGTTCCCTTCCTCAGTCCCATCATCCATAAGGATGCCAAACTGATATGACCATGTCCCTCCCCTGCTTAAAAAGCCCTTATGGCACCCCCATCACTTCGAGGATAGAAGCAGGAATTCCTATGTTCATCATTTAAAGTCCTTCACAATCTGGCTTCAAACTCTTTTTCTATAGTGTTGTTACCCTTCCTGCCACACTTTGTAGTCAAGTCAAACTGGGATGCTCATTGGTCCCTATACATAACATTACATCTTCCTCTCCGTGACTTTGCTTCGGCTCTCCCTTGAATCCTAAATGTGCTTCCTCATCGACTTCATAGCTTTCTTCAAAGTTCAGGTAAAATGCCCACCACCCATATGAGGCTTTTTCTGTGTCAGTGCCCTCTTTCCTCACATCATCATTGCATTATTCACAGTCTATGTTTATTTATCAATGTATGTTTTACTTCCCCAATAATAAATGAGCTCTTTGGGGGCAGGGACTCTTTCTTTTTTTGTCCTTGTACTTTAAGTGCCTAGCATGGTGCCTAGCACACACTAAGTGATTAATAAATTCTTGTTAATTGATAGTGGAATTGATTAGAAGCTTATTAAACAAGTGAATGAATCAATGAATAATGTAAACCAAGAGAACATAATCGGGAGAGATTTGAAGGAACCAGAGTACATCAGTGAGATTTCATTGCAATAATAAAATCGGAAAATTTTCATTGGAAAAATAAGGGCTATAAAACCTAGCAATACCATTATTAGGTCTGTATCCCAAAAGAGATTTTAAAAACTGCACAAAAATATCTGTAGCAGTTCATTTTGGGGGGAAAAGAATTAGAAATTCAGGGGATGTCCATCAATTGGGGAAGGACTGAACAAGTTATGGTATGTGATTATGATGGAATATTATTGTACTATAAGAAATGATGAGCAGGATGCTCTCAGGAAAACCTGGAAAGACTAGCATGGGCTGATGCAAAGTGAAATGTACTGTGTACAAAATAACAGCATTATTGTTAGATGGTCACGAGTGAATGACTTAGCTATTCTCAGCAATACAAGAATCCAAAAGAACTCTGAAGGACTTATGATGAAAAATGCATCCATCCCCAGAGAAAGAATTGATGGAGTCTGAACACAGATCGAAGCATACTTTCTTTTCACTTTTTCATTTTTATTGAAGTTTTTGTTTATGTTTTCTTTCACAACATGACTATTATGGAAGACAACAAAAAAAAATGAAAAGCTTAAAATGTAAAGATATGACCTACATTATTATCATACTGTTGTTCAGTCAATTTTCAGTTGTGGCTGACTTTTCATGATACCATTTGGGGTTTTCTTGGCAAAAATACTAGAATGGCTTGCCATTTCCTTCTCCAGCTCATATTGCAGATGAGGAAACTGAGGTAAACAGTCTTAAGTGAACTGCCCTGAGTCACATATTAAATAGCTGAGTCCAGATTTGAACTCATGCCTTCCTTATTCTAGGCCCAGCTCTCTATCCACTGTGTCACCCAGCTGCCCCACATTATTGTCATAGCAATCATTATGCATTCATATATAGCCACAAGAATATTGATTATTAGTAATTTTGTTTTAGATTATAATCAAGCAATCAATAAGCCTTTCTTAAATTCATACTATGTGCCAAGCAAAGACATAGGGACCAATAATATACACAGTGTTCAGATTAGTAAGGATAAACAAGTAAACTCACTTTAAGCACTTTGGGGGAAAAAAAGGGAAATGGAAAAAATAGGTAACAAAATTACTGTACTTTAGGTCAAGCTAAACAGTTCCACCACTGTACTCAAATTTTACTTGCTCTCAGTAATGAATGTCCCTACCGATTAAAGAAAAATGCATATGCGTGAGAACCAGTCCAAAAACAAGCAAACTCCAAATCGTGATTTCCAGAAGCCCAGTCTTTACACTTGCTAGAACTACCAACAATTAGAAACAGGTCAACTTCACAGGTAGAGTAAGCAAACCTTAGTTAGCCTTCGTATTTGCCAGGCATCTGGGGCATTTGGGAATTTCAGAACAACAGAAAAGGTCAAGAACTGGGCTTGCCTCAGAACATTACAAAGGAATACCTTTTATCTCCACTTTAGAACCCAAAAGTATTGATGATGAATTAAGTTGATTTCATTTCTGTATGTCTGTACTCATGAAGTTAAAATACATTAAATTTGTTTTCAGTAAGCCATTTGATATAATAAGGAAAGGATGGAGAGGGCTCTCCAGGGATCCCTAATTCATTTTATGTCCTTGTCTCCACCCACTGATAAATGACTCACTTTAATGAAATCCTTCATAAAAGATTTCTGAGGGTGATATTTCCTTTGGAATGTAAATCACTGACTCAAAGACAATCACAAAATAAACTAAATGATTGATAGGCCATGAGGCTTTAAGTTTGTTTTATTCTAACTGATTGGTGAATTTTTTATCATAAGCACGCAAATGATGACTGGAAATTAGGTGGCTAGAGGTGCTGGAGGTGTTGGTTAGAATTTTTCATCTATCCAAAAAAAAGTTTTTCATATTTTTTAAAGTAAGCAGGATATAATATTGGACTGTGTAAGATGACTGGCTGCTATATTTAACTAAGAAAAACACATAACAAATCACTATTCTGTAGCAAGGAGGCACACCTCATAGGCTCCTTTTTTTTCCTTATGGCCTGGATATAAGACCACAGCCAACCAAATAATCCTCCAGAAATAAACCAATGAAACAGTGAGCCTGACAACAGACACTGCATTATACCTGCAGCTGGTAAATGTTTCCACAGTTGAACCACCTTTGAGTAAAAATTTTGTCCCAGGGGAAAGTCAGCAGCTAAGATTTTAACTGCTTTTTTTTAAGAGAGGAAAAAAAAAGTTTGAAGCATTTGGACCTTTTTGAATGTGAATATTTATAGCTTTTCCTCCCCTTTAGAGGATTTTCCCTCCCCTTCTCATCAAGCAAATTGGGAGAATATCACCACTGTGTTTCTTAGGTACAGTCTGCCCCAGTCTGACAGAATCCTTAATCGAGCTAATCTCACACAATAAACACTAAAACTGGATCTCAACGGGGATAATCCTAATGTGGCATTGTGACAGGTCACTGTATCATGTTCCCAAGCCATATACCTCATTTAGAGACAGATTTAAAATAAGGCTGGGGAAGAGGTAAAAAAAAAAAACAAAATTAAAAAAACCCTCATCTTTTTAGCTGTGTGACCTTTGACCCTTTAGGAGCTAAGCTCGTGTTGCTGAACCTACTTCTCAGTTCCTGTATGTCTCTAATTGAGAAGGAAATTGTTGACAATGTCCACATGGTCAATAATAGATGTGGGGAATATATATAGGAATGCAGTAAAGACAGTACTTTTTGGATTGAAAAGGAGCACATCCATGCAAACTATTAGGATTCATAGTTTTAAGGTATTACTTGGAAAGATTAGTGAATAAGCACTTGTGAATTTTTCATTTTATTCAAAGGATAACTATGACAACGATCATTATCTCAAGGAATAAAAAGAGAGAAGTGGTCCAGTGGAAAGAGTCCTGGATATGAAGTCAGAGGACTTAGATTTAAATCCTTTCTCATCCACTTGTCTGAGTGGCATCAGATAAATCATTTAATCTTTCTGGAACTCCTATTCCTATTATAAAAAAATGAGGGAGTTGTGGACTAGGTAACTTTAAAATTCGTTCAACCTCAAATCTATAATAACAGAATGATTCTTTACCTCAATGTATAAATTTTCTTTGCTTTTTAAAATACTCTTCAAATTCCTTCCTCAAGAAGGAAGATTCTAGAAAAGGGGCAGGACAGCACAGCCAGAGCAAGGGCAGAGAAGGAGGGACATCTGAGCATATGCCCCTCTCCCACGCTTCAGCTTCTTAGCCCTCTCCATCATCTAGGGACACTGCTTTATGTGGGGCAAAATTTTGGGAAATAAGTGAGAGCCCTACGTGGAGCTTCTGAAGGTGGAATGCACTGAAGGGAATGCCCTTGGATCCACTGGGCCTGAAGCACTAACTGCTGCTGTAGGATGCTGCTGGCCCACATAGACCTGGTAGAGAAGCTTCTGAAGTGAGCACCCCTGGAGAAGTAAGCCCCCATCCCTGAAGGCCTTGATTAGGTATCTGTCTCATGGAAGAGCCCAATCCCTGAAGGCCGCAGTCAGCTGTCTACCACATGGAAGAGCCCAAGGAAAAGAGGCCTCGCCCAGCAATCTGCCACAAGACCTTCAGAGATGGAAGTATATTCACTATTGGGGGTGGTGGAGAGAGGGATTATTCAGCTAACAGGATTGAGAAAAGAGTAACCTTTTCAATACTAAACAAACCTTTGCTGCACTGGTCTTTTTTCTATAATTTGAAGATACGGTTCTTGAAGCAGCCTAACACCTCAGTCCTCATTCTCCATTCCCTTCCAGGGAAAGTTCTGAGATCATAATCCTCTTAAACTACTCCACTGTCTATGTGGGTCTTTCTCCTTCATTCCCTCCTAGTTACCCCCCACCTCCATCCTGGGTCAAGAAGGAAGATGAATTAGCCATAAGAGTCTTGTATGGCTTGATTTTCAGGTAAGCCCCATCCACAAGGACAGCTAGATCACTCTTCTGGGGAGCTCTGACTTCAAGTTCCAGGGTCCTGCTTGTGGGGACAATTATAAAACTATTTCTAAAACAAAACTTTAGTTTTATAATCCCCAGGGTATACTCCTGGGGAGGTTAAAGATTCCCCAAAATGTAACTGGAGGGTTCTACCTTAAATGCTAGATGTATAAGAAATCCCTCATACAATTCCCTCATTCATATTTTGGTGACTGAGCACACACAATGAGATCAAATGTATTTACAAAAAGATAAATAAGCTTACAAATTACCATATACAAAGGAGAAAAGATAATAAGAAACTGTACTTATATACAATCTATATACTTACATATCTATTTGATAATATATTAAGGTATGATATATTATTAGATTATATATAAATATAATCTATATATAATAACCCATTGTCTCATCGTATCTTATCACATGCATACATACATATATAATAAAACTTCCTTCTCTCTACTCCTACCCTATATCTATCTAGAGTGTATATATATATATACACACATACATATACACATACATATGTCCATGTGTGTGCACATGTGATCTATATAGACGCATGTATTTGTATATAGTTTGTTATATATAATTTATATTGTAATGTACAATATAATATAAATGGTATCATTAATTGTACATTATTATACCCATTTTTATAGGTTTCTTGCTCTGTTCATTTATATAATAAATCTATTATATAGTAATATAATATAATATTGATATGTATATATATATATACATACTTGCACATATGTATTGTGTATATAAATAAAACATTTTACTAAACAGAGGAGATGAAAAGCGAGAGGACTAGTAAGTACTACAGAGAGTAACATTAGTCACATTGTAAAAAACAATTAGAACCTATGGGAGGAACCATGATAAAAAGAAACAAAACAAAACAACAACAATTAAAAAAAGAGAGCAAATAGTATGTTTCCATCTGCATTCAGACACCATAGTTCTTTCTCTGGATGCAGACATTTTCCATCATGAGTCTTTTGGAGTCGTCTTAGAACCTTGCATTGCTGAGAAGAGCCAAGTCTAAGAAAGTTAGTCATTGTACAATGTGGCTGTTACTGTGTAACAATTTTGTCTTGGTTCTGCTAACTTCCCTCAGCACAAGTTCATATAAGTCGTTCCAGGTTTTTCTGAAGTCTGCCTGCTTATCATTTCTTATAGCACAGTAATATTCCATTACATTGATATACCTCAGCTTGTTCATCCATTCCCCAATTGACGAGCATCCATCAATTTCCAATTCTTGGCCACCACGAAAAGAGCTGCTATAAATATTTTTTGTACATGTGAGTCGTTTTCCTGTTTTTATTATCTCTTTGAGATACAGACCTAGAGGTGGTGTTGCTGGGTCAAAGGGTATGCAAAGTTTTATAACCCATTGAGTATAGTTCCAAATCACTCTCCAGAATGGCTAGATCAGTTAACAGTTCCACCAACAATACATTAGGGTTCCAATTTTCCCACATCTTCTCCAACATTTATCATTTTCCTGTTTTGTCATGTTAGCCAATCTGATACATGTGTTGTGGTACCTCAGAGTTGTTTTGATTCGCATTGCTCTAATTAATAGTGATATAGAGCATTTTTTCATATGACTATAGATAGCTTTAATTTCTTCTTCTGAAAACTATCTGTTCATTATTCTTTGATCATTTATCAATTAGGGAATGACTTACATTCTTTTTTGACATTTTTTATTTTTAGTTTACAACACTCGGTTCTACATAATTTTGAGTTCCAGATTTTCTTCTTCCCCCTTCCCCCTCCCTCCCGAAGATGGCATGGAATCTAATATATCTTCTACGTATAACTTCGCATTGAACTTATTTACACACTAGTCAAGTTGTGAAGAAGCATTATAACCAATGCAATGAACCATGAGAAAGAAGAAACAGAACCAGAAAAAACCCCAAAAACAAAAGAGAAAAAAAAGGGGAAAAAAAGGTGAGCATAAAGTGTGCCTCAATCTGCATTCAGACTCCATAGTTCTTTCTCTGGATGTAGATAGCATTCTCTATCGTGAAGCCTTTGGAGTTGTCTTGGCACCTTGTGTTGCTGAGAAGAGCAAAGTCTCTATCAGGGTTAGTTATCACAGAATCCATATATCTGTGGTTGTATATAATGTTCTCGTGGTTCTGCTCTGCTCACTCAGCATTATGTCGTGTAGGTTTTTCCAGGTTATTATGAAATCAGTATCATCCCCATTTCTTATAGCACAATAGTATTCCATTACCTTAATATGGCACAACTTGTTCAGCCATTCCCCAATTGATGGGCATCCCCTTGATTTCCAATTCTTTGCTACTACAAAAAGAGCCACTATAAATATATTTGTACATGTGGGTCCTTTTCCCACTTGTGTGATCTCTTTGGGATACAACCCTAGAATGGTATTGCTGGGTCAAAGGGTATGAACATTTTTATAGCACTTTGGGCATAGTTTCAAATTGCTCTCCAGAATGGCTAGATCAGTTCACAACTCTACCAGCAATGTAACAATGTTCCAATTTTCCCACATCCTCTGCAGCATTTATCATTTTCTTGTTTTGTCATTTTAGCCAATCTGACAGGAGGCATGTGGTACCTAAAAGTTGTTTTGATTTGCATTTCTCTAATCAGTAGTGATTTCGAGCATTTTTTTCATATGCCTATAGATATCTTTAATTTCTTCCTCTGAAAACTGCTTGTTCATATCCTTTGACTGTTTTTCAATTGGGGAATGACTTGTATTCCTATAAATTTGGCTCAGTTCCCTGTATATTTTAGAGATGAGGACTTTATCAGAGACACTGGTTGTAAAGATTTTCTCCCAATTTTCTGCTTCCCTCCTAATCTTTGTTGCATTAGATTTTTTATACAAAAACATTTCAATTTAACATAATTAAAATTATCCATTTTGCATTTTGTGATGCTCTCTATCTCTTGTTGTGTCATGAATTCTTTTCTTTTCCATAAATCTGATAGGTAAACTATCCCTTGCTCTCCCAAATTGCTTATAGTATCAGACTTTATTCCTAAATCATGAACCCATTTTGACTTTATTTTGGTATATGGTGTAAGATAATGGTCTATGACTTACATTCTTATAAGTTTGATTCAGTTTTCTATTTATTTTAGAAATTAGGCCTTTACCAGAGGTACTGGTTGTAAATTTTTCCCCCAGCTTTCTCTTTCCCTTCTAATCTTGGTTTTATTGGCTTTGTTTGTTGAAAAATATTTCAATTTAATGTAATAAAAATCATCCATTTTGCAAAATATTTTCTATCTCTTGTTTGGTCATAAATTCTTCGGTTCTTCATAAATCTGACATGTAAACTATTCCTTCCTCTCCTAATTTCCTTACAATATCAGCCTTTGTATCTAAATCATGTACCTATTTTAACTTTATCTTGGTACAGGGTTTAAGATGTTAGTCTATGCCTAGTTTCTGTCATACTATTTTCCAGTTTTCCCCACAGTTTTTGCTAAATAGTGAGTTCTTATCCCAGAAGCTGGATTCTTTGACTTTATCAAACAGGAAATTACTATAGTCATTGACTACTATCTCTTATGTACCTAACCTATTCCATAGGTTTCTTAGACAGTACCAAGCAGTTCTGATGATTGCTGCTTTGTAATACAATTTAAGATCCGGTATGGCTTCCCTAGTATTGTAACAACAATGCTACTTGCAGCTACTGTGGCTGTGTAAGGCCAATAACACCAGCATACAGGAGGGCTACTAGCACAGATTCTTTGGTCTGCTTTTCTAAGGAAAGAAACTTTAAGGGGTTTACAACCTTACTTTAACTAAACATACATATATCCCTCACTTAGTTCAGGGGAAAAATCAGCACCTTGAACTTCAGAGAAAATACAAAAAGAAATTAAAAGCAGAAATTATATAAACAGAGCAAATAAACACAAATCAGCAGACAGGGCTTCTAGCTATCTGACCGAGATGTTACACACAGTTACCAGAGAGAGAAGCACCAACATCTGGGTTTTTTCAAAGCCGGGGGGCTCCAACGGGTACTCAGAATCTCATTTGGTCAAATCACAGGACACTCTTCCAGTGAGTGATTCCCCGAAGCAAAACCTAAGGAAAACAGAGAGAAAAACTTAAACGGGGGTGAGGAATAGGGAAGAGAGAAAGACACTGATAGTAGTCATAACCGTGAATGTGAATGAGATGGACTCCACCATGAATTGGAAGTAGATAGCAGAGTGGATTAATAACTATAATCCTACAATATGTCATTTATGTGAAACACATTTGAAGCAGAGGGATATACACAGAGTAAAGGTCAAAGGGGAAAAAACAGGGTAGCAATCCTGTTCTCAGACAAAGCAAAAACAAAAATAGCCATTTTGTCTACATTGTATCAAATTTTGCTTTGACTGCTTTTTTCTTTCTTTCCCCTATTTTGATTTTTACCTTGAGATTGTATAGATAAAGTTTTAATTCTGGAATCTGATATTAAAGAAAGGAAGTAAAGAAGAAAGAAAAAGGAAAGAAAGGAAGGAAGGAAAGAAAGAAGGAAAGAAAGAAAGAAGGAAAGAAAGAAAGAAGGGAAGAAAGAAAGAAAGAAAGAAAGAAAGAAAGAAAGAAAGAAAGAAAGAAAGAAAGAAAGAAAGAAAGAAAGAAAGAAAGAAAGAAAGGAAGGAAGGAAGGAAGGAAGGAAGAAAGAAAGAAAGAAAGAAAGAAAGAAAGAAAGAAAGAAAGAAAGAAAGAAAGAAAGAAAGAAAGAAAGGAAAGAAGGAAGGAAGGAAGGAAGGAAGGAAGAAAGAAAGAAAGAAAGAAAGAAAGAAAGAAAGAAAGAAAGAAAGAAAGAAAGAAAGAAAGAAAGAAAAAGAAAGAAGGGCTAAAATGAAAGAGAAAATACAAATTTAATTTATAGCTTAGCTGGAAAGCTACTAATGTAGGCAATTAAAAGCATAGTATCTTAAATGAAGAGTAAAATACCTTTCTGATGATTGAAAGCCATCACTTCAACCTGGAAAGGTGCTCTCATCTTTTCTTATATCTCAAATACGTATTTCATTTGTATCTCTAATGGGCTTGTAGCATTAACATAGCTGATTTTTCTATAGAGTTTTAAAGTTTATGAAGTACCCTTTGATTCTTTGAACATGAAGATCTACTCAGACACTCATGGTAGTCCTGATTCAATTCGGTTAATCAGATAATAAACATTTATTAAGCATCTACTATGTGCTAGGCACTGTGGTGAACTCCAGAGATACAAAAAAGTTTCAAAGAATGAGTTCACTGAGCGCTTATGAACATGGCATCAAGCTAAATTCTGAAGGCAATTTGAAAATATTCAAGTTCCTTAAGACTCATATAAATGGGAAAATCAATTATGTAGATCCTTTACCTACTCTATAACCTTTGAGAGAGTTCCTTCTGCATTTTAAAATTAGCAAATTTGATTAAGTTTGTTAGCTATTGCCACTGTGCTTAATGAACTTAATTTGAGCTTATCATATGCACTCTAGACCCTAGAGTATTTGTAGTAAAAATGGGGTGACTGCCAGGCCTCTGCCAGAGGAGTCTGGACTGGGTCTATTTACTCTGATTCAATCATCTTTTGGATTAATACTAGTCTTACAGGATATGAACTTATCTGAAAGTATTTGGCCTGAAGATCAAACTCTGTATCTCTTGAGTATATTTTCTCTTGTGAGATCATAGATACTTCTTGCTTTCAGCCATGTCAAAAACAACATGAGATTAATATTTTGGATGGTACCAATGGCCTATCACTTTAGAAATCAAGGCACACACTGACGTTCATGGTTAACCCATCCCTTTTCTGAATTAAAACTGATCCCTTGTGGTTCTGTTGATTAATGTGTTCAAAGCTAGGGAAACTCATAGAATGTGGTTTCATCCATTCTTTTGAAAATACATTTGGGAGTCCAAAGTCCACATCATCAGAAGTTTTTCCCTTTTATTCACTCCACATTTCTTTATCTTGCTATCACTCGTTTTCCTCTGTTGTAATAAGATAAATGCTTCCTGTTAATCTTTGGTATTTATGTAGTCTAAATATGTGTAGGTGGTCATCATGTATCCTTTTGAGTAATAACCTAGATAAGATAAAAATTTGAGCTTGTTTCTTTTTGTTTTCTCATTTTGGGGAGCTACTAATTGTTTTTTTGCCTTGATTGGTTTAATGAGTACCGTCAGATAATGCTTTTTAGCACTATATTCTATGGAGTCCAAATTGAGATCTAACGTGTGGATTTTGTCATCCAATCATTTTTTTTGCAGTTATTGGCTCTATAGGTAAGACTTCTATTATGAATAGGTAGAATAGACTGTCCTGATAGTGGAATTTCATTTTCTTTTTTAATTTTTAATTCTATTAATTTACAGAATAAAACAAGCATTTTCATAACACATTATAATTTAAAAAACATGGTTTTACATGAAATTGCAAATATATTATGTAAATCTTACTATTTATTTTAAATATATAACAAAATTATCATTTATTTTTTTTCTTTCCCTCCCCTCCACCCTAGAGATAGCTACCATTAGACACAAATAGGTATATATATATATATATATATATATATATATATATATATATATATATATATATATATATATATATATATATATAATAGTAGACTGTTGTAATTCAGGCAAACCAAAGTGTGCATTTGGAAACAAATCACTACAGAGAATCAACTTCTTGAAAAAAACTGCCTTTTCAGTTAAGATATGAAAGACTTTTAGAGGAGCCCAAATATCTCATAAACATCCTAGCAAAGAAATGAAACAATGAATAAAAAGAACAAAGGAAAACCCCAATAAGATCCCACATTTAGTCTTGGACTGCATAAGAACACAGCAAAAAGTCTATGGGTCCTCAGAGAGAGGCTATTTCAGAAGAAGCAGGAATTAGAAAGCAGGCAAGTTCCAAAAAATGCATCCAAAAGCTAGAAGGCTTCATACACACACACACACACACACACACACACACGCACACACACATGCATACACACACACAAACATCATATATGTACATGCATATATGTGTATATACACATATGTTCACATATAAACACACATGCATACACATGCTCATACACATGGATGCATACATGTGTGCATACATACATATATACACACACACATATGTTCTGGACAGTCAGAACAGCACTAGATGACAAGGTTAGCCTATGACCATTGTGCAGTGGTAAAGATGTGGGAAGCACCAATATGTTTTGAACCCTTCAAGAGCCCAGAAGTCAGAGCTCCTTTAGGAGTCACAGAAAGAAATAGGGATAGTACAATGACTAAGCAGCAGCAAGAGGGCCCTTCAGGAGGCCTGAGACCACCGGGTTCTTGTAATCTTGTTTTCATGGACTCTCAGGGCTGCTCTGTGTGTGTGTGTGTGTGTGTGTGTGTGTGTGTGTGTGTGTTCCAACTTCTGGTTGGTGATTAAAGTTGAATGTGACAAAACCAAGGACAATACCCTCATCAGGCCACCAGGACAGAAAACAAAGACTGTGACAGTGGTTTCAATCATCATATTCAAATTTCTGGCTATAGAAGTGATAGGAGAAAAAGTGAGCCTGCCCACCTCATCCACCCCAGAAGGCACACATACTGGCTATGGCACAAAGATCTTATCCAGGAACTAAGGTTGAAGACATAAGCAAATAGAGAGGCTGAAGATATGAGTAAGCAGAAAAAAGTAAAAGACAAATCTATGGATACAATAAGGAAATACAGTTAAGAGAACACCAAGAGATAAACCAAGAAGTTATCTTCATTAAATGTAAGTAGGAAGAAAAAATAATGACCCTGTTAAACCAGAAGTAGCCTGAAAGAAATGAAACAGGAAATAAAAAATGAAATTAGAATAAAAAAGCTTAGAAGAAAAGGTGGAATATTTCACCCAATCAGCAGTATCTCTAAACAATAGAGTTGAGTAAATGAGAAGGATTCCAAGAGACAGCAAGAAATATTAGGACAAATTCAAAAGAATGAAAAACAATTAGAATATATAAGGTACATATTATTAAAAAGAAGCAACATGGAAAGCAGGTTGAAGACAACAGGGGCAGCTAGGTAGTACAGTGAGTAAAGCATCAGACCTGGAGTCAGGAGGACCTGAGTTCAAATACAGCCTCAGACACTTGACACACTTACTAGCTGTGTGATCTTGGGCAAGTTACTTAACCCCAATTGCCCTGCCTTCCCCCCTAAAAGAAGACAGAGAGAAAGAGAGAGAGAGAGAGAGAGAGAGAGAGAGAGAGAGAGAGAGAGAGAGAGAGAGAGAGAGAGAGAGACAACAAAGACTCTAACTATCTGGATAAGTATTCACTATTTGTCAAAAATTACTGGGAAAACAGTTTCCTAGAAATTAGATTTAGACCAAAATTCCATACCATATGTCACCATAAGGTGCAAGTAGGTATGTGATTCAGATATAAAAGGTCATATCATAAACAAATAAGAAAATGGGAGGAAAAATATTTCACAAATATGGATAGCAGTTATAACCCTTGACCAAATCAGAGCTGGAAAGGGTCCAAGGAGATAAAATGAATTATTTTGATTATGTTTTATACAAATAAAATCAGTTCAGTGATATTGGTGTTAGAAAGCCTCCTTTCAAATGCCACCTCTGATGTTTTCAACCTGTGTAACTCTAGTCAAGTTTCTTAAATTCCTAAGGTCTCAGTCCTTGTACTCAAGGGACTTAATAAGGTCACTAAGATACGATAGAAGGGAGGAGAGAAGACCAAGGCCAGAGCCTCGGGAGATATTCACTATTAGTGGGAATAATCTTGAGGAAGATCTAGCAAATGAGACTGAGAAGGATCAGGCATGGACCTGATGGAGATGGAAGAGGGCTGGGGTAGGGGAAGAAGGAGTTTGAGGCCTCATTTCTATAAGGTTTTTGAAGGAACAGCCTAATTCTAAGCTGTGCTACCTTGGGTTAGCACACTGGAAGGACAGTCATGTGATCCAAATAATTTCAAAGTTGACAGGAAAACTAAAGGTAACATATCTACACCATCTCAAAATTATCAGCACCATTTGATGATCTGCTGTTCTTGCTGTGTATATCTAGAACATGTCTGATATTTATATATTAAATTATCAGAAGTGCCTGACAACAAAGCCTAGATGGCTTTCCCTGATTCAACACACATTAGCAGGATAAGATTTTTGGTTCATGTATGATGCCATTTGTGAATTATGCTCCTTGGATCTTTGGGACAGTTTGCACATGACTTCCTATTTCCCTCTTGCAATCTTACTCCTGTCATTGCCACTTTATACTGGCTAAGTATAAATTTACTATACTGATTGAGAGCAGGGAGTGGTCAGGGGACCAGAAAAAGATAAAATTTTAATAAGATAGTTAAATTAGGTCTTGAAGGAAGCTAGTGGTGTAAGGAGGGAGAATGAATGGTGAGAGTATTTTGGGAATAGAGAAAGGAGGTGGGGCAGTGAGTTGACAGATACTGATGGATAATAGAATGAGTGGAGGAGACTAAAATATAAGATTAGAAAAGCAAAAACGGATTGAATTGTGGATAGTTTTAAATACCAAACAAAAGACTTTACCTGGAAGTATTCGAGAACTATTGAATTTGATTGAAAAGAGGGAGAAACATTGTCAAGACTTGTTTTAAGAAAATGTGGTATGTGGAAGACGGATTTAAATGGGGGCAGACTTAAATCAGGGGGACCAATTAAGAAGCTATCACAAATAGTCCAAGTGACAGGTGAGGAGGACCTAAACTAGGGTGTTGTCTGAATGAATGGAGAGACGGGGACATGTCTAAGAGATCCTCTGGTAGCAGAAATACTAAAATTTGGCAGTCAAGTAGCTCTATAGGGTGAGAGGCAGTGAGGAGTTGAGGATGATGTCAAGGTCATAAACCTTGCTAACTGGGAGGAGAGTCATGTGATCAACCATAATGGGAAAGATCAGAAGAGGTCTAAGTTTGAGAGTAAAGATGACTTCTTTTTTAGACATGTTGACTTTGAAATACTCACAGGACAGTCAGGTAGAAAAGCCCAGTAGGCAATTGGTATATGTAATTGGAGTGCAAAAGAGAGACTAGGACTTTATATACACATTTAGAAACCATCTGCATCCATCAATATCAACCTAATAATTGGACCTATGAGAGCTGATAAAATCACTAAGTGAAATCGTACAGAGTGTCAACAAGTCAAAAAGAGTACATTAGAAGGTACTATGAGGCAGACATAATGTTAAGCATAGAGAATACAAAGGAAGGCAAAGTCATTGTGTTGGTAACCAAAAATGGTCTCCTTAGCACTTAGTCAACAAGTGCCCTTGACTAGTTTGGCTTTTTCCCCTGAACTGAATGCTGTTTGTATGTTGGGTTGGAGTAAGCTTGTCGGCCCCTTCACCTTGCTTCCCTTGCTTAAGCTGATCGAAAGAACCTGTGCTTTCCCCAGCGTACCTTACACCCCCGCAGAAGCCGGATGGTTAAAAACAGCTTCCATTGGAGCCAGAGGCTGCTACAGCTACAGCCACAGCCGAAGCTGAAGCAGGAGCTGCCAGTAGCAGAGCTGACCTACGGGAGGAAGCTGAACAAGGACTTGAGGCCAGTAAGTAATCTTTTTACCATAGTGGGGGAAGCATGATTTTGCTTTACACCATCATGCTTCTCTGTAGCCTCCTGGTTACTCTTGTGAGGTGTACTTATTGGGCCTGGAAGCTTTTGATCAATATATCAAAATGGGGATGCTGGTTCATGGGTTGGTTACTGTGGAGCCTAAATGTATGCTTTGATTCTTCTGCCTCCTACTTTGAGAGTTTCTTATATCCGGCGGTTCCGAACCTTTCAGACATATGTATGATCCTCTTTGAGATTATAAACTCTGCCCTCCTACTACAGTCATGGACACTGGGTCCAAAAAAACTCATTTTCTAATGGGGAGAAATGACAAAGAGTAGACCAAAAAAAGAGATACCAATCAGAAAGCTATTGAAATAGTCCCTGTGTGAGTTGATTAGGTTCTGCATCAGGGTGATAGCTTTATGAGTGGAGAGAAGGGCATGCATATTACAGATGTTGTAGAGGTAGGGGTTTGGCAAGAGATTAAAGACAGTGGGGTGGGAAGTGAATGTAAGTGAGGAATAAAGGATGACAGTGAGGTTTTGAGCCTGAGTGAATTGGTTGGCAGTGGTACCCTCAAAATTGCAAAGAGGAGAAAGTTTTAGAGAAAAGATAACCTATTATATTTCAAACTTGTTAAGATTAAGATCTATATGGGGCATGCTATCCAAGATGTCCAATGGTTAATTGGTAATTCAGAAAAGTTAGGTAGGGATAACTACAGAATCAGGAATGATGGTCATGAGACCTGGCACCAGGGTGGTGGGAGTGTCAAAGGAGAGGAGAGAGTATATGAGAGATGTTACAAATGTAGAAACAGGTCATGTGACTATTAGGATATGGGAAGAGGTGAGAGAGAATGAGAATATAAGGAGGACAACTAGATTATAAGCCCAAATGACTGGAACAGTGGTGATATCTTATTTGTCTCATAAAAAAGAATTTCTTAGATCATTTTCTTTTTTAAGTTTTGAGAATAATTTTTAGGATATTAGACACAAACACACGTGAGTGTATGTGTGTGTATTGTTCTTTAGAAATGATTAACTACTCCTATAAATCCATGTGAATCAGATATCTCCCCTAATTACCCCTCATCCAAAACTCGGTAGTTCCTTGTAAGTACTAAGCAGTTAGCATAGTGTATAGAAAACTGGATTTGGAGTCAGGAAGAACTTAATTTCAATTCTGCCTCTGACATTATCTAATTGTGTGACCCTTGAAAAAATATCATAACTTCTTTCAGCCTCAGTTACCTCATTTGTAAAAAGGGAGTAATATTAGTATCTTCTTCACAGGGTTGTGAGAATTATAGAAAATTATATGCACACACATATACACACATACACATATATGTATATATACACATATATACACACTTGCATATATACACACAATCATATGTATATAAAGTCCTTTACAAATGCTAAAGGAAGGGAATAAGTATTTATTATATGCCAGGAACTTTACAAATGTTATCTCATTTGATTTTCACAGCACCTCTGTCAGGGAGGTGTTACAATTACCTCATTTTAGAGTTGAGGAAACTGAGGTAGTCAGAGGATAAGTGATTTGCCTAGGGTCACACAGCTATTAAGTATCAGAGTCAACTTTGAATTCAGGTCTTTTGGACTCCAGACCCAGAATTCTTCTCACTGTGTTTCCTGGAAGCATCCAAAAACAAACAAACAAAAAAAAACACAACAAAATGATATAAATGTTAGCTCTTGATATTTCTTTTGCTGAAATTGGATTAAGGTCTCTGTACAGATTCTAATAATTTGATCATTGTATATTTATACATTTAATTCTCTATTTCTTTGCTGTTACATGGCTATGTATGATAAGTTCTGATCTTTTCTTTTTAGATTTCTTTTGTGTTGACTTTATTTTTTATTTTCTTAATTTTATTTTTTACATTTCCCTTTAATTAGATTAGCTAAAGTTTTATGATTTCATTAGTATTCTCAAACAACTTTTAGTTTTGTCAGTTCTTTATTCTTTCTGAATTTTGCTTTACCTATATCTCCTCTGATGTTCAAATGTTACTCTTTTGAGCTTATTTTATGTTTATTTTCTATTTAATTTGCTAATTGAGTTCATTAATGGTTTATTTTTCTATTTCATTAAAAATATTCTTAGATGTTTTTTTTTCTTTTCTTTTTTCCTCTGTAACAATTGTTTTAGCTGGATCCAGAAAAGCTGATGGTTTTTTACATCAACTTTGTTTCATGAATGATTTGATTTTCATTTTGCTCAGTTAGTATAAAAATATGGGCAAAAAGTGTTAATATGTAAACAAGATGAATTCAGGTCTTCCTCTGATCTGTTTTGTGAATTAAGTAGGACAACATCATTGACTGACTAAACTCATAGGCTACACCCATGGGATTTTCAAAATACCTAAGACTTAAGGATTACAGGTGATACAAATTTACGAACATTTGCTGAAGATCTTCACCAGGAAGCGGGAGGGGGGATTTTTTCTATTTTCCCTGAAATCCTAATGACCATGGAATCCATCAGGCAGTGTCATAGACACCCCATGTAGCAGTTTGAGCATTCATCAGTTTGAGGCACAATTGAAGAACCAGAGACACAATATAGACAGACATAGATACGTAAGTATTTTTCCCACTTATTCATTTTACTTTTAATTTATTAACAAACATTTCCATTAACATAGCATAATAGAAGAGATGATTGCCCATGAAACTGCAAATCACTTTCTTATGTACAATTTCCTATTACTTTTAAATATATAGTAGTTATCATATAAATTTCTTTTTTTTCTTTTCTTTTTTTCTTCTTTTCCTTCCCCTCCCCCTGCACTAGAGATGGCTATCATTGGACAAAAGTAGAGGTGTGTGTGCATGTATGCATATATGTATATATATATATATGTGTGAGTGTATATATATATATATATATATGTATATAATTATTCTATACATACTTTTATTTGTCAATTCTTTTTCTGGATGCCGATGAGGTCTTTCTTCATATATACTTTAGAGTTAGTTTAGTTATTTGTAATAGCCAAAATTGCTCATTTACTTAATGTCGTTCTTAAATCAATATTACTGTTACTGTATGGAATGTGTTCTCTTGGTTCTGCTCATTTCACTCTTCATTATTTCAGGCAAGGCTTTCCATGTTTTTTCCCCCTGAGATCATTGAGTGCATTATTTCCTATGGCACAGTCATATTCAATCACAATCATATGGCACAACTTGTTCATCCATTGCCAATTGATGGGCATTCCTACTATTTTATTGGACAGAGGAGAAGGTTCTAGACAAAACATAACAAATTATATTTTTAACTTGTTAAGATTGAGATGTATATTAAGCATTCTACCCAAAATGTCCAATGGATAATTTCTTTGCCAACACAAAGAGAGTTGCTATAAACATTTTAGAACATGTAGGTTATTTTCCTTTTCTCCTAATCATCTTTGAAAATAGAACAAGTAGTGGTATTGCTAAGTCAAAGGGTGTAGGGGTAGGGAATCTGTAGCCTCAAGGCCACATGTGGTTCAAAGCTACAGGCTCCCCACCCCTGGCAGTTTAATTACTCTTTGGGCATAATTCCAGATTGCTATCCAAAATGTTTGGATCAGTTCACAATTCCACCAACAATGAATTAGTGTCCCAATTTTACCTCATTCCCTCCAAAGTTTTCCCATCCCCCTTCAATATTTTAGCCAATCCAGCAAGCATAAAATGATATCTTGAGGTTGTTTTAATATGCATTTCTCTAATCAGTAATGATTGAGGATATTTTCCTAAAATTTTTCATAAATTGTTTGATTTCTTCATTAGAAAATTGTCTGTTTATATCCTTTAACCATTTATCACTTAACCATTTATCAGAGCATTTATCAGACTCATATTCTTACAGATTTGACAAAGTTTTTACAGATGGTTTCTGAGATAAATTTCTCTTATCTCAAAGATTTCTAAGTAATCTAGGGAGGAAGCACTGTCATGGAATGGAAACCTTGGCAGAAGGGAAATGACCTTAGCACAGCACCTGGCACATAGTAAGCATTCAATAATTGTTTATAGATTGATTGAGTAATGATTTGTAGTGAGAAAAATAGAGCCTGGTAATCCAGCCTGAGGACTCTACAAATAGAAAAAGAACATCTTATTCCTGTAGTAAAAAAAGTTGTGAGTTTTCTTTACCATGAGTTGGGACTTGTAATCAGGATGACCTAAGTTAGAATACCACCATAGACACTTGTACTAGTTGTCTGTCCCTGAGCAAGTTACTTAGCCACTCTCAGCCCCAGTTCTTTTTTCACATTATTTATTTAGTTATTTAATATTTTTAGTTTTCAGCATTGATTTTCACAAGAGTTTGAATTACAAATTTTCTCCCCATTTCTACCCTCCCCCTCCACTCCAGATTGGCAAATATTCTGGTTGCTCCATTCCCCAGTCAGCCCTCCCTTCTGTCACCCCCCAACCGCCCCCCCCCACCACCATCCCTGTTTCCTTACTTTCTTGTAGGGCAAGACACGTTTCTATGCCCCATTGCCTGTATATCTTATTTCCTAGTTCCATGCGAAAACTTTTTTTGAACATCTGTTTTTAAAACTTTGAGTTCCAAATTCTCTTCCATCTTCCCTCCCAACCCACCCTCCCTAAGAAAGCAAGCAATTCCACATAGGCCATATGCGTATCATTATGTAAAAGCCTTCCACAATACACATGTTGTGAAAGACTAACTATATTTTGCTCCTTCCTATCCTATCCCCCTTTATTCAATTTTCTCCCTTGACCCTGTCCCTTTTTGAAAGTGTTTGCTTTTGATCACCTCCTCCTCCATCTGCCCTCTCTTCTATTGCCCCCCCTTTTTATCTCCTTCCTCCTTCTTTCCTGTGGGATAAGATACCCAATTGAGTGTGTATGTTATTCCCTCCTCAAGTCAATTCCGATGAGAGCAAGATTCACTCATTCTCCCTCACCTGCCCCCTCTTCCCTTCCAACAGAACTGCTTTTTCTTGCCACTTTTATGCAAGATAATTTACCCCATTCTATCTCTCCCTTTCTCCTTCTCTCAATATATTCCTCTCTCAGCCCTTAATTTTATTCTTTTTTAGATATCATCCCTTCATATTCAACTCACCCTGTGCCTTCTGTCTGTCTATATATGTATATTCCCTTCAGGTACCTTAATACTGAGAAAAGTCTCCTGAATTATACACATCATCTTTCCATGTAGGAATGTAAACAAAACACTTCAACTTTAGTAAGTCCCTTATGATTTCTCTTTCTTGTTTACCTTTTCATGCTTCTCTTGATTCTTGTGTTTGAAAGTCAAATTTTCTATTCAGCTCTGGTCTTTTCACTGAGAAAGCTTGAAAGTCCTCTATTTTATTGAAAATCCAAATTTTGCCTTGGAGCATGATACTCAGTTTTGCTGGGTAGGTAATTCTTGGTTTTAATCCTAGCTCCATTGACATTGGAATAACATATTCCAAGTCCTTCGATCCCTTAATGTAGAAGCTGCTAGATCTTGTGTTATCCTGATTGTGTTTCCACAATACTCAAATTGTTTCTTTCTGGCTGCTTGCAGTATTTTCTCCTTGACTTGGGAGCTCTGGAATTTGGCAACAATATTCCTAGGAGTTTCCTTTTGGGGATCTTTGCCAGGAGGTGATTTGTGGATTCTTTCAATTTCTATTTTACCCTCTGGCTCCTTGATAATTTCTTGAAAGATGTTATCCAGGCTCTTTTTTGATCGTGGCTTTCAGGTAGTCCAATAATTTTTAAATTGTCTCTCCTGGATCTATTTTCCAGCTCAGTGGTTTTTCCAATGAAATATTTCACATTGTCTTCCATTTTTTCATTCCTTTGGTTCTGTTTTATAATATCTTGATTTCTCATCAAGTCACTAGCTTCCACTTGCTCCAATCTAATTTTTAAGGTAGTATTTTCTTCAGTGGTCTTTTGGACCTCCTTCTCCATTTGGCTAATTCTGCCTTTCAAGGCATTCTTCTCCTCATTGGCTTTCTGGAGCTCTTTTGCCATTTGAGTTAGTCTATTTTTTAAGGTGTTATTTTCTTCAGTATTTTTTGGGTCTCCTTTAGTCAGTCATTGACTTGTTTTTCATGATTTTCTTGCATCACTCTCATTTCTCTTCCCAATTTTTCCTCTACTTCTCTAACTGGTTTTTCTAAATCCTTTTTGAGCTCTTCCATGGCCTGAGACCAGTTCATGTTTTTCTTGGAGGCTTTTGATGTAGGCTCTTTGAATTTGTTGACTTCTTCTGACTGCATGTTTTGGTCTTCTTTGTCCCCAAAGAAATATTCCAAAGTCTGAGTCTGAATCTGAGTCTGTTTTCGCTGCCTGGCCATGATCCCAGCCAACTTACTTGACCCTTGAGTTTTTCATAGGGGTATGACTGCTTGTAGAGTATAGAGTACTTTGTCCCAAGCTTGAGGGGCTGCACTGTTGTTTTCAGAGCTACACAGCAAGCTCTGCCACACCAGCACTACTCCTCCCCCAAGAGCTGCCAACCTGGACCATGCCTCAGATCTAAGCTGCCTGTGCACTCCTGCTCGGATACACCACTTCATTCCTCCCACCAGGTGGGACTGGGGCAGAAGCAACTGCAGCTGTAGTTCTGTAGCTGCACCACCTCTGCTGCCCCCAGGGTGGTGGCTGAACCACGAACTCCTTTCACTCTGTCCCAGCAGCTTATCCCACTAACCTTCTCTGTTGTCTTTGGTGTTTGTTGGTTGAGAAGTCTGGTAACTGCCACAGCTCACTGATTCAGGGTGCTAGGGCCTGTTACACCCAGCTCCCATTCTGGTTGGTCTGCATGGCCCACGCTGGGCTCTTCTCTGCTCCGCTCCCAGGTCCATGCAATAGACCTTACCCTGTGACCATCCAGGCTGTTCTGGGCTAGAGCCCTTCTTCCCTCTGCTATTTTGTGGGTTTTGAAGGTCTAGAATTTGTTCAGAGCCATTTTTATAGGTGTTTGGAGGTACCTGGCAAGTTTTTCTTATCTGGAAAATGGGGAGGATATCAATCTACACCCCCTGTGTTATTGTGAGAATTAAATGTGTATAAAATACTCTGGAAATCTTATTGCATGATATAAATGATGATGATGACAGTGGTGATGATGATGTCTTAATAAATATCGTTGCTAGCTGTTTTACTAGCCTTCTATTGGCAGAAAGCATGCTAGTAGGGGGAAGTGGGAGCTCCATGTACTGTTGTGTTAGTGGTATAGTCTAATAGCTAATCTGTGTAAGTATAGGATGGGGGAGTATGCCAGAGGTAATGTCACAAGTACATTTTACTTAATTTTCTCTACATTTACTTGTGCCAGTCTTCAATAAGTCATTTAAAATATATAAATATATATGTATATGTGTATGTATGTATGTATGTATGTATGTATTTGCTTTTGCTCCTTATATACTGGGTTTTTTTTCAGTCAATATGCATTTATTAAGTACTGTATCAAGTACAGTTCTCACCTGTCCTTCCAACAGTAGAGATTGTAACCCATCTATAACCTCCTGTCTTAGCCTGTCACCCTATGATTTGCTACAGATCTACCCAAGTACTTGGGGCCTTCCTTGCTTTCTCTTGACATTAGGAGGAAACCAACAGACCAGGTGGTTCTATTTGTTTTCCCTTGATCTAGTAACAAGATCTCCCATCTTTTCTGATCATGTATTTGATTACATCCTTGATTCTACTTCTCCTTTATAGTAGCTTTTTAAGTAAATTTGGTGCCGTCAATGTATAACAACCATATACTTTTCCATTGCCTTATGAGTGATACTTATTTCTCACTCTGGAGCTCATAGATTGGACAACAATAGTTCCTTGCCCTGCTAGCTCAGAGTGAATGAAAATGTATACTGGGTTTTTTAAGGCTTTTATTTTAAGGATTCCATTCTGGGATCCCACTGCCCTGATTTAAGAATCCAAACTATGCTTCACTTCACTTCACTTGAAATAAATACACTGGACTTCTAAAAATATCATTGTACCCTTTCTAGTGAACCCTCTTCAATTCTGTAACCACAATCAAATCAACTCTGCCATTGTTTCTGGAAAAAAAAAGTGTGCCAACTTATTGTTTATGACTCCATTCATTATCCTTGTATTTTTCTGGAATGGAGTTTTCTTTCTTGACCACCATTCAACAATTTCTGTTGTTTGCCCCTAATATAAGTCCCTTAAAAGCAGAAACTATATGTGCTTTTATATTTGTGTTCTCATATCTTAACATAATGTTTGGCCACATGTAAGCATTTCATATTTTCTCATTCATTTATAGCATTATGGTTTGCAAAGATTGTGCCTAGTATTAATTCTTTTTCTTTTTGTGCCTTTTTTTCTGTCTCTTAGCACATGGTTTACTTTTGCACAGGTTCTAAGAGGTGCTGGTAAATATGTATATTTTAATATCTCCATTGAGAAGATATTAAGTCTTTCAGCTTTAAACTCTCTAATACTTTGTTCCATTCTACATTTTCATTTCTGTTAGATTTTTCTACCTCCAAGACAGGAAGTAGAAGTCTCCTATTACTACGGTAACTATCAAGGTCTTTATTTTTTTTTCAATTCTGTTCACTTTTCCTTTATGAATCAGAAGCAAAGGCCATTCAGGCCCATATTTTCTGTATTTGTATTGATTTACATTCTATAGTTCCTCTAAGCATGGCATAGTTTGTTATTTATCTCTATTGTTATTGTGAGTTTTAACTTTGCTTTGTCCAATAGCATGATAGCAAACACTGCTTTTTTGAACCACCTGATACATGGTAGATCTTGTCCTAGTCTTTAAATGTTATGAGAAGTTATTAAAATAATTACTTATATGATTGGAGAATGAAAAAGTATGAAAAGAGGTGTATGCATGTCTCAGGAAATATAGATTAGAAAATAAATTAATGCTCCAAGTAAAATCAAGGAACTTAAGTACACAAATGAGACTGGAGGGGAGGAAGAGAGTCTGTGGGGATAGACTAATAGCAAAGTAAAGTAACCAAAACTAAAGCACAGGGCCAAAGTATTGACTTGAGAAGAAAGTTTTCTTTTTTAAAATCAGTAATAAAGAAGAAATAAAACCCAGACCAATAATTATAACTTTAAATGTGAATAGAATAAAGAACCCAATATTCAAAATGAATAAAATAAGTGAAGAATATCATTATTTTTAAGCCTATTTGTTAAATATATAAAACATAACACCTTACAATTAATTTGCAAGAACAACGGATTTCATATTGAAACTATGTCTCATTCACATGAGGCACGTAGGTGGCTGAAGAGATGTAGTGCAAGCCTGGAGTCAGAAAGACTTTGGTTCAAATCTGGCTTCAGATACTCCTTAGCTATGTGACTGTGGACAAATCTCTTATCTTCTGTCTGCTTCAAAATCGGGTTAATTATACTACCTAACTCCCAGGGTAGTTGTGAGGATCAAATAAAATAACTTGTGTAAAACTTTAGCACAGTGCTCACCTAAAGTAGGTGTTTAAAAAATGGTTACTTTCCCCTTTAGAAGATAAGAATTTATTATTTCAATTTCACCTAATTTATTTTTGTAATAGATAGAAAAGCCAAAAATGATGTTCATTCATTTGGATCTGTGTATGTATGTGGAGCAACTTTTTTCAGTTATGACAGACATTACAACCAAATATTGAAAAAAATGTTGAAAAAAATTGAACTTTGGACAATGAACAGACAGCAGGGGGTATATATAATTTAAAATAAATTAAAAATAAAACATATTTAATATGAAATTGTAATTATATTGGAGGATGTTTAAAAACTGTTAAAAAGTTATATGGGTACACAATTAACCAGTTTGGAGAGCATTGTGCTAAAACACTGATCATGAAAATCTGATTCTTTTTTTTAATGAACCCTTAGCCAAACAAGGTAAAATTAAGAAGAAAACAAAGGGGAATTTGAGAGAAGTTCTGAAGCTATGAATCCAGCTTCCCCCATCTATAATCCACACTTAAACTGCCAACAAAATGATTTGCCTAAAGGAAAAGTCTGAGTATTCCACTTCTCTATTCAAGATGCTTTCTCATTGACTTTAAGGTAAACTATAGACTCCTTTATTTCTCATTTTACATCCTTTTAAATTTTGACTCTAGCCTATCTTTCCCATCAGATTATATTTTATTCTCTGTTAGCACAGGCTGCCCTCTATTTCCGGAATTCTCTATCTCTTTTCCATCTCCACCTCTTAGAATCCATTCAAGGCTCAGTTCAAGGACCTCTGCCTTCAAAAGTCTTTCCCTGATTCCCTGAGTTTTAATTTCCCATACCCTATATATTTGTTAAGTATGTATCCTATACTTAGTTGCATAACAATATATTATAACCCTCTAGTAGAATGTAAGTTCCATTAGGGCAGGAATTGTTCCACTTTTGTACTTTTAACAAGTGCTTATCACATGGGAGAAGCTTAGTAAATGCTTATTAAGTGATCATTTGCATTGACAATCTTGAGTCATATTTTAGGAATATATCTTATTTATCCTCACTCATGTAATATCTAACATTACCCACTATATAAAATTCATGATTAATGTTTTTCAAACAATAACAAACTCTATTTTTTTATATTTCTTCTACGTATTTTGGCAACTGTTGATATCCTACAAAGGGAAAAATGCAAATAAGCAAAGCACAATGAAAATAAAAAACAAAATTCAAATAGGAATTGCTTATACTCCTTTAATAAATTATTGTTGAGTATTTTGTACTCCCTAGGTACGGATAAAAGGATGAGAGCATAAGGGTTATTCTTAAAAGCAGGGTGGTAGAATGGAAAGAGTCAAGAAAAATCTAGGCTCAACTCTTCTATATGGATTTTGTGAGCATTAAACTGTCAGTTCATTGAGAGCAAGGATTATTTTGGTTGTTTGTTTTGTTTTTATTTGTACCCCGAGGGTTTAAAACATTGCTTGAAACTTAGTGATGCTCAATAAATGCTTGTTGCCTTGACTCAAATACTGTATTAACATACCTAAATTGTAGTTTATCACCTCATAAAAAGATAATAATACCTGTAAATATTTATTTGATGGTTTGTTCTAGGGATGAAATGAAATAGTGTAGCCAAAACACTATGTAAATTTCAGTTATTATTATTAGTTAGTAATGTGGTCTTAGATTTGTTCATATAACTGCTGGAATTACCATATAGGTGCTGGAATTTCATTTGGGGTACAAGTCTAAATATCATGGACAGGGGCTTTGCCAGCATAAAAATCATTACAAGGCAATTGCCATGCAAGTTGGATCCTCATTTCTCAAGGACTCGGCTTTCCAGCACGAAAGTGAAACATCAAACTTGTCAAGTCTGCTGATCTTTTGCTAATTTACATCCGTAAAGTCAGATTTTATTTCCTTACTTTTAAAATAGAGCCAAGCAATCTGAAGACATCAGAATGGAGAAGAAATTATACAAATAATAATAATAATAATAATAATAATAATAATAATAATAATAATGATGATGATGATAATGATAAAGTAATGCTGACTCTTGAGAACGGTTCTCTTCTGGTCGCTGTTGTTCTTTGTTCAGGTTGATGGAAAAATGTAAATATGAGCTTGGATAGCAGGATGTTAGTAGAACCCTATGGAGGAAAAGGGAGTTTTCTTTGTAACTTGGCAGGCCCTGAATTGCTGCCTCTGACATCACAGGCACTTTTAATGAAATATTAATGGCTCTGTTTTTAATAGGAACTTCAGCACAACCCAAATTAAGCCATTGGAAAAGGATATGGTCCCGTTAAGAATAGTAAAACCATGAGCTCCCTTCCTGAAGAGTAGCTGTGGGCAGTTAAAGTGACAATCAATTTAACCTGACGATATTGCTTTATAAGTCTCTGAAGTGTTAAGTCCCAGCATGCCTGATGTATTTCATTTTAATTTCCTTTTGGACAGGGCAGTGGTTAGCGGGAACATCACAAAAGCATACACACACTCAGACAAACACACACACTCATGCACACACACATGTACACTCAAGAGGTGAAAGGAATCTAGGTAAGCAAAGGAAGAGGAAATTGTTTAACCCTTTCTGAAAAGCTGTGTGATTTCTCTGGCAAAGTAAAGAAAAAAAAAGCAAGGAGAGATTTTGTTCCTCAAGGAAAACAAATGCATAAACTTATATGGTTGATATTTACAGTAGACACTCCTCTTAATTTGTATTACAAGGCTGGAAAGCTCTAATGGAAATTATTCTTCAAGCCTTCCTCGAAGGTAGGAAACCCATGTGGATGATTTGGTGCTCATATGTTTTTTAAATATATTGAAGAAGATAAGAATTTTGTAATTTCATATGTTTTCCAACTTCTTGTCCATTTCTGTGACATCAGACCACATAGGCACTTGGGGAGTTTTTACTTTATTTTTTTTTACTCAAATGTGACTAATCAACTTTTCTTTAATCAAATGTGACATTTTACTTGGCTCCAGCCTGGTAAAATGTTGATGTTTGATATTATTTAATTTAAATTTTTTTTAAAAAATATTTGGGACTTAGACGTTAAAAAACAAAATATTTCATTTGATATAGAAGAGAAAGAGGTCTTTTTCTTCATCCACATTAAGTGAGGTTGCCATTATGTAGCCAAAATCTAAATTGTGCTGGTTCTACTAATTTCATTCTAAATCAGTTCACATAGATCTTCCTATGTTTACTTGAGTGTGACCTTTCCATCATTTCTCATAGTACATTATTGTTTCATTACACTTATGTACCATAATGTGTTTATCAGGTCCTCATTTCCTGGGCATCCATTTTGTTTTTCAGACTTTGCTACTACAATAACAACAACAAAATGCTGCTTTAATAATATCTTATATTGACTATTTGGGATTTTACAAATTTGATATTAGTCTCTACAGTTAATGGGCCTATACATTTTAGGCCTGAGAATTTGGGGATGTGTTTCAAATGAATACACAGTTCGATGAAAACCACATCAAAATGCAAATCCTCCTCTAGCCTTTTCTATTTATCTTTCCAATCTGAATAATATGGGGTAGAAAATCATTTTTTAAACTTCTTATTATTGTTGATTTGAACCTTTTATTGTTGTTTTTGTATGATTGTGGATAACTTGCATTTTTTATATTGAAAACTGTCTATTTATGTCCTCTGACCATGTATCTATTAGAGAAAACTTTTCATTCTTACTTAGTTATATAAATTTCCATTTATTTTTAGACATCAAATATTTATCACAAAAATTTTCACAAAATCATTTTCCCCAGTTAATGTTTTATCTTTTAATAAGAATTGCATTCTTTTAACTTGTGCCAAAAACATTTCAATTTTATTCAGTAAAATTCACTCATATTATGTTCTGTTTTCCTCTGTATCTCTTGTTTTGTTAAGAATGCTTCTACCCATTGTTATCAATGTATTTACTTTCATTTTCCTCCAGTTTCTTTATGATTTAACCTTTTGTATACCTTGCAGATGATGTGACTTGTTTATCTAAACCTAATTTATTTCAAACTACTTTCTATTTCTTCCATCTTTTCTTTTTGAAAATACAGAGTCTTCGATCTAATAGTTTATATGTGGTTTGATAACTGTGCTGCTGTGTTTGACTACTTTGAGGTCTTCTGTACTTAACCTGTTCCAATGATTGACTTTTATGTCATTTTATTAACATTAAATTATGTTGATGCTTACTGCTTTGTAATATTTGAGATCTGGTAGTGCTAGTCAACTTTCATACATAGATTTCCCCTGCCCCCAATATTTCCCTTGAGGTTCTTGAAACTTTATTCAGCTAGATGAATTTTTCAATTATTTTGTCTAGTTCTCTAAAATATCTCATTTATAATTGGATTTGCATGGCCCTAAATCTATAACTTAATTTAGATAGTATTTATATTAACATAATACAACTATGATCAAATGACATATCTCTGAATATTTTTCTACTTTATTTCTGTGAAGAGTGTTCTTAGTTGTATTCTTATAATATTCTTTTTGTCTTCATAGGTGGATTCCTAAATACTATCAGTGCTCATTTTGAAAATAATTTTTTTTGTGCCATCCTCTTAGCATTTGATTATTATATACTTATTAATTGAACAATTTTATGAGGTGACCTTATATCTTGCTACTTTATTGAAAGTTGAATTTTTAGAGTTCTCTAAGTAAACCATCATATAATTTACAAAAATTGATGATTTTGTTTTTTCTTTGCCTCTGCTTATTCTGTCAATTTATTTATTGTGTTCCATTTAAAGAGCTACTATTTCTAGAATTCTATGAAATAGTATTGGTGACAATACATATTCATATCATCACTAATATTATTGGAAAAGTCTACAAATTTTTCCTAATTGCAAGTAAAGCTAACACTTTTTTCCATGTAAAGGAAAAGTACATTTATTGGTATTCTTACAAGTGTTTTTCTTTTTATAATTTTAATAAAAATAGATGGTGGATTTTGTCAAAAATTCCTTCTGTATATATTCACGAATCATGCTATTTTTATGGAATTTTATTAATATGATCTGTTACTTTAATTTTCCTAATATCAAACAAATCTTGCACTTTCAGTTTAGTCTAAATTGGCCATAACGTATATCCTATTTGCTAATATTTTGAATTATTAATTATTGCAATTGTCTGCTCATACTTCCTCTCTCTGAAGTATTTTTTTCTTGTTTGGGTATCAAAATCATGTTTTTTTCTGATAATGGGAGTTTCCTAATATATCTCTTTCCCCATTTTTGCAAATAATTTGTGTGATATCTAAATGAATTTCTTTATAGGAACATGCTAGCACTCACCAGTTTATTCATTTAGTCTTCGGAGCCTCACCTACCCTGTGGGAGTTCATTTATGACTCCTTCATTTTAATTTTCTGAGATTAGGCTATTAAACTCTGTATCTTTTATTCTGCTAATCTAGTTATTTCATAATTTTTGACCATTATCCTTTTCATATAAATTATCAATTTTATTTATATATTATTTAATAAAACATTTCTAATAATTTTATTTTCATTTGTTGTCTATTCACAGTTTTCATTTTTAGATAATTTGGTTTTCCTCATCTTTTTTTCTATCTAAATTATCAACAATTGTATTTATTTTATTTAGAATGTTAAAAATGATTATGGCTCTAAAATTTTATATCTGATTTGAGAATTTCAGTTTTCTGGTTAATTTTTATTTCTTTCTTTTCAAGGCATTGCCATTGTTTTGTTTTGTAAATCTTCTTGATCATATCTGTTTAAGCTCAGTCCAGGTTTGTTGACTCTGAGAGTGGTGTTCTCTGGATTTATTGTTAACAATGAAGGATCAAATAAAAGGGTCAAGATTTCCTTGGTTCTTCAGTCTGAGCTGACTGGAAGCAAGAGGAGTTGATATATCTAAGAAGATGACCAACATCCCTTATAGTTGCTCTGAATGTGGCATACCACTGAGGGTAATTGATGCTTTAGTCTTCAGAAAATTGCAGGACCTTACACCTGGAATAAGTTATGAAGTGGATCCTGGGCTTATCCTATTTTTGGCATCTTTTCACCCTGCTGCAAGTCTCCAAGGCAAAAAGGAGCATTGGTGCTTATAGCTGCTGGAAAGAAGGGGACCTGGTCACAGTTCCAAGGCCAAAGGGAATGTTACCACTTATGGCTTCAGGGAGAGCAAGGCCTCTCCCTGGATAAAGACTAGAGCACAGAGCAGGAGAGTAGTGACCATACATCTCCTGGATCATACCAGCTTGAAACACAAAAAGCTCACAGACCAACAGAACTAGTTCCGAAAACAACATGAGAAATCTGTAGCTTGAGACAAGACCCCCGACATCCTGGGAGCAGAGCCTTACTTTAACATAAAATAAAATTCAAGAAAAAGCCTTAAAATGAGCAAATAACAACAACAAAAGAACCCGTCCATTAAAAGCTACTCTGGAAACAGGGAAGATCAAGACACAAACTCTGAAGAAGACAACAATTTCAAAACAGCTGTAAGCAAACCCTCAAAGAAAATGTGAATTAGGAGACTGGAAGGAGTTGGCCTGAGGGCAGTGAATCACTGGCAGCTGTGGTGGTTTCCAGACTTCTAAGCCTACAAACACCAAAGACATCATAAACAGTCAGTGGGAAAACTCTGTCAGACCCGGGTGAGAGAAGAGAATGGTCCAAGAACATGGTCCAGCCCAAGCCCAGGGCGGTGGAGGCTGCTGTGGTGCTAGCAGCAGTGGCAACAGCAGCAGCTGCTTCCAGAGCTCCTGGCTCACAGACAGTGGGGGAATCAAGTGTCTGATCAGAGCAGGAGTTCAGGGATCTCTTTCCTGACAATGAGGCAGGATTCTCTTGCTCTGCATTTCTTGGATTTGAGTCACAGTCCTGGGTGGTGGTCCTGGGGTGAGGAGGAGCTCTGGTATTGCAGAGCTTGTGGTGGCTGTGGAGAGGGAATCCTCTTCACAGTTCCAGGGCAGGGAGGAGTGCCTGAGGTCACTCACAGATCAGAGTACAATCCAGTAGAGGAGTAAATACCTCTCCTTGGATCATACCACCTCAGAAGAATGAGAAATTTACAGGTGCCTAGAAGTAGCTCTGAAAACAGCTGTGCAAAACCCCTGAAGCTTGGGATAGAGCACTCTCCACTCTGGAGGCAGACTCAAACCTTGACAAAGAGCTCAAAAGTCAAGTAATTGGCTGGGAAATTGAGCAGACAGCATAAAAATGCTCAGACTATTGAAACTTACTTTGGTGACAAAGAAGATCAAAACATACAACCAGAAGACAACAACAAAGTCAAAGATCCTACATCGAAAGCCTCCAAGAAAAATATGAATTGGCTGCAGGCCATGGAAGAGCTCAAAAAGGATTTTGAAAATCAAGTAAGAGAAGTAGAGGAAAAATTGGAAAGAGAAATGAGAGTGATGCAAGAAAATCAGGAAAAACAAGTCAACCCCTTGCTAAAGGAGACCCCCCAAAATACTGAAGAAAATAACACCTTAAAAATAGACTAACCTGAATGACAAAAGAGCTCCAAAAAACCAGTGAGGAGAAGAATGTGTTACAAGAAAAGAATTGGCCAAATGGAAAAGGAGGTCCAAAAGACCACAGAAGAAAATACCACCTTAAAAATTAGAATGGAGGAAATGGAAGCTAATGACTTCATGAGAAATCAAGAAATTATAAAACAGAAGCAAAAGAATGAAAATATAGAAGACAATGTCAAATATCTCATTGGAAAAACTACTGACCTGGAGAATAGATCCAGGAGAGATAATTTAAAAATTATTGGACTCTCTGAAAGCCATGATCAAAAAAAGAGCCTAGACATCATCTTTCAAGAAATTGTCAAGGAAACCTGCCCTGATATTCCAGAACCAGAGGGTAAAACAGAAATGGAAAGAATCTACAATCACTTCTTGAAAAAGACCCCAAAAGGAAAACTCCTAGGAATATTGTATGCAAATTCCAGAGTTCCCAGTTAAAGGAGAAAATATTACAATCATCTGGAAAGAAACTATTTGAGTATTGTGGGAACATAATCAGGATAACACAAGATGTAGAAGTTTCTATATTAAGGAATCGAAGGGCTCGGAATATGATATTTTGGAGGTCAATGGAGCTAGGATTAAAACCATGAATCTCCTACCCAGTAAAACTGAGCATAATACTTCAGGGGGGGAAATGGATATTTGTTATGGCAAGCAATGTGGGACTTTTCATTTTGCTCTTTTTTTCTTTTGGAGTACTGGTTCTTCTCAGCACTAAGGTAATCAAGTGCTTTGACTGAGACTTGCCTTTGTTTGAATCAAGAGTCTTTGATTAATCAAGAGTCCTTGATGACTTGCTTAACTCACAAGAAAGCCCAAGTCACATGAGTCAGAGGCACATGATTGTGATGACCTCTGTGGGCTGACCCTGAAGAAGTGTATATTTACTCTGAGGTTAGCATTTTGCTTGGAAGGCTCACTCACTGGAAGAGTGCTGGTGTGGAGACTCTGGGTAGCCATTAAGAAGCCCTGTGACTTTGAAAACCCTGATGTTCGTGTTCCTCTCTCAGGTAACAATGTAGCTTTGGTCAGACAGCTAGAAGCCTGTCTGTTGATATGTGTTATTTGCTCTGTTTATATTTTCTCTATTTGTAATTTCTGTTTTTATTTGCTCTGAAGTTCAGGGTGCTGACTTTTTCCTTTGAACTAAGTGAATGATATATGTATTTTTAATTTAAGTGAGATTGTAAACCCCTTAAAGTTGCTTTCCTTAAAAAAGCAGATTGAAAAACTGTGCTAGCCGTCCTTCTGTGCGCTGGAGTTATTGGCCTTACACAGCCACAGTAGCTGCAAGTAACATTGTTGTTACAATATTCAATGAAATAGAGGGCTTTCAAGCATTCTAAATGAAAAGGCCAGAGATAAATATTAAATTTGACTTTCAAATACAAGAATCAAGAGAAGCATGGAAAGGTAAACAGGAAAGAGAAATCATGAGGGACTTATTGAAGTTGAACTGTTTACATTCCTACATGGAAAGATGATATTTGTAACTAATGAGACCTTTCTCAGTATTAGGGTAGTTGAAGGGAATACACACACACACGCACACACACACACACACACACACACACACACACACATATATACACAGAGGGCACAGGGTGAGTTGAATGTGAAGGGATGATATCTAAAAAGTAAAATTAAGTGGTGAGAGAGGAATATATTGGGAGAAGGAGAAAGGGAGATATAGAATGGGATAAGTTATCTCACGTAAAAGAAGCAAGATAAAACTATTATAAAGGAAGCAAAGAGGTGGGACGTGAAAGGGAATGAGTGAACCTTACTCTCATCGTATTTGTCTTAAGAAGGGAATAACATACAGAGTCAATTGGGTATCTTACCCTAAAAGAAAGTAGGGAGGAAAGGGATAAGGTGGGGGGGGATGATGGAAGGGAAGGCAGAATGAGGGAGGAGGTATTCAGAAGGAAACTTTTTTGTAAAGTGACAAGATCAAAGGAGAAAATAGAATAAATGGGGAGGTGGAATAGGATGGAGGGAAATATAGTAGTCTTTCCCGACATGACTATTATGGGATATTTTTTGCATAACGGCATATTTATAACCTATATTGAATTGCTTGCCTTCTCAAGGAGGGTGGGTGGGGAGGGAAGAATGGAGAGAATTTGGAACTCAAAGTTTTAAAAACAAATTTTAAAAATTGTTTTTACATGCAACTGGGAAATAAGATATACAAGCAACGGAGTATAGAAATCTATCTGGCCCTACAAGAAAGTAAAGGGGAAAGGGATGGGGGGGGCAGTGATAGAAGAGAGGGCAGATTGGGGAAAGGGGTAGTGAGAATGCATGCCATCCTTGGGGGGGGAGTGGAGAGATGGGGAGAAAAGTTTTAATTCAAAATCTTGTGGAAATGAATGTTGAAAACTAAAAAAAGAAAACAATCTAAAAAAAGAAAATGTGAATTAGAATCAAGGCAAACAAGAATTCCTGGAAGTGCTCAATTTTTTTAAATCAAATAAGAGAGGTAGAGGAAAATTTGGTAAAAGAAATGAGAGTAATACATGAAAATTATGAAAAGAGAGTTAAAGCTTGATAAAAAGAGACACAAAAATGTTAAAATAATACCTTAAAAAGCAAAATTGGCCAAATTGTAAAAGAGGCACAAATCTCCACTGAAGAAATCTATACCTCATAAAGCAGGATTACCAAAATGGATAAAAGAGGCACCAAAGTTCACTAAAGAAAATTATTCCTCCTCAAAAATTAGAAATGGGCAAGTAGAAGTTAATGACTCCATTGGACACACACACACACAGACACACACACAGACACACACACATATGTTTATGTATGTAGGTATGTATTTATCCAAAGGATCTATATAGATAGATGGATACATACATATGTACATATGTATGTAGATACAAACAAAAATATATCTTATTTATATTTATAAAGAGGTAGATAGATAGATAGATACAGATATAGATATATACACGATAACACAAAGATAAAAGAATGGAAAAAAATAGAACAATGTGAAATATCAGTGAAAACAACTGACAAGGAAAATAGATCAAGGAGAGATCATTACTAATCATTAGGCTATGAGAAAGGCATGATAAAAAAAGAGTCTAGATATATTTCAAAAAAGAAAAAGAAAAACTGCCCTAATATCTTATAAACAGAGGTGAAATAGTAATTGAAAGAATCCACTGAACAATTCTTGAAAATAAATAAAAAATGAAAACTTCCAGAAATATTATAGACAAATTCTAAATCTTCCAGGTCAAGAAAAAATAGTATCATCAGGCAGAAAGACACATTTCAAATTTCATGGAGCCACAGTCAGTATCACATAAGATTTAGCAGCTATCATGATAAAGGAACAGAGGGCTTGACTGTGATATTCCATAAGACAACAGAGCTAGGATGACAACCAAGAATAACTTGCCTAGAAAAAGTGCATATGTTGTTTTTGTTGTTGTTTTGGGTGGGGGAAATGCACATTTAAAGAAATAGAGGATTTTTGAGCATTCCTGAAGAAAAGACAGAGCTGAGCAACAAATTTGACTTTGAAATACAAGGCACATGAGAAGCATAAAAAGGTAAACATGAAAGATAAATTATAAGGGGCTTAATAAGCTTAAACACTTTACATTCCTATATGGAGTGATGATACTTGTAATTCCTAAAAACTCATTATTATTGAAATTAGGGGTATATATAGACAGAGGATATAGATCTGAGTTGAATATGATGCTATGATTAAAAAAAAGGGGTGAAAAAGAGGGATATACTGTAGGAACATGGAATGTAGAGTAATAATGGGGAAAATTATCTCATATAAAAGAGGCCCATGAGGAAGAGCTTTTATAGTGGTGGTAAAATGGGCAGAGGGAAACAACTGAGGCTCATTTTCATCAGATTTGGTTCAAAGAGGGAATAATAACCACACTCATTTGGGTATAGGAATGTATCTTAACCAAGAAGGGAAAAATGAGAAGAGAATAACAGAAGCCAGGAGCAGGGGAACTTGATAGAAGGGAAGGGGGATTAAGCGAGGTAGTGATTAATAAAACATACTTTTGTTGAGGGAGATATTAGAGGAAAATAGAAGAATAAATAGGGGGAAATAGGATGGAAGGACATGGTTATCTTATGTAAGTAAGAATATGAATGGGAAGAATTCACCAATAAAAAAGAAGTACATAGAAGAATGAATTAGAAAACAGAACCCAAAAATAAGTTTGAAAGAAACAAATGAAACCAAGAGAACCACACCCACTTAAAATAAGGGGCTAGAACAAAATTTATTAGGGTTCAGCTGAAGTCAGGCATAGCAATCACGATCTCAGACAAAGCAAAAGCAAGGATTGACCTAATTAAAAGAGATTTGCAGGGAAACTACATTTTGCTAAATGGTCCCATAGAGAATGAAGTAATATCAAAACTACATACATATGCACCAAACAGCATAACATCCACATTTTTAAAAGAAAAAAAATAATGTTATAGAAGGAAATAGTGAAACTATACTAGTGGGGGACCTCAACTTTTCCTTCTCATAACTGGAAAAATCTAACCAAAAAATAAACCAGAAAAAAAAGTTAAGGAGGTAAACTAGAATTCCAGAAAATTTAGATATGATAGACCTCTGGAGAAAGTTGAACGGGACTAGAAAGGAGTACGCTTTTCCCAAACTGTGCAAAGTACCTTCACAAAAAGTGACTACGTGTTAGAGCATAAAAACTTCACAACCAAATGCAGAAATATTAACTATTTCTTTTTCAGAACATAATGCAATGAAAATTATATTCAATAAAGGATCATGGAAACACAGATTAAAATTAATTAGAAACTAAATAATCTAATTCTAAGGAATGAGTGGACCAAAGAACAACTCATAGAAACATTGATATTTATTAAAGACAATGACAAGACAATATACTGAAATTTATGAGATGCAGCCAAAGCAGTACTTAGGGGGAAAGTTATGACTCTGAATGCTTATATGAATGAAATAAAGAGCAAAACAATGAATTTGGCATGCAATTAAAAAACTAGAAAAAATTAAAAATCTCCAATTAAACATCGATTTGGAAATACTGAACATCAAAAGAGAAATTAATAAAATTGAAGGTAGGTAAACCAGTAAATTAATAAACAAAACTAAAAGCTGGTTTTATGAAGAAAAAAATAAAATAGATATATTATTGGCTAATCCTATTTAAATTACCAGAATGAAAAATGAAATGGATGAATGGACTACAAATGACGATTAAGTTAAAGATATTATTAGAATCTATTTTCCTCAATTATATGCCAATAAATCACAATCTGAGTGAAATGAATGACTATTTAAAAAGAATATACATTAGCACTTGACAGAAGAGGAAATAGAATATTTAAATAACCCTAGCTTAGAAAAAGGAATTGAACAAGCCATCAATGAGCTACCTAAAAAAAAAAAATCCCCAGTACTACATGGATTCACAATTAATTCTACTAAACATTTAAACAGCAATTATTTCTAATACTATGTAAACTTTTTTGGAAAAAAAAATAGGCAGAGCAGGAGTTTTACCAAATTCCTTTTAAAACTCAAATATGCAGCTGATACCTAAATCAGAAAGAGCAAAAATGGAGAAAGAAAATGATAGATCAATTTTCCCAAATGCATATTGATGCAAAAAATTAAATAAAAGACTAAAAAAGGAGAATACAGCTATAAGTCACAAAGGTCATACATTATTTTTTTTCCACTTAAGTAATAACAATTTATTGAGAATTCCTGGGATAGCTGCTATCTCCTCCCAGTAACCGAGGGAAACCAGCTAGACAGGAAATCACTGAGAAATCACACAGTCCTTATAGCCCAGGCCCTCAGCAAAATATGAGGAGGGGGATTAGGGAAGGGAACATCTGTCAGTTTTCATATATCCAACGAGTGCGGAGGGGGTGGTGGGTGGTGGTGGAGGAAAGTCACATGACGGTGCCTCGGCGCCAGGGAGCACACATGGCCCAGAACCTGAAGGACTTCGCGGGGCGGCTGCCAGCCAGGCCCTGAGACATGGGCACGGTGCTGAAGCTGCTGTTCCGGGCTGGGCTCCTGGCCTACGAAGTTCGAGAGTTGGTGTTCACTGTGGCGGGTAGGCAAAGTGCCATTTTCTTTAACCGAATTGGGGGTGTACAACAGAGCACTATCCGCCCAGAAGGACTACATTTCAGAATCCCCTGGTTCCAGTACCCTGTCATCATGACATTCGTGCCTGGCCCCGCAAGATGTCTTCTCCCACAGGCTCCAAAGATCTTCAGATGGTGAACATCTCCCTTCGAGTGCTCTCGCGGTCCAATGCCCTGGAGCTGTCCACCACGTACTAGGCTTGGACTATGAGGAGCGCGTGTTGCCTTCAATCGTGAATGAGGTGCTCAAGAGTGTTGCGGCCAAGTTTAACGCCTCACGGCTTATCACGCAGCGGGAACAGGTGTTCTTGTTGATCCAGCCGGAGCTGACTATTCAGTGGCCAACCCTTTTTGATGCACTCTCCCACCAAAACCACCGCTACCTTAATGGGAGCCTAGAGAACCAGTTTTGCTGCATCATCCTGAAATCAAAATCATTCAGTGTTGAGACAGAGTAGATAGAAGACAAGGGAACTCAGCTCAGCAAAATACATAGTCCATGGCTCTAATCAGAACAGATCAAGGCGTCACCCTTAATTTACTTTATTACATCAAAATTAAGCTCACTATGATTTTGCATCTCCCTAACTTCTTCTCTTATGCATGTTCCTTCCTTTAAAAAAAGGCCTCTATCACCTTAATTTCAAAATAAACTAAAAATATAAACTTTTTTCCCTAAGTGTTGAATATTCCTATTCTCAGAACACAGGAAGCAAAGAGCCTCTACATATGGTGTTTCCATCTTCCATCTTCACTTATCTTAGCAATGAAAGTTTCCTGGAAGCCAACAAATCTAGTTCATCAAATGCCACCACTAAATCTACTACAGACCTTACTGTAAATACTTAAGGTATTCGTACTTTAAAGACCTGTGATTTTACTGGTGTGATAATTTGCTCAATAGGGACTGACATTCTTTCATACATCAGCAGAGAGTATTTACATGTTGCTGTGAAAGTAAAAACAAACCATCATTATTTTTAGACAAACTTCCGGTGAGGCACCTCTCTGAACTTTGGAAAAGGATTCTGAGAGAACAGGCACAAAATCTTTCACCCATTCAATACCCGATACATTTCTAAGTTGGTAGGAGCTGGCAGAGCTTTCATTAGGTCAATATGACCCTCTAGAGCTCAGAGTAACCTAAGTATGAAAATGAGATATTGGATTGGGGCTTTAGTAGAGAGCCGTGGGTCCTATTGTGATTAAAATAAATTTTTCAACAGAATTGCAGCTATGTAATTGCTTCCCAGTATTTTGTTTCTTTTTTTGACATTCACATATCCAGTATTTGTTAAAAAAACATTTGCAAACCATAACATACTGGATTTGAAACATGTTACATCAAGCATCATTTTGCTTAGTATATTTTTCTCTTTAAAGATATGCTTGTTTATTAAAATGAGCCATTTTTGGTAATAATGACCATACATTGTGCATTCCCGTCCTTTGTTATGGTGACCCCTTGTTCCTAGAGTGGAAAGTTATCCTAGCTTTTTCAATGGCCTTATTTTTTTTGTAGTCTAAGGTTAATGAGCTGTGGTTTAGTTTAGTGCAGTGAGTGCTAAGGTAACACCTAATATGTTAAGTTAGGCATCATTCAAACCTTCCAAGGTAAGTGATCTCAGACATTACAAATGGGGGAGGGCAGTGCAGCAGGGGTTGTATTATTATTAAAGAGAGGTGGTCCCGGTCAGCATACACTTGGTATTTTGGAGTTTATGTACAAGCCATTCTGAGTGGAAACATAAATATGCCACATTCCATTTTGAAAGCCACTGGGTTATAGGTTATTGACCAGTTAATGTATTTATAGCTAGAGTCAACCATTGTTAAGTAAAAAAACTGTCTTAAAATTTTCATTACAATGGATGTCTGCTAGAATAGAAATAAACATTTTTCTAAGTTCCAACTTTAATAAGGAAGAATAGATATGTCTATATTACATTTAGTGAAATAAAAAAAAGAGTGCTGGGGTTTGGGGAAAAGGACCTGGTTTCAAAACCAGTGTCCAACACTTTGTAGAATATTAGAGTTTAGATACTGAAATGACTTTAGAGAACAACTCCCTCATTTTATAGAGCAAAATGAGACTAAAAGGTTAGGTGACTTACCCAAGGTCATAGAAGTAGTTAATAACAGACTCAAGATTTGAACTTAGGATTTTTGAATCCTTATTAGTTATATCACTCTGGGAATGCCACTTAAACACTGAACCTGTAGATTCTAATCTTGAAATAGGGATAGTACTGCATAGAATTATTGTAAGGAAGTAATTTTGCAAGCCATAAAGCACCATATAAATACTATAGTATATAATAAAGTCATACCCTTTAAATAAGATTTATTTGTAAAGGAAACAAAAGATATACACTAAAAATAGTTCTAGATATATTAAACTCAAATTTATATAGGAATTTCAAAACAAAATTGATCCTATGTTAAAAACAATAATATAAATATATAAAAAGCACATGTTGGAAGGATTTGTGCCAAAAGAACCTAAGTACTTTTGGAATGAGTGAGATTGATTTTTCCTCTCATCACTGATTTTCTCATAATAGAAACCAGAATTATCTGCAAGGCAAATTTTGAGGTATTCCAACTAAACCAGGAGGAGAGACTGGGTGCAGATCAGAATCAGGGGACTGAATATTCTCTTAGTGCCATTTTGAGAAATGGGGATGCTGAAAGAATGAAGGAGCCCTGGAAAATTTTTGGATTGATGAAGACCTGCAAAAGCTTAAGAGAAAAGGTGACTACAAGGCAGTGGATCTGGAGCATTACAAGTACTTTCCACTCTCTTCATATTCTGGGACTATAAAAGTTTAGTTCACTTTCCACAATCTCTCTTTACACTCTTTTCCCAGAATCCTGGGGTGACTTAGTTTTAGCTTTTTTTTGGATTAGTTCTAGATTAGGTAAGTCTCATGTCTAGATCAGATCAGGTACAGGATATTTATTTACTCTAGCCATACAGAATAAATGCTTTTAAAAAGACTCGCAAGTCTCTATTGAAAAATAATTAAGCATAAAAATATTGCCAGGTTCTCCTTGGGATTGATGCTTAAAATATTAAAACTTGAACTACTTTGTGGGACTCTTGAATTGCTGTTTCACCTTCACCACACATCTGCTCTTTTCTAAGCAATTCCTCCTAAAGGTAGCAATGTAGAATATGAATAAGATATAAGGCATAGGATAGCTATTTATACCCTCCTCACAAAAGAAATTTGAAATTCATAGCATATCATGTATGAGGCTAATAGGAGCCTTATAAAGACATATGAAAAAGATTTATAAAGGACCAGTAACAGAAGTTGCATTATACATTCCCAGGAGGATAAGAATTAAAACATCAAAACATGAAGCATTTTATGGGACTCCCTAATTACTATTTCACCTTGAGCACAACTTTGTTGCCTAAATTAATCCCTCTGGGTTCAGGCTTTCTGGTAAGCAAGGGCAGGGGTTGGACTCGTTCTTCTGCCCACAAACCTCTTATCTCAGAAGTTCTAGAGTAGAAAGAGGAATGTGTGTGTTTCCATGTTTGTTTGTTTGTGTGTGTGTGTGTGTGTGTGTGTGTGTGTGTAGTGGCTTCCTGAGGTGCAGTCAACACCACTTTAGCACCTAAAAACTCAGTATTTCCAAGTCACAAGGTTGCCCTCATCGCTGGAAACATTCTTCTCGGTCATTTACTCTCAGCAAAGAAACACAAAGCAAAAGAGGTATCTAGGGATTCTAAATCTGATTTACAATGTAGTTTCAAGCTTGCTATAGCTGATGAAAATGAATATAGTGTGATGATAGAGGAATAGAGGAAGAGTGGACACTACCCTGCCACTCATAGACAAATCCTTGCAAGACACTGGAGTAAAGAGAGAGAGAGAAAGAGAGAGAGAGAGAGAGAGAGAGAGAGAGAGAGAGAGAGAGAGAGAGAGAGAGAGAGAGAGAGAGCCATTTTTCTTGATTAAATGATAGTGTCCTGTTACTTGTCACTGCCACTGCCATGGGCAAGAGGGAGGCTCAATACACCCCCCAGAATTTCCTGTATTAATCCACAGCAGTACTCCTTTCAAGTGCTGAGCCAATCATGGATACAAAATTTGTTAGGGGAGTTCTATGGACATTAAATGGGATGCATCCAATCAAAACCTTACTAGAAAAAAAATCAACATTAAAGAAATAAAAGAAGGAAATCTCAAGCCTAAGAATTTTGAATATACTAATTTTGAATATATTAATGAATCAAATGAAACAAAAGAAAATGGCAGAATGAATAATAAATTCTAACATTCTTTTGTATGCAGGAAACACAATTAAAAATATAGAAAATGAAAACGAGAAGCTAGAACAGAATTTACTATGTATAAACTGAATAAAAAACAGTAGGAATAGTGATCAGGAAAGAACTTCATATTTGGCAAGAACTGTGAGGAAAACTCAAAAGACTTCTGGCTGAAACTGTGTTTAAATAAATATCAAATATCATTTAGGACAATAAATACAATCAAAATGGATATGTGACAATATTTAATATCATTTATTTACATAAAAATAGAACAGATTTGAATCATAAACATTTCATGGTCAGAGGATTTCTATTATTTAAAAGCATTTTTCTGGATGTCTTTAGTTTTTATATTACTTGTATATTCTATGTATTCCTCCACATTTTTTTTACCTAGAATCATCCCTTATTTTAGAGAGAGAGAGAGAGAGAGAGAGAGAGAGAGAGAGAGAGAGAGAGAGAGAGAGAGATTTAGGAAGAAGAAGGACAAATTTAGCAAAACCAATCATACATTGAACAAATCTGATAACATATGGAGTGTTTCACTGCTTTGGAATTGTAAATTCTATAACTTATAGGAGCAAATGATTTCTCATATATCCTTTTGGTCCAAGCCTATTTTTTATAATTTTTCAACATTCAGTTTCTATTATTTTGTGCTTGCTGATATTTTCTCTTATACTGTTGTAGTTATAGTTCGTACATGTTATATAGGTTATGTTAACATATATGTATACACACAAACCCATACATACATGTATCATATATGTTGATGCTTTTATACACAGACACAGACACACACACACACACACATATATATATATGTAGGTTCTACTTATTTCACTTTTTATCAGTGCATGCAAGTCTTTCAATTTTTTTGTGTTTATCATATTTGTAGTTTCTTAGAGTACAGTGATTCTTCATTAGAAGCCATTTCTTAATTGACTGGCATCAACTTTGTTTCTAGTTCTTTGTTATCATACACATACACACACACACCCACCCACCCACCCACACACACACACACACACACACACACACACACATGCACATAGTACAATAAATACTTTGGTGTACATGGAGCCCCGCCTTTTTGTCAGTGACTTCCTTTGCATACATTGCCAGTCATAGGATCTCCAGGCCCAAGTGTATGTCCATTATAGCCACTTCATTTGCTTAAATCTGAATTGCTCTCCAAAATGGTTATATTGATTCAAAGCTTCACCAACAAGGTTTATGAGCATGCCTGTCTTTCCACAGCCTGTCCAAAATTTACTCTTCTTGTTTTTAGTCATCTTTACCAATTTGCTATACACCAGGTAAAATCTTCAGATTGTTTTTATGTGAATTTCCCTTAGTATTAGCAATTAGACTATTCTGTTATATGATCACCAAGAGTTAGAAGTTATTTTCAGAATTATTTGCTCATATATTTTGACCATTTATCTATTGGGAGATTGTTTTTGACTTACATTTTTGTGAGTTATCTATAAGTCTTGGATACAAAATCCTGATCCAAAAAAATTGACATAAAATTTTGCCTTACTGAACATTTCCTTTCTTATATTAGATGCATTGATTTTGTTTCAATTTAATGTAAGCAAAATTATTATTTAATTATTGTAATCGCCTGAATTTTTTTTGTTCAGGATTAATCTATGTAAAATTGTCAAAGGCATATGATCTGCTTCACATAATCATTTTACAATATGAATAATACCATAAACATAATATTCAGATCACATATCCATTGCGAATTTGTTGTTGAATATAGAGTAATTTATGCTAAACTAAATTTTAGCCTTTCTAGTACTTCTTATGCAATTGGAGGGTTCTGACCTAAATAACTTATATTTTAAGGTTTCTCAAACACTTAAGTACTGAATTCCATTATTTCTGATTTGTTGGTGTTTATTTCTTTCTATTAACCTCCCTTTCTATTATTTAATCAATTACAAATGGATTTGCTGGTTACTGCTTTATAACATAGTTTGAGGTCTGGAAATTTATTCCTAATGAGTGAATTCTTAATCAAATAAAAGAATAGAGACAATTGCCTGGTAGTAAGTGATGCAGTAGATAGAACACCAGGCTGGGAGTCAGAAACACCTGAGTTCAAATCTAGCCTCACACATTTTCTAGCTGTGTGACCCTAGGTAAGTCATTTAACCTCTGTCTGCCTCGGTTTGCTAGATAAGAATAATAGTACCTACCTCCCAAGGTTGCTATGTGGATCAAAAGACATAATTGTAAAATGCTTAGTACAGTGCCTGCAACAGTCAATGGTATATAGATGTGAGCTATTATTATTAATAAAATTGATGTATTATAAAAAGGGAAGTGATCAAGTAAGGAAATATTTATCAAATATTGCCATTGAAGCTTTGATATCCAAAATAGACAATTAGTAGAAAAAGATGTGGGCATCAAATACTCTATAATATTCTCACTATATTTACATTTTATGTATTTGCATTATATGAGAAATCTTTGAATGAGGGTTTGAATGATAGATTTTAGGATAATTAATAATGGACACAAAAATATTATTGTATTTTGGGACAGCTTGTTTAATAATTTCCATTTTGATAATAATTTGTTCTTTACATCCATTGTTATTCAGACACTATGTTTTTGCTGCTCCAAACGTATTGTGTTGGTTTTTTCAAATGGTTATATATTTATTTTCGATGATACAGGCTGTGAGGCATCATATTATAACAGAGGGATATAGCCTCAGAGTCAGGAAGACCAGGTTTCAAGCCCCATTTTGAACATATATTTTATATGTGTCTCTCCAAGGAAAGTCCATTAATCTCTTAGTGATCTAACCTAGGCAGCTGTTTAGAAGATGCAGAATTGATGCCAACCTGTCATAGTAGAAAGAATGTCCTCATCGAGGCCTTCTTGTAGTGAAATCACTTGTATAGGCTCTATCATTAAAATACATAAATATGTAATTAACCTATATTTGGAAAGGTTGCTGATATTCTCATCTTTCAGAAATAGATATATGCTACTTTCTGTTTAGAAAAGTGTGGGATAAAGAGAAGCACAGAAACACTTGAATTGATACAAAATGAAGTAAGCAGAGACAAGAAAACAATATACATAATGACTAAAACAATGAAAATGTGGGGAGGAGAAACATACACAAAACAATAAAAAATAAAGCTGCAAAATTTAAAAGAACAATTTTGACCCTAAAAAAGTAGGAGAGATTCATGACTGTATGAAAAAAGTTATGAATTGTTAAGAGAAATACTAATAAAAAAACTTTCCTTTGCAGAGGTTAGTGTCATGGCAAATATTACCATTTTGATGTGTTTATTTTTCTTGTTTCTCATCATCACTGTTGTCATTGTCATCGTCCTCCTCTTCCTTCTTTTCTTCTCTTCTTCATCCTTCTCCTCATGCTCTTTCCATTTTTTTTATAATAAAGGATGACTCTCTGGGAGGGAGAAGTAGGAGAAATACCAGGAAATCTTTATGCAATCTAAAAAAATATATCAATATTTTTAAAATTGGAATCAGGGTTGAATACAAGTGGAAACTAGTAAAGAGCTTTGCTAATGATTCATGAGCAACCATGATGAATTTGAAAAAAAATAATTATGGACTTCTTCCATAATAACACCAATACTAATATCATTAGTGCTATTGTATAATTGTGAACATTTTTCTCTATAGTTTTGCACTCAAATCTTGAACTAAATATATTTTAAGGATATGCTAGAACGGAGAGAAATTAACAAAAGTAGCACATGGGTGCATGAGAGAGATTGAGATTCAAATGCTGTCTACAATAGCTGGCTAAAATGTAATAACAACATTGAAAGTAAAAGTTTAGCAAAAGAAAAATTATAGGAGACAAGGAGGTTAGAATGTGGAATTTATATTTTTCCACATGGCTGCCTTAGATCAAGAGTGGCAGATCAAGTGTTTGTTTGCATTCAAGTAGCCTTGGGCCTCATAGCCTCATGATAAAACCATCTCCTTTCACTATAATCTATAACACTGCCAAAGGCTTCCTTAAATACTCTTCTCTACAGGGATGTAAACCAATCTCCCCTTTAGTGTCTAGCCTGATATTTTTCTAAGGAGGGGAAGGGAGAGAATTACAATAATTTCCTCTAAGGGGAGAAGTTTCTTTAAAAAAAAGACAGGTCAGTCTTTTGTTAGGGTATATTTTTATCCATATCTTTAATTATTTCCTTTGGAAAACAAATTGAGAGATGGGCCCTCATACTCTGAGGAAACAACAGAGGAAGCAGCCTGTTTTTGAAGGCCCGCTGGCCATATGGCTGCTGCTGTGTACATTTTTTTCCCTGACTGGTTTCCTTAAAATAGGTGGAAAGTATTTTTAATAATATTACTTTTAACCAGCTCCCCCCCCAAAAAAAAACAACTTTAAGAGGGTCAGTGGGAGAAATGCATCAGATGGGAAGAAACCTATCAAGTCCATCACTCCTCTTCTACACCTTTAACACCTTCTGATGCCCAGTGGAGTTTTCTGAAATTCTAGTATTACAGCAGTGATTCAGCATGATTTTTGAATGGCTTCCAGCAAGTGAAAAATAATCCTTACACATTCTACTTAGTAATTCATCTACTCTTCTTATCCATCATAGGAAAAGCCAAAAGATGATCCCAACAAAGGAAACAAAGTGATAATTCTGGAATAAAATGGTGGCTTTTCAGATAACTGTATCTAGGGTTTCCGATTGTAAGAAGAAAACTGAGATTATTATCAATGGTTCTTGCCTCTAAATAATTTTTGGCTTTTCAAATACATGTATATTTCAGGCAAAAGTGCTTTTGGTCAAAGTTTCACAGATAAATTGTCTGACTTCTTAGAAAATTGTAAGATTTAGATCCGGAAATGTCTTTAAATATAATTTTAGTCCAAGCTCTTCATTTCACAGGTTAGGAAATTGATGCTCTGAGAGGTTAATAAATTTTACCATGATCAAACAGAATTTGAATTCAGTTCTTGTGATTCTGAATACATTGATCTTTTCATTGGCCACAGCTACTTATACCCAACTACAGTTAATAATTCTAGTAAATAACTCGGTCTTATTAACTTATTTTATGAGAATTATTGTTTTTTGAAAGATTTTAAAACATAAATAGTAAGAAATACCAAGAAATAATTGACAGATTGGATGAAAATATTTAAAATTGACTGCATTTTTCTAAGTTTTATCTTTTACCAGAAACTCTGCAGAGAAAGCTAAGGCTCTTGAGGACAAGACAACATTATGCCAATTTGACTTCTTGGATGTTTTGCTTTTGGTTTTGGCTGTACCACCTGGTTGGAACAGCAGTTCACATTTCCTTGTTTCCTTGGCATCTATTATTCAGTGAATCAATCAAAGGTAGGACAGACACAGGAATGGGTCCAGTTCTATAGTCGTTGTTTAGTCTACCAAGGTTCATATTCAATTTATCTTCTCTTGGCTTTTTATAAAAGCATACAGTTAGTACTAGTAAACCTAACACCTCAAGAATAGGATATAGTTTCTTAAGCATAAGGAAACAATAAAACATTGTAAATCCCAATGAAAAATAAAAGAGGAAAATATCCAAAGTAATTAATTTGACTGCAGATGGAACTCTTCAAAAGAGCATGAACAGAGGGAAGAATACATGCGTACACTCATACATATACACATACATACATACATATAAACACACCCAACTGGGAAACAGGAGGGAAAGAAGAAAAAGTAGAGAGTAAAACAGAGGGAGGATTAAGAAAACGATTAGTCTAAGCAAACTCCAACTAAATGCAAATTTTTTTCCTATAATAAACCACAAATTTATTGCAGTGTGGCCAATTTTGTGGGGGTGGGAAATTTGTTTTCAAAAACAATGTTTCATTTAAGGCTCTTTACATACAGAAATTCCCATTATCACATTCTTTAGTGCTGCAAGGCTTGCATCATAAACATGTAACTCCTACTCCTGTAATATCCATTCAAAGGAAAATAAAAAAGGTATTAACAAATACTTCATTTAAGAAGATATGTAGATAATAGGAATGAATACTAAGGTACTATATGTACCTTGATGATAGTTACAACAACTTAATTGGCATTGTTTTTTGAATGGGACAACCTTATTACATAAAAGTGCTTTCAATGCATAGTTACACACACACACACACACACACACCTAGATATGTGTATGTCTGTATGTGTAAGTATATATATTTATATATATGTATAAATATATATATATATATATATATTGTGTGTGTGTGAGTGTGTGTGTGTGTGTATGTGTATATATGTGTTGCCATGTCACAATAGGCGTGCTGAAGGCTGTTTAGGCTTACAAAGCACAACAACCTCAGGAATTGCAATTAAGTGCAACTCTAAGTAATACTGAATGAAGTTTAGCATCTGACCACTGGATCATACTTACAAGGCATTCATTTAGCTTAACCCATTGCAGCTTTTTAGCTATTCATAATAACTATTATATTCATCTTATCTCTGCAAGGGATGCATATAATGCCATTTGTTTTGGCTAAAATGTGACATGAAGGCGTTCCTTGGGTTCTACATTTAACTACCAGAATGAAACTGTCTAATGGCAATCACTGGTAGGCTGCTTAAATTATTGGCTTCTTTATGTTTTCTAGGAAGGTATGGTAAGGGACAAAAACCAAACAATATTCCAACTGATGGAGCTGAAGAAATGGAAGCTGCTTTCGGATGGCACTTCACTGTCATTCTATAAAGTTCTTCCTTCAAGTGAAACTACTACATTGCCTCCTAATTTCTCTCCAAGTGTTGAATGATCTTTAATATCATCCAAGCCATTTACTTGCCACTCATGTTTAATACCTATAAATTCCTTTTTAATGGAATCTCTCGAAGCATAAATCATCTTGCTTTTTAAAGGTACACATTCATGAGCCCAGAATATAAAGACTAAGTCTTCTTTCTTAGAATCTTTTTTCTTGTATATCGCACCATACAAAGCATATCAGCAATCATTCACAGGTAGCAACTTCACAAAAGACATGTAGGGGTCCTCTACATTATCACCAATGTCACCCACCAAGATTTGCTTTGCTTTCTCTACAATAATTTGTTTTTCATCATCACTTAAAAAGAAGAGAACTGCTTTCTTTCCTTTTTTGATCTCTTGGGTAAAGATTTCCTTACTTTCATGACATTAAAAACTTTAATTACTTCACCACTCACAGTTATTCCAGAAGCCATCGTTCTCAGAATGGTAAAAGCTGCTGTGGTGCGTCCTCACTCAGTGGCACTAGAGGAGGAGAGAAGACAGAAAAAGGAGCAGAAACATCAGGAGGAAAAGCAAGGGAGAAAAAAATATTACAGCTCTTTTTGCTTTGCAAAGAATTGGAAACTGAGCTGATGCTTATCAGTTGGGTAAGTGGTTGTATGTAGTATGAAACTATAAATATAATTATATAAATGACTAAAGCTCAGAGTGAGCTAAGGCATATTAAAATGCTAATAATAGCTTTAAAAAAGAGGAGTTATAAGCTATATTAGGGATGAGGAAAAAGAAGAAAAGTATCAAATGCTTGAGTAAGATTTTACCAAACAACAGAGAGAAGATAGAACTACTCTAAATCATAGAATCTCAGATTTGGAAGAAAATCCAGGGGGTTATTTATCCTGAATCAATTCAGTTTTTATTCATGTGCTCCCAAAAGGGAAATGGATTTCAAACTACAAAAGTGAAACAACCTAGAAAGAATTGCAAAGTAAGAGAGGTAAGAATTTAGGGGAACACAAGGCTGCTTAAAATGTTTGATTCTTGGGCTAAATAAACTAAATCTTAGGGTAATAATAATAAATCGTTGCTATAAAATACCCCATGATAGTTTGTTGTTTTTCTTTCAACTACACTGATTTGTCTCTAGTTTTTGTGATCCATTTTGTTAATCCTCTGAGAAACAACATTTGCCATATCTATTCTTTTTCTATTTCTCAAAGAATTTTCAGAATTCTCCAAAATTTCTCACAAATTAACAAAAATCATTCTCAAATCAGTAATTTTTTTCAGCACTTCATACACAGGGCTACTTCCACTCCTCTAATGTGATTGTTCATTACCTGTCATCAGCTAATTTTTTTTTCCATTTCACTATATCCTCTTTATAATTAAAACAAATAAGAATTAATTTTCTTTCCTTCCCATTCCTTTTGAGAAAGGAAAAAGAAAGCAAAACAATATTTGTGACATATATGCTACAGTCAAGCAGACAAATCCTTGCATTGATCATGTCCAAAAAACTGTCTTTCATTTGTTTGTGTAGACAGTGTATAGCGATCTTCATCATTGGTTGCACATTGCATTATTCAGAATTCTTAAATATTTAGAGTTGCCTTTACTGTTGTTATTATACAAATTATTCTGCTCATTCTACTCATTCAATTACAGATCACCCCAGTTTCCTGTAACTGTCTCATATGATTTCTTACAGCACAATAATATTCCATCACATCCATGAATCACATTTTGTTCAGCTATTCCCAAATTAATGGGCCCCTCCCTTTGTTTCTAGTTCTTTGCCACCAAAAAAAAATTAAGATTTTTTTTTGCACATGTGGGTCCTATGCTATTAAAAAATATTTCAGGTTTAGGCCTCATACCAGTATAATTGGGTAAATGATAGTGTGGATATACCAAATTACTTTCCAGAATGGCTGGTCCAATTCATAACTCCACCAACAGTGCATTAATGTACCTATTTTACCATAATCCCTGAAACATTTGTTATTTTTCTTATCTTTTTTACTCTGATTAGTGTGAGGTAAAACATCAAAATTTCCTTAATTTGCATTTCTTTAATTATCAATGATTTAGAGTTTTTTTTTTTAACATTGCTATTGATAAGTTAGATTTCTTCCCCTGAAAACTACCACTTGATATCCCATGATCATTTATCAACTGAGGAATGGGTATTATTCTTGTGCATTTGATTCAGTTCCTTATGTATCTGAGAAATGAGAAATTTAACATGAAAAAAAACTTGCTATAAATATTTTCCCCAGTTATTAATTTCTCCTTTTAATTTGTATGTGTTGGTACTTAGCAAAGTACTTGGAACATAGATGTTTAATTAACGTTTGATTGATTGTGTGTGCAAATCTTTCTTAAAAAGTTATGCAATCAAAATCTATTATGATCTTTTCTGTCTTTCATTTGGTCATAATCTCTTTTCCTGTCCATAGACCTGAGAGATAATTTCTTCCTAGGTCCTCTACATTTTTTTATGATGTGAACTTTAATGTCTAAGTCACTGTAAACTAGAAACTATCTTAATTGTTTCTAATTTAACCTCCAGCCTCCAGAATCTCCCACCTTCAATTCATTTTAACTTATTTCAAAAATATTGTCTTGGAGACACAACATTTTTAAATGATGCATGAAGGAATACAAAGATGTTAATGTCCTCCAATCCTTTAGAAGTTGTGAAGAAATTCTTTCAACAGCCTCATGGAATTAGAGGACAGTGAGCCATTGTCTGGTTGAAGGATCAACCATGTCCCCCCCGGCCTTAAAATAAATTAATTAATTAATAGAAAAACAGATAAATGAATGAATTAATGGACATACAGATGAATAAATAAACAGATAAATGGATAGATAGATAGGTAGGTAGATAGATAGATAGATGAGACAGGCATCATTTGTGGCAGTTGAAAAGAAACTCTGCAGTCAAGGAAGAATTGCACTCTTGAAATATGCCCAAAGGGCAATCAAACTAAATATCCTTTCATTCAGCACTATCACTAGTAGCTCAAAGATATCATAAAAATGGTAAAGAAACCACATGTACAAAAATATTTATAGCAACTATTTTTGTGGTAGTGAAGAATTGAACATTGAGGGGATGCCCATCAGTTGGGGAATGGCTGAGCAAGTTGTGGTATATGAATGTAATGCATGCTATTGTTCTATAAGAAATGAGGAGCAGACAGATTTCAGAAAAACCTGGAAAGACTTACATGAATTGATGATGAGTGAATTGAGCAGAACCAGGAGAACACTGTACACAAAACAGCTACACTGTAAAATAATTAATTAATTATGATAGACTTAACTCTTTTCAGCAATACAGTGTTCTAAGACAGTTCCAAAACCCTTTTGATGGAAAATGCTAACCACATCTAGAAAAAGAATCTAGATGCAGAATCTGAATGCAGATCTAAGCATGCTATTTTTACTTTTTGTTTCATTGTTTTTTTTTTAATTCATGCATTTACAACATTCAGTTCCCAAACTTTTGAGTGTTAAATATTCTCCCCCTCCCTCCCCTATCCCCTCCAGAAGATTGCATGTAATCTGACATAGGTTCTACATATACATTCATACTAAACATATTGTCACATTAGTCATGTTATAAAGAAGAATTGTAAACATTGGAATGAACCATGAGAAAGAAGAAACAAATGAGAGAGAGAGAGAGAGAGACAGAGAGACAGAGAGAGAGACAGAGAGAGAATAGTACTCTTTGATCTGCATTCAGACTCCTTTTTGTCATATTCATACAGCAGTAATTCCTATACAGCAAGGACTTTGGGGAGGAGGAGGTATGTTGGGAATATTACACTGTTAAAGGAATTTAGAAAAAGTGAATCATTTGCAAACTTGGTGAACACATGGCTCATAACTCAAGTTATTTGAATAATTGCCCCCACTTTTCCATCACTTTACATTTACAATGATAACTTAGGTGACTGGTTAAGTATAAAGAAAAGTCATTTTTACTGATTTTAACATAATTCAAAGAATTATCAATAATAGCTACTAGATTCTCCATTTTATTACTTTTTGGCTTTGTCTATATCTTTTTCAAATATATATTTCAGGATTAGAAATAAGTAGGGACCTTTGAAATCTACGTCGACACCATCATTTCATAGAAGAAAAAAACTAGGGCCCAGAGAAGTTAGGCCTTTCCCAAGGATAAAAAGGTGATAAACAGAAGTTAGAACTAAAGCCAGATCCTCTTATTCTAAATCTAGTGATTTTGTCATAATATTCAGCTTTCATCTCACTTTTCTAGTTATGTTTAAATGATAAAAAATAATTTAATCTGAATAATCTAAACTATTGACTTCATTATTATGCCTTATTCACTAAGACCTGACCATAAATATAATTTTAAGAGCACAAAGTATGGCAATAATAAGAAAATGACATTGAATTGTCTCTCTATATCTTGTTTCTAATTTTTTTCCCAGTTCCTGAAATGATGAAGACAGAACATAAGATAAAGGAAAATAATTGTCAGTATGTTCATGCACTGGCAAAGATAGCTACAGGAAATAGCTTATCTGCAGACTTTCCTCCTCCAAAACCATGCTGTCTCTTTGTTGGGGTGTGTAGACATTACAGAAAGCCTAGCCTGATTCTTAAGAACCCGATAAGGGAAAACTTTAAAAAAAATCTATCAAGTGACATTGTGAATGGTCACTTATCCAATCTAAACTTTTTGTTGTTGATTCCTGGCAAAATGGATAATTGTATGGGAAGTTTAGCAGCTGATGGCATGTGTATTTGGCTCATTGAAGATTATATTATTTCATTATTTTGAAATTTGGTGACAATTTTGAAAAAAATACTTTTTAAATATTTCAGTTTTAACTTCCATTGACAAATATGAGTTTTCAAGAACATTCTCAAATTCTTCTGTGGTCTCAGTGATTTGGACATATCCTCCAACAGTACAGATCACAACCCATCCATGTCTGCCTATCTGGCTCTTGTCCATTTCCCAAACTTATGTCACAGGCGCTCAGTACTTTAGAGGCCTTCTTTGCTTTCTCCTGATGTTATGAGTGGAGTATTCTGGCTATCCACCTGTCTTCTCTTTTCTTTATCACATGGCCAATCCATATTCTCTTCTTATTATACAATATCTTGATGACATCTTTTATTTCTGGTTTCCAAAATTCTTCAATTGGTAATAAATTGCAGCCCATTCATACCTGCCTTCCCTCTGTCCATTGCCCTTTGTTTGATATTCATTTTAAGGTACTTTTTACAGAGGTTATATTCCATATTTTGCTGTTATAAAAATTCTTGGGCAAATGTTTTCTTTAAAAAGATGAATCTCTTTCTTCATAGGATGCTTCGAGTCTTTAAAGAAGTTTTACAATTTCCTGATGTTAATCCAGCCCTTTCTCCCATTTGACCCACAACCTAAAACACTGTCCATCTATGTGGTAATTCACAAATATACAAACTGACGGATAATATTTATAGGTTTTCCTATAAAAATAAAAATGAACACTTGCCTTCACACAATCCATTTCCTTTGCCTATTAGAGTATTGAGGCAAATTGGGATCATTCAGTCTATGTCCATGTATCATGAATTGTGGCAGATTAGATCATGCCGGAAATTCTCTGAGTATGGCCCTAGAAACAGACTGAGTCTTTTACTGAGGTTTTGGGGGTGATTGTTTTTTTTTTGTTTGTTTTTTCTCTTTTCTTTTTTTTTTACTATGACAGAAGACCAGAGGAAAAGGACAATGAGTATGCAAGAGGAGCAAAACTCAAATTAAGAAACAGCAAATGGCTGTCGATGTGTCTGTAACCTGCAGTTTACCTACAGTAAACCCCACAATAAAAGATGTACATAGTTCCCTTAATAAAGTAATAGCTATCTGTTTGGGGTATATTTTATTTACCTTCTTTAGTGTGTATGCACTTTTCAAAAGTGGACTAGCAGGTCTCAGGAAGTATGTGGGGTTTGTTTTTACTGTACTTCTTTAAATGAATGAATAAAAGCAAAATTATTGTTTCTTGAGTATGTTGTAGAAAAGAATAGTTCCTAAATACTGGTTTTTACGGATAGATTCTGAGTTCTCCAACTCTGTGATTCTGTGTATATTGTTGTTGTTTGTCCCTGTTTTCTAAGAGGACTGATGACATCATGGCGTGATGTCTTGGCTTGCACATGAATTGGTTATGTGAGGTAGAGTTGAACAAAGTTGTTAGTTTCTCTCTTCCTGAGTCATTGAAGTCTAATAGCAGGACAAAATCAAGATGAAGGGCAATGGCCTGATATGTAGTGGATGACCTTGATATCTTCAATGTCTGATCAAGCTCTAAGAGCTCCAAATGTCCTGCTTCAACTGTCTTCATGGCTATTGGAACAAATTCTTCTCATCTGCCCAATTCCATTGAAAGTCTTTACATGCTTGGAGTTGACATTCCCTTAACTCACTGATGGGTTTGAGGCCTGTCAGTTACCCTCAACCTTGTTTAGCCCCACTCCCTAAAGGCAGTACATTCAATTTTGGATAACTTTAACTGTTAGAAAGGCTTTTTTAACATGAAGCTCGAATCCTCCTCTCTCTTCCCCTTCCCTCCTCCTCCCTTTCCCTTCCTCTACTTTCTTTCTCTCGTCTCAGCATGGGAAAGAGTAGCAACTCACAAACTACAGATCAGAATGCAGAAAATATCTACAATTTGAACTAGTCCTACAAAGCTCTCATTTTGGAGTGGGAACAAGGAAAAACTGATTGGGAGAGACAATTTCTCTTTAAGCTAACAGTTTAAAACTGTGTGAAAATTGTCCCAATTATTTCAACTCTTTTCTCTTACAGATCTACTTCATCATGGAACACATCAATTTAACATAAACATACGGCTTCTTAATTCTATGAGTGGATATGGCTCATACTCACAAATCATTGAACTGTTCTGAATCAACTGGAAGTGAATGTTTAAAGTATATTTTGACAAGCATATGTGTATATATACATACCTATGTGTATATATGCATACATATGTGTAAGTGTTCTTATACATATGTATGTTAACATACATATGTGTATACACACATACATACATAATATAAGGCAATGCATAATGGCATAATAAAAATGAACAATTCTTAGTATTACTTTTGAATAAATCTTCCTTCTAATAAAGCCATCATTTCAATTTTGAAATCATACCAACATAAAAGAATCACAGACATAACTTTAAGTGGGCTCCTTCCAACTGCCCTAGTGATGATAAAGTTCTCAGGAGTTACATATATCATTTTCCCATACAGTATTTTAAACAGTTTAATTTGTTTATTACCTTATTTTTTTCACTCATGTTACCACTTTTATGCTTCTCTTGAGTCTTATGTTTGAATATAAAATTTTCTATTAAGTTGTGGTCTTTTTTTATCAACAATGGCCAAATGTTCTCTATTTCATTAAAAATCCATTTTTCTCCCATAGGATTATGCTTAGTTTTGCTCAGCAAGTTATTCTTAGTTGTAATCCTAACTCCATTGCCTCCAGAATATCTCTACCAAGCTTTTCACTCTTTAATAGTGGTAGCTGCTACATTTTATATGATCCTGACTGTGGCTCCACAGTGTTTGATTTATTTCTTTCTGACTAATTTCAGTATTTTCTCCTTGAGCTTGGAGCTCTAGATTTTTGTTATAATGTTTTCACTTGGAGGTTTCTTTTGGTAAGTGATTGGTGGTTTCCTTCAACTTCTACTTTGACTTCTAGTCCTAAGATATCTGGACAGTATTTTTTCTTTTATAATTTCTTTTAATATGATTTTTTTTCATTCATGGCTTTTGCTCTTAGTTTTCAGATAGTCTAGCAATTCTTAAATTATCTCTTCTCAATTTTTTTCATTTTACAGGTTAGTTAATTTTTTCCTATGAGATAATTAATCTTTGCTTCAATTTTTTCTGTCATTTCACTTTATTGTTTCTTGATGTCATTTGGAATCTTTAGTTTCAATTTGATCATTTCTAATTTTAATGAGTTATTTTCTTTTTTGAAGTTTTCTACCCCTTTGATGTTTGATAAATTGTGTTTTTAAGGTATTATTTAGTATTTTGTACCTCTTTTATCATGCTGTTATACCTCTTTTCATAATTTTCCTTAGAAAGGCTCTCATTTATTTTCCCAATTTTTCCTCTACCATTCTTTTGTATTTTTTTTCTCTTTTCTATCTCTTTTTTTTAATATTTTTAAGAATTCTTTTTGGGTTTATGTCCAAACTGCATTTTTCTTTTATTAAATCTAAATTTATTTATTTTCAGTTTTCAACATTCACTTCCACAAGAATTTGAATTCTAAATTTTTTCCCCATCTCTCCCCTTCCCCCCACCCCAAGACAGCATGCATTTTGATTACCCCTTCCTCCAATTTGCCCTCCCTTCCATTACCCCCTCCCCCTTTTCTTATCCCCTTCTCTTCTATTTTCCTGTAGGGCAAGATAGATTTGTATACCCCATTGCCTGTATATCTTATTTCCCAGTTGCATGTAAAAACAATTTTTAACACTCATTTTTAAAATCTTGAGTTCCACCTTCTCTCCCTTCCTCCTTCCCCACCCACCCTCACTGAGAGGTTCAATTAAATATAGGGTTTATACATGTGTAGTCATGCAAAACACTTTCAAAACAGTTATGTTGTGAAAGACTAAGTATATTTACCTTCTCACTTGTCTTGCCCTCCATTTATTCTATTCTCTCCTTTGACCTGTCCCTCCACAAAAGTGTTTGCTTCTGGTTGCCCCTTCCCCTAATCTGCCATCCCTTTTATTATCTACTCTCTCTTATGCCCTTCCCTCCTAGTGATGCTAACCTTGATTAAAGATCTTCCTGGCCCATTTAATAGTCCTCAGGTGGAGCTAGTTAAAGGAAGTTTGATTAGGTGAGGCTTCTTTGTAAGCAGGCCCACACCATTTTGCTACTACGTACTAAGCTCCAGACCCCCCCCCATCCCCACCCCCATCCTTTGCTAAGTAGGTGCTAGGCCACAAGGTATATATAACATGTGCATAACCATTAAGCTCAGACTAGAGAGCTGCAGAGACTAGAGAACTGGAAGAGATGCAGAGACTGAGAAAGAGAACTGCAAGGGCTCTGAGAACTGCAAGGGCTTTCAGAACTGCAGGAGGAGTGGACACAGGCAAGCAGACAGTTAGGAAAACATGAGTGAGTGTTTACAGGAATGCCCTAGCAGAAGGGAAGGTTACAGGATGGCTTGACTCCTTGCTGTGATATTGTGTTTTAATCTCCTTGCTGTTACATTGAGGTGGACTTACTTGTTTTGGAATACAATTATTGCTATGTTGAATTGGGGTGATTGGTTCTGGGATTTGATCCTCTGGTGTCTGAATATATGTTTTACTTCTTCTGCCTTCTATACAGAGAGTCTCTTGTACTTTGCAATTCAGAACTATATAGGCATATTCATGATCACCATCGATATCATGAATCTTGCCTTACTGATATACCCCTGCTTTCCTGTAGGGTAAGATAGATTTCCGTAAGTAATTGAGTGTTGTGTTATTGCCTCCTTAAGCCAAAGCTGATGAAAGTAAGACTTACTTATTCCCTTTTACCTGGTTCACTTATTCCCTTTCACCTCCCACCCCCCCTTCCCTTTCATTGTAAAACATCTTTCTTGCCTCTTTTATGTGAGATGTTTTACTACATTCTACCTCTCCCTTTCTCTTTCTGTAGGTATCATACCTTCATATTCAGTTTACCCTGTGCCCTCTGTCTACACACACACACACACCAACATATGTACGCACACATATATACATATATATATACATATATATATATTCCCATACACATGCATGCAGGAACATACATGTGTGTATATATGTATATAAATATATCCATCCATGCATACACATATATGTATATGTACATATGTATGTGTGTGCATGTATATTCCCTCTAACTACCCTGATACTGAGAAAGGTCTCTTGAGTTACAATTATCATCTTTCCATGTAGGAATGTAGACAGTTCAACTTTAGCATGTCCCTTATTGCTTCTCTTTCCTGTTTACCTTTACATGTTTCTCTTGATTCTTAAAATTGCAAGTCAAATTTTCTATTTAGCTCTGGTCTTTCCAACAAGAATGCTTGGAAGTCCTCTATTTCATTGAAATTCCATTTTAGCCGTGAAATGTTATATTCAGTTTTGTTGAGTAGGTGATTCTTGCTTTTAATCCTAACTCCTTTGAACTCTGGAATATCATATTCCAAGCCCTTTGATCCCTTAATGTAAAAGCTGCTAAATCTGTGTTGTCTTGATCGTGTTTCCACAATACTTGAATTGTTTCTTTCTGGCCACTTGTCATATTTTCTCCTTGACCTGGGAAATGTGGAATTTGGCTACAATATTTCTAGGAGTTTGCCTTTTGGGATCCTGTTGTTCCTGTTGGCCTTCTAGATTGTCTTGGGAGGGAAATTTGCTTCACTCTGTCGTTTTTTGACTTCTGCTGCTCTAGAATTTGTTTAGAGTCATTTTTACAGGTATTTCGAGGGATTTAGGGGGAGATCTCAAAGAGGTCCCTGCTTCTACTCCGCCATCTTGGCTTGGCCCCCAAACCGTATTTTTCTATGAAGCTTTGCTTTCAAATGTTGTTTTCTGTTGTTGTTATTGCCATTGTTTGTTTTTTTCTCATTGTCTTCTCTTGAGTGAAGTGAACAGAACCAGGAGAACATTGTACACAACAGTAACATTGTGTGATAATTAACTATGATAGACTTAGCTCTTCTCAGCAGTACAATGGTCCAAAATACTCGCTATGGAAAATACTAATCACATCCAGAAAAATGACTATGGAGTCTGAATGCAGAAGCATACTATTTGTTTTCTCTCTCTCTCTCTCTCTCTCTCTCTCTCTCTCTCACTCTGCCTGTCTCTCTTTTTCTCTCTTTTTGGTTTGTTTTTTTTTTCTCTCATGTTTTTCCCCTTTTGTTCTGATGCTTCTTTGCATCATGGCTAATGTGGAAATATGTTTGATGAGATTGTACATGTATAACATATATCAGATTGCATGCCATGTTGGGGAGGGGGAAGGGGAAGGAGGGGGGAAATTTACAACTCAAAATCTTATAAAAGTGAATGTTGAAAACTTTAAAAAATAATTAAACAAAGAAATGTATATGATATGATATCTAATTTTTGTAGTAATGCTATAAAGGCTGTTCCCACACATGTAGGATGGGTAAATTGTTTTGTGGCTCAAAGGGAGCCAGAATGGAAAACTCTAGCCACTTTTCCTCCTGCCCTTTTCCCAGGGAGAGTTTAATTCTTCTCGGGAGAGAAACAGGAGGTGGTCAGCCACTCCTCTCCCCAGAGAGATTTCTAGCTTGGTACACAATCCTAGAATTATATCTATCTGCTGCCTTAAATATCGTTAGTCTAGGGGATGGAATTCTCAGGTTCAATCAAACTTCTGACCACTGTTTTATTAATGGGGAAAGCAGAACCCCAAATTATCTCTTAAGGCTTGACTCTTACCCTTCCCACCAAATACCACTTTCATAATGAATTCACACAGGAACTATTAAAGAAATCTATTCATCCAATTCAAATTGGAAAAAAAAAACAAGCAAACAAAAATAGAAATCAGAGAAAATATACATAGGAAAATATACACTGGATAATAAGTAAAGGAGATCTCTACCAAATGATAGCAAGGTAACTCATCAGGAGATGGAGAGAGAGAAAGACAGAGAGAGAGAGAGAGAGAGAGAGAAAGAGAGAGAGAGAGAGAGAGGAAATTCCCTAATATCTCAGTGTAGCAAACTGGTGATAGGGACATGATGGAGAATTCCAGCTCCTCCCATGTAGGATTCTTTCCAGAGTCTTTTTCTTCAGCTATTTGAAGTGGGATTGGCATCTTTCATCTTCTTTTTGGAAGCTGGAAGCCAGAAGTACCTGAAATGCATGCTGAGCCCAAAGCAACTCAAAACTAAAACTTAAACATTTCTCTCTCTCTCTCTCTCTCTCTCTCTCTCTCTCTCTCTCTCTCTCTCTCTCTCTCTCTCTCTCTCTTTCTCTCTCTCTTTCCTTGAATTCTGCCCCAACCCTTACTAATTGGCATTTCTCTCTACCAATGAGGAGAAAGTCCCCTACCAATAATCTTTGAGACTGGAGTCATATTCCACGTGTGAGTGAGTCAGTTAACTAACTGGCATTTATTAAATGGTTACTACATACTGGACACAATGCTAAGCACTATTCTCAAGGACCTCATTGAATAATAGGTAGATAACATGTAAACACCAATGTGTAAAGGAGACATATACTCAATAAATTGAGTATAGCCCCAGAGGGAGGGCCCTAAGACTAAGGAAAACTAGTAAAGTCTTCTTACAGAAGATGGGACTTTAGCTTAAACTTGAAGGATGGCAAGGAAGCTTAGAGGTGGAGCTGAGAAAGGAGGGAGACTGTTCCAGGAATGGAGGACATGAATAAAAATGCTTGGAGTCAGGAGATTGAGCATTGTGTAGGATGAAGTAAGGAGGCCAGTGTCAGTGAAGAAATTATCAAGATAAAATGAAATCCACCCAAAGGTAAGGAAAATGGCTTTCAGATTTCCTGAGAGACTGAGAACTTCATCTCCTTTTTTCTCACATATCTCAATCAAATGAAGCAGGATCCAAATTATTATACTATCCTTCCTAATTCAAAGTTTTATTCAGAAAAACAAATAGAATTCTATTTCAACAGCTAAGGTGATGTTTTAATAATCCGGCTAGCAGCTCTTGTGGGGGCATAAGATCCCCCCACAGCCAGCACCCAGGAGACTGCTGGCATACCGGGAAAGCACAGGTTCTTTTTATCTCCTTAAACAAGGAAAGCACGGTGAAGGGGTTGACCAGCTTACTTTAATCCAGCATTCAGTTAGTTCGGGGGAGCATACAGACAAGCATCAACAGACAGGCCAAGTACAGATTACAGTCAGCTAATTCAGGGGAACAAACAGCCAGCACCCTGAAGTTCAGAACATTCATTTAGTTCGGAGGAAAACAAAACCAGCACCATGAACTTCAGAACAAAATACAAACAAATTACAAATATCAACAGACAGACCCAGCACAATTCATAGTTACCAACATCTGGGCTCAGCCCGAGAGCAAGGGCTGGCCCAGAGTCATGCTCACCATTGCTCCCATGCCAACCAGAAAAGGAAAGAGGGCTCTTCAAGCTGTCCTCTCCCCTCTTATAGAGTTCTGTGACATCATCAAGTGCCACCTGAATGACCAAGGCGGATTGGTTCTTGAGTTGGCCCCTCCCCCTAGTGTAGACTAGGTTAACACCCAACAGGGCATGGCTCTGGAGTTAATACCTCCCCTCAGCCAGCCCCATGACTCATCACACAGGAAGTTCTCTGCTTCCTGGCATGGTCTCTGGGCTTCCTGTCCCAGAAGAGGAGCAGCAGACCCAGAAAGGCTCAATGAGATAAACTGAGTCACTCAAAGAAAACAAAGGCCACTCTGGTCACAGATGACATTCAAATTCTAACAGACTGTCTCTTTGGAAATGTTCACAGGACAAGATCATGATAGTCATTTCTTGATACTAGCAAGCTTTTTGCTGGGGCTTGGAAATGTTAAGATTATAGAGAGTTTTTCATTATATTGATATTTTGTATAGTAGACTTTGGCTTGCTGTCATTATCTCAAAGTATTTCTTGTCTTTCATTACACTATCAGGGAATTCAGCAGCTAATAACTTATCTAAATTTTCTATATTTTTTTCTAGAAGCTTGCAATTCACGTTGTCATAGTATTCATTCATGTCATAATAGAAATGCATACAAACTCCATATTTGTCTATCTATCACTTAACAAATACCTTCTAGTTACTTCACAGAGAAAGGCAACTTCAAGGCTATCGTCTCAGTTTAAGTTTTCTATGAGCATTTAAGGCTTTTAAAAGCATGTATAATTTTATTCTCTAAGTCATTAGGCAGCCAGCTTGCTGCTTTCATCTCTCTACCTTGGTACAATGCCTGAATGAGGCCTCTCAGAATGACTTCCTGTCTGGCCTGTGTAAACCATACCTCTCCCCTGCCTCTGAGCTGAAAGGAGAATATGAAGTCAACAAGTATAACGTGAAAATAAATAAAATCCAGTTCAAACAAACCACTTTACTCAGTCAATAGTTTCTGGCCCAAGTTCAACAGTACACAGCAAAGCTTCTGAGATATCTTATTTTTAAATTGTTCTAAGGTTAATCCTTCAAGATTATCTTGTTTTTAAGTACCAAAAGGAGCACACGATAAAATGACTCAGGTATTATCATGTATTGATGATTCATGATGTCCTTCTGGAAAATGAAAACTAAGGAGTCTAATCAATAAAATTATTTCTAGGCTTTGAACTAGTTCCAGGTCAATTTTTCTTGGCAGTTTTTTGGCTTCCTGAAATATACTGACCCAAACCATGAATAATGATCTAAAATTGCACAATATACAGAAACCATCTGTTAGATAGGAGCTGGAGGGTGATGTCATGGGGCCATTTCTAATCTGAATTTAATGTCCTGCCAGTGCTGATGTCACTGGCTTGGCAACATACTGGCAGAGTCCGACTTGTTATGGATGAATAGGTACTGGGAGGAAATGGTGTCACTAAATGAAGAAGAATTTATTCTGTTTTATGCAGGAAAGATGAAATAACAAGAAAGGGAGAACCATTACACTGGAACAACAAGTAAATTCTACTTGGATGAATTAAATTTCCTCATTGTTGTGATCTTCTCCCAGCAATGTATAAAAACAATTGGGTATTTCAAGGAAGCAAGACTCTCATTCTGTAAATAAGAAAGATATTTTAAAGGAAAACAAAATCAAATCAGACAAATAAAAGGTGTATCAGAATACATATGCATGACCAAAGAAAATGATACTAGGATTTAACTATGTTTAGAGTTTCAGAATGTAGGGACTGGAATAATCCACCTCTACATTCAGAAACATATTTGTTTTGGGGTTTTATACCTATGTGAGATATTTTACCCCATTCTATCTCTCTTTATCTCCTTTTCCCAATATATTCCACTCTCACCCTTAATTTATTTTTTTAGATATATCATCCCTTCATATTCAACTCACTCTGTCCCCTCTATCCACATATATATATATATATATATGTGTGTGTGTGTGTGTGTGGGTGGGTGGGTGGGTGGGTGTGGGTGTGTGTAATGTGTGTGTGTGTGTGTATGTGTGTGTGTATTCCCATCAACTACCCCAAATACTGAAAAAGGTTTCATGAGTTACAAATATCATCTTTCCTTGTAGGAAAGTAAACAAAACAGTTCAACTTTAGTAAATCCCTTATGATTTCTCTTTCCTCTTTACTTTTTTATGCTTTTCTTGATTCTTGTATTTGAAAGTCAAATTTTCTTTTCAGCTCTGTTTTTTTTTTCATCAAGAATGCTTGAAAGTCCTCTATTTCATTGAAAATCCATATTTTGTCCCAAAGTATTGAATTCAGTTTTGCTGGGTAGGTGATTCTTGGTTCTAATCCAATCTCTTTTAACCTCCAGAATATCATATCCCAAGCCCTTCAATCCCTTAATGTAGAAGCTGCTACATCTTGTGTTATCTTGATTGTTTCCACAATACTCAAATTGTTTCTTTCTGGCTGCTTACAATATTTTCTCCTTGAACTGGGAATTCTGGAATTTGGCAACAATATTCCTAGGAGTTTTCTTTTGGGGATCTTTTTCAAGAGGTGATCGGTGGATTCTTTTAATTTCTATTCTACCCTCTGGCTCTAGAATATCAGGGCAGTTTTCCTTGATAATTTCTTGAAAGTTGATATCTAGGCTCTTTTTTTGATCATGGTTTTCAGGTAGTCCGATAATTTTTAAATTATCTCTCCTGGTTCAGGTCAGTGGTTTTTCCAGTGAGATATTTGACGTTGTTTTTCATTTTTTTATTCTTTTGGTTCTGTTTTATAATTTCTTGATTTCTCATAAAGTCACTAGCTTCTACTTTCTTCATTCTAATTTTTAAGGTAGTGTTTTCTTCAGTGGTCTTTTGGGGTCTATTTTTTAAGTTGTTATTTTCTTCAGTATTTTTGGGTCTCCTTTAGCAAGTTGTTGACTCATTTTTCATGATTTTCTTGCATCACTCTCATTTCTCTTCCCAATTTTTCCTCTACTTCCCTTACTTGATTTTCCAAATCCTTTTTGAGCTCTTCCATAGCCTGAGCCCAATTCATATTTTTCTCAAAGGCTTTTGATTTTATGTCCTTGACTTTGTTGACTTCTTCTGGCTGTATATTTTGATCTTCTTTGTCACCAAAAAGATTCTATACTCTGAGTCATTTTATGCTGCCTCCTCATCTACCCAGACAATTACTTGACTTCTGAGCTCTTTGTCAGAGTACGACTGCTTCCAGAGTGGAGAGTGCTCTGTCCCAAGCTTCAGGGGTTTTGCACAGCTGTTTTCAGAGTTACTTCTAATCTGAAGTGGCATGATACTCCTCTCCTGGCCTGTGCTCCAGTCTGTGAGTGCAAGCACTCCTTTCTGCCATGTAGCTACCAGGAGGACTCCCTCTCCACAGCTACCACAAGCTCTGCCACCACAGTGCTCCTCCCCAAAGGACTAACAACCAGGTCCATGATCCAAATCCAAGCAGGGCAAAGCAAAAGAATCCTGTCTCAGTGCTATCAAAGAGATCCCTGCACTCCTGCCCTGATCAGCTGCTTAATTCTCCTCATGATTGTGGGCCTGGAGCTCTGGAAGCAACTGCTGCTGCAGCCACTTCCACCACCCTGTAGCTGGGGCCAGACTGCACCCCTCTCTCACCCAGGTGCAAGAGTTTTCCAACAGACCTGCTAAGTTGTCTTTAGCATTTGTGGGCTAATAAGCCTGGAAACTGCCAGAGCTGCCAATGATTCAGTTCCCTGAGGTCTGCTCTGCCCATTCTACTCTGGCCTGGTCTCTTCAGGCTAATGCTGGGCTGTGCTCTGCTCCCAACATGGTGCAATAGACCCTTCCCAGTGACCTTCCAGGCCATCTTGGGCTGGAGACTTCTATAGCTCTAGAATTTGTTTAGAGTCATTTTTTACAGGTGTTTGGAGGGATTCAGGGAGAGCTCAAGTGAGTGCCTGTTTTCATACCACCTGAAAGTAAACATTTTAAAATTAATAGACTAGATTGTTTCAATGTTTATCTTTTAAATCTTACAGGTTAAATAGACCACAAATAAGTTTTTACCAAGGTAAGAATGCAAGGGCACCAAAAAACCAACAGTAACAACAATGAAGAACCTCTGATCAATAAGGTTCAGAATAGGGCAAAAAGTTGTATTATTAAAATTAGGAAACTTTCTACAGTTAAAATTTCAACACATGAAATGACTGGTACCTATCTAGCAACTATTCACACCATGGCACTCATTCATGTTAAATATTTTTTAAGATAAATGGGTAAGGACAAGGGGATAATCATTTTTGCTTGCTTGGTACCGGACACTATGCTAACTGCTTTACAATTATGATCTCATGTGAGAAAGTTGTCGGGTTATGGGCCAGTTATAGTCCTAGAGTTGTAAGTACTAATGGGAAAAAGTACTTTGTAGAAAATTATGTTACTTTAAATGAACATTTTCAGACTGATACAATCAAAGAAAGTTAAATTTTGCACACTCTCAATGCAATTTTGTGTCTTCAATTTGTTCATTGTAAATGTAAAGGCCTAATGATAAACTCAATCTGCAATATTGTCTCTCATTCTTGAGAAAAGGATGGCAACAAATGTTAATTTTTTCAAGAGCTCTTTTTACTCTGGCATTAATTACAGGGAGTGGATGTTATAGGTATCAAAATTTCTGTAGAAAAAAATTTGGAACAAAACAAATATGGTGTTAATTGTTTTAGTTTGAAATGGTGAACAGATATATTCTATTAACAAGACTAAGAATTGATAGGTAACATTAAAAGAAATACTTTTTGGATGTACCATTTAATAGGCAATTCAAGAGAATAGCCATTTAAAATTCTTTATAATTATATTAGATGGAAGCATGGTCTCTGTTGATAAATAGAAACACTGATGAGTCTGAGGCAGGATACTATTACAAGACAAAAGGTCAGCATGATCCCCTCACCACAAACATATGTTTTCCATTGGGCACTTCCACCTACACTGAATTTTCTGGCCACTCATTATTTTCTATTGGCGTGCAATTAGCCTAAAAAAACAAAATGTAGAAAACATGGTCTTATATATCTTTTTTCAAGAAAGGAACTTAAACTCTTTAAAACAAAATCTGATGATGGTGGTGATAGGGAGCCGTGTGTACAAAATACACAATTCTAATTTTTGTAGCTTTCACAGACCTTAAATGTTTCACTTATCTCATATTGTAAACTCCAAGCTGTGGAGAAATATTCACCAGACAAGTCATAAATCATGCCTAAAGACAGGTGCAATAAATACCAATGTCAAAAAGTTACAATGTAAAATTATATTGTTTTGACAAGGAGTCCAGATGCGTTGACAACAGAGCAAGCTAACAGCATCTTTCCTGAGAACCCATTGATACAGGAGTGGGGGAAAGGATCCAAAGATACCACAGTGCAAAAAATAACATAGGGTGTTAATGGTTGTCATACGAAATTCTGATGCTCTCAAGGAAATGATTAGTAAAGACTCACCCAGCTAAATAAGGGGGTCATACACTAATTTTTTAAAGGGTCTCCAAAAGAAAAAAATGCATGAGAGATTTCTTTCAGGTACATATGTACCTGATTTTGCATGAATGATATTTCTCTAAGAAATTCTATGTAAGGTAATTTTGGTAAATAAAATAACAATTTAGTTACATTGTGGAGTAAACTATTGAAAGGAACACTATGGTTATTTTTTACTGAATCATAACATTTAAATTTATTATTTGCACAAGCAATATGAAAAGGCTTTAAACTACATTCAGATTTTTGGAACACATTTTATTTGACTGTGTTATGATATGTCAAGTATGCTCAAAGTAATATTTATCTAAATCTGTTATATTGTATTTCCATTTTTTTGAGAACAACAAAGACATAAAAGTTGTATAATGCAAAATTAATTATGCTGGAGGGTAATTAACATCCTCAATTTATAGTAATAAGTTCATTTATAATTATAAGAGGTTTCATATAACTTTTCCCAAAATGTGACTAGACAGGAATTGAATGACTTTCTTTTGTGGTGAACAAGGACATCCATGTCATCACTACCACCACCAGCACTCTCCCGCCAAAAAATAAATCCATATTATGCATGCTTCCAACATGAACAAAAGATTAGATTAAAGGCAACATAAGAACTTCTTAAGTTATCCACATTTTTTAAACCAATTCTTTGGATTTTTCATCATCTTCACCAAAGGTTTTGCACCTCCATATAAAATAAATGGGAAGAATCAAGCAGCTCTCTGGAGAATTCATGCCTGCCATACACTCTAATTAGAAATGACCAGCTAAATTAGACAAAAATTTCAAGAGTTATAATTATTTCAATTTTCTACTTTTGTATGTGTCAACATAACCGTTTACTCCTCTATATTGCATTTGCTTTGAGAATTGTTTCAGCTGGAAAAGGATTTAACTATTTCAAGGGGGTTTATATCAACATGCCGTGACACCCAGATTCGTGAAATAGAATACTGTTTTATAGACTCCAGGATGTCTCACCAGCTCCAAAAGGAACAAATTTATTTTTCCCTTTGATCAATATCCAAAACAAAGGAATCGAGAGCTATTTCCTATAGACAAGTGGTCAAAATATGTGAATAAAGTTTTCAAGCATATATTTGTAAATGATAAACTGTCACATCAAAAAGATTACTCTAATTCATTAATGTAAGATATGGGAAAAAATGAAGGTTTTAATTTATGATACATAAATGGAAAAAGATGGCTAAAGATAAGAATATTCAGTGTTTCATGGGCTACAGACAGAAAGTCTCACTGATTGTAATAGTAATTAAGGTGGGACTTTTGGCTGTTGACCTTTAATGATTCTGGCCTTTGTTTAAATGGGGCAGATAAAGTGGGATTTTTTTTTTGTATTTCTCAGCACTGAGACAATTGGGATTCATTGATTTGTATCGGATGTGATATTGGGGGTGTGAAACTTTTCCACACCCAGCCAGGATGGGGTTGGGGCCCTCGGTGCCCTGAACAGGATATATAAGTGCAGAAGTTAGCATTCTCTCTTGGAGCTCTGAGCCACTGCAGAAGTGGCACATGACTCTGGGCCAGCCATTGTAATGAGCTCCCCGGCTGAACACTCAGATGTTTATAACTACGAATTGTATTTGGTCTGTAATTCAGGGTGCTGGTTTTTTCCCCTGAACTAAGTAAATGATATTTGTACACTGGATTAAAGTAAGATTGTTAACCCTTTAACGTTGCTTTCCTTAATAAAGCAGATCAAAAGGACCTGGGCCTGCAGCATTCTGTGAGCTGGTTGTTGTTGGTTTTACACCCTCACAGCAGCTGCTAGCTGGATTGTTGATACACTCATATATTATTAGTTGATTTGCAAATTGGACTAAGCCATCAAAGTGGACTTCAAATAAAGCTGGAATGATGTGAGAAAAGTCACTAAACTGTATCTTCTTTGACCTAAAGATCTTCTTTCTTGGAATATATAAGGTCTAGGAGCTCATAAACAGAAAGATCCCACATATACAAACCTATTCATCACTGTATTTAAATGGTACAGTAACACCAACAACAAAAACAGTAAACAGAGTGAATGTATTGAAAGTCAATTGAACAAAATGTAACATATGAAGACAATGAATATTGCTGAACCATAGGCCATCAAAAATATGATGAATTCTTAGAAACAAGGAAAGACTCCCATGAACTGATGAGGAATAAAGTAAATACGAGCAATACACACACACACTATACATATATATAATATTATATATATTATATTAATATATACACACATATACATATACATACACATATACATATATATCATACACATATATACACATACATATATATGTATATATACATAGATACATATACATACATGCATATATGCACATATGTGTGAATATATGTGTTTGTGGATAGATAGATAGATGGATTAGTATAATCATAAAGAATGGTAACATGAAGGCCAATGCAATATAATGTTAAATGACTGATCTGGTCCCTAGGTGGAGATAAGAAAATGCATCTGCCTTTCTCTGGAAAAGTGGGTGTTATTAGAATATTACATAATCTGTCACATACAGATCATAAAAACAGAGTCCTTTGAAACAATTGAGTTTAACTTCTCATTCTACAGATAAGAAAACTGAGGGAAAAGAAATTGCCCAAACACACAGATAGGGGCAGAGCCAAGATGGTGGAGCAGCAGCAGGGACTTGGTTGATATCTCCCCCCAAACTCCTCGAAATATCTATAAAAAATGACTCTAAACAAATTCCAGAGCAGAAGAAGCCAAAAAATGACAGAATAGAGCATATTTCCACCCCAAGACAATTGAAAGGCCAACATGAAGGGTCTATTGCACCATACTTGGGGCAGAGCACAGTCCAGCACAGGTCGCACCAACAGGACTGGAATTGGCCTCAGGGCACTGAATCACTGGCAGCTGTGGTGGCTTCCAGACTTCTCAAGCCACAAACCCCAAAGACATCTTCAAAGGTCAGTACGAGAGCTCTGTCACCTGTCTGAGAGGGAGCATGGTCCGCCCCCAGGCTCAGCTCCAACCCCAGCACCAGGGCAGTGGCAGCCACTGCTGCAGTGGTGGATGCTTCTGGACCTCTCAGCCCACAGAAGGTGGGTCACAGTACTGGGTGGTGGTTCTGGGGTGAGGAGGAGTGTTGGCATGGCAGAGGTGGTGCCAGCTGTGCAGAGGGAACTGTCCTTGCAGTATCAGGGCAGAAAAAAGGGCTTGTGGTTGCTCACAGACCAGAGGACAGGCCAAGAGAGGAGTAAACATCTATCTTTTATCATACCATTTTGGAGCAGCTGAGAATTTACAGGTCCCTAGACATAGCTCTGAAAACAGCTGCATAAAACCCCTGAAACTTGGGATGGTACACCCTCCACTTAACAAAGAGCTCAAAAGTCAAATAATTGGCTAGGAAAATGAGCAAACATGGAAAAAAATAAGACTATAGAAGGTTATGCTCTTGGTGGAAAGATTTTTTTTTCTTATAAACTTACTGACAAGGAAAATCAAGGAATGCAGCAAGAGGAAGACAACAAGGTCAAGGCTGCTATATTCAAAGCGTCCAAGAAAGATATGAAATGGCCTCAGGCCATGGAAGAACTCAAAAAGGGTTTTGAAAATCAAGTAGGAGAAGTGGAGGAAAAGTTGGGAAAAGAAATGAGAATGATGCAACAAAATCATGAAAAATGAATCAACAGCTTGCTAAAGGAGACCCAAAAAATGCTGAAGAAAATAACACCTTTAAAAATAGACTAATCCTTGGGGGGCAGCTAGATGGCACAGTAAGCAGAGAACCAGCCTTGAAGTCAGGAGGACCTGAGTTCAAATCTGACCTCAGACCCTTGACACATTCACTAGCTATGTGACCTTGGTCAAGTCACTTAACTTCAATTGCCCTGCCTTCTCCCCTCCAAAAAAAAAGACCTCCTTTCTCCATGCCTTTTCATTGCCAATTCCCCATATTGGAATGTTATCTTTCTTTACTTCCAATCCTTAGAATCCCTATCTTCCTTCAAAGCTTGGCTCAAGTGCAACCTCCAATATACAATCTTTTCTTATTCCTCCCAAGTACTATTGCACCCCTCTCTCCAATTATCTTGCATTTATTTTGCATATATTTTATGGTAATTGCTTCAAAACCAAGAAGACCTGGATTCAAGGTCTGTCTCTAACACAGCAGGCATCTACAGCCTGAAAAGTCTAGAAATCTTCACTGTGGCCAATTATTGTTTCCCAAGATCTGCTCCAGCTTTGCTGGGACCAGGTCTACATGGGTATGGTCTGCACTAAGCTGCCCTCCTCTCTCAGCCTGGTGCAACAGGCCCTTCCTGTTGACTTTCCAGGTTGTCTTGGGCTGGAAGTCTGTCTCACTCTATGGGTTCTGTAATTCCAGAAATTGTTCAGTCACTTTTTAAAGGTATTTGAAAGGTTTTGGGGGAGAGTCCCTGCTTTCACTCTGCCTTCTTGGCTCTGACACCCCACCTTTCTTAAGGAAAAAAGGAATAGGAATAGAAAGTGAAAGAAATAGGAATAAGAAGGAGTGAAAACATAATCAGCTTCATAACTGTGAATGTGGATGCAAAGAAGCATAGCAGAAGTGATTTTGAAAATAGTGTCCAATGGTCTGTTGTTTTCAAGAAAAAAAACAAAACTTAAAACATAGAGATGCACACAAAGTTAAAAGAAAAGGTTATATGGGGCAGGTAGGTGGTGCAGTGAGTAGAGCATCGGTACTGGAATCAGGAGAACCTGAGTTCAAACCTGGCCTCAGACACTTGACACATGTACTAGCTGTGTGACCTTGGTCAAGTCACTTAACTCCAATTGCTCTGCCAAAAAAAACAAAAAATAAATAAAAAAACAAAAGGTTGTTTCGGACTTTATTCTATCTCATGTGATTTTGAAAACTTTAAAAATTTAATTCATTGGAAAATTCTAGAACCAATTATTAAAGTTGAGTAGTGAACAGAACATCTATAAAGGGAAGCATTAATTTTAAAGAGCTTCAACAAAAATGTGTCATGCCAGACAAATCACCTTTTCTGTTTTAACAGTATTACAAAATCAGTTTATGGATATAGTTCACCTCGATTTTAACGAAACTTGTGAGAAGTTGTCATACTATTTCAATGAGGAGGAGAGGCATAGATTAGATGATAATGCAGTTAGATATATTCAGAAGAGTGTGGATGGCTAGACTCAAGGATAAGATGTAAGTTATTTAATAACAACATAGAACAAGGACTCAGATGGGTTTCCTCAGAGATTTTTGCTGGATTCTGTGCTATGGGTTTTTTTTATTATTGGAGACTTGGATAAAGGGGTAGGCTCATCAAATTTGTAAATGACACAAAGCTAAGAGGAATAAAAAAAAATTCTGTGGATGATAGATTCAGAAATCAAAGGGATCTTAGCAAGCAAGAACATTGATTTTAATGTAATAAGATGGAATTCAATAGGGCTAAATAAAGTGTTACTCTGGGGTGCAAAATGTCAAATTTTCAACAACAGGATGGGATACTCATGGGTAGATAGTGGTTGTTCTGAAAAAAAATATCCTTGAGATTTAGTAGGCTGCAAGCTCAGTGTGAGAGATCAGCATGATAGTCAGTCAGTAAGTAAGCATTTAAGTGACTACTATGTCCAAGACACTGTGGTGGTCTGGGTCTGAGCATTCAAAGAAAGGCAAGCCCTTATTATCAAGGAACTCATAATGTAATGGAGGAAGTAGCATGCAAACAGCTATGTATAAATTATATATGTGTGTCTATCTATCTATCTATCTATCTATCTATCTATCTATCTATCTATCAGATAAACTGGGAATAATAGAGGGAAGGTACTAGAATTAAGGAGAGCCCAGGAAAGGTTTCCTGTAGAATATGGAATTTTAGAAGAGAATTGAAGAAAGTCAGGAAGTAGAGATGAGGAGTGAGAACATTCAAGGAATCAGTGAAAATGCCTGGTGTGGGGAAAGGGAGTTTCTTATTTAAGGAAGAGTAAGTGACCAATGTCACCAGATTGCAGAGTTGTGGTGGTGGGAGGTATAATGTAAAAGGAGATTAGGAAGGTAGAAGGGAGGATAGGTTATGAAGGATTATGAATGGCAAATACAGGATTTCATTTTGATCCTAGAGGTAAGAGAGAGCCACTGGGGTTTACTGAATAGGAGAGTAACATGGTCAGACTTAAGCAACAAGGGGGTATTTATGGCAGAGAGAGCAACCTGCAGAACACTCTAACCATGAGGAGTCGAGAGCCTGTACTAGGATGGTGAGTGGGTCAGAGTAGAGAAGGGAGTGTGTGTGTGTGTGTGTGTGTGTGTGTGTGTCTGTGTCTGTGTCTGTGTCTGTGTGTGTGTGTCTGTGTGTGTGTTGTTAAGAAATTAAAATGAAGAGGCTCAGCAAGAGATTGAATATGGGGAAAAAGAGACAAGGAACAAAGGATGACATCAAAGTTGGGAGCCTGAGGTGACTGGATGGATATTATTGTCTTTTCAAGGAAATTAAGAAGAGGTGAAGGTTTTGTGGGGGGAGGGGGGATTATGAGTTCAGTTTTGGATATGCTAAATTTAAGATATCTATAGGACATCTAGTTTAATATATTCAATAAATAAGGAGTTGCAGATCTGAGATGAGATGAAGGCAGAAAGGATAGGACTGGATGCATGAGTTTATGAAGGACATATAGAGATATTTTAATTCATGAGAACTAATGAGACCACCAAATGAAATAATATAGAAGGAGGAGAAGAGGGGTCAGGACAAAGACCTGTGGGACACCTGTACATGACATGGATGGAGACCCAACGAAGACTGAAAGAAGTGATTAGATAGATAAGAGGAAAACCAGGAGAGAGTAGTGTCACCAAAACCTAGCGAGAAGAGAATATCAAGGTAAATAGGTTAATCAATGCTTTCAAAGGCTACAGAGAGATCAAAAAGGAAGAGGATACCAGGCTATTACATTTGGCAATTAAGAGATAATTAGTAACTCTGGAGAGAGAATTTACAGTTGAATTATGAGGTCTAAAGCGAGGCTGTTGAAATTTAAGATAAGTGTGAGAGGAAAGGAAATGGAAGCATCTATCATAGAGTTCTTTCATAAGGAGCCTAGGCACAAAAGGCAAGGAATATATTAGATGATGACTGGCAGGGATTAATGGATCAACTGAGGGCTTTCTGAAGATGAGAGAAAGATGGGCATGTTGTAGACAGTAGGGAAGCAGCCAGTAGGGAAGGTGAGATTGACGAAAATTAAGAGAGTGAGAAATATAGAGGAACTGATCTTCTAGAGGATACAAGGTGAAATGGGATCACTTGAAGGGTATGTCTTAGAAGGGTTTGCTTTGCTAAGGAGAAGGATCATCTCATGCATGCACAAAACGGTTAAAGGAAGGGATAGTGGCAGAAACCATCTCACTGAAGTAATATTATATAGAAGGGAGAAGAGGGAAGCTTCGGCAATTTTTTTTCAGTAAAATCTGAGGCAAGGTACTCAGCTGAGGGAGTAGGAAGGGGGAAGACATGAAAAGCTTGAAGAGAGATAAAAATAATGGGAAGAGACACTGTGATGCGTGGGATATTAGAAACTAGAAAGGTATAAAAGGATGGCCTTGCAGCGGAGAGGGCTCAATTGTGGCTGCCAAGAAAGGTAATGTAATATTGGGTTTCATTAAGAGGGGCATAGCAGACACTGACAAAGTTGGCAGGGTAAGAGGAAGCAGTACAGTCTGATGTCTCTTATTGCTACTCCTATATTCATTGCGGAAGGGTACTAGATGGACTTATGATTAGGATATTCAAGCAAAAACCAAATTGAGATATTTTTCTACTACAGGCCTACTACAGGGAGACAGGTTAAGGTCCACAAGTACTAGAAGAAAAGCAGCTGGGAAGTCCTTTGCAGAACCCTCCAACATGAGTATTGATCTGACACTTTGACCTTTGTGTGGGGCAAGGAGAACAATTAAGAAACAGATGGTACTAGTGTCTCTTTAACTCTAGAGTAGGGCTATAGATTCAGCAAATACTAAGAATGGGATATGTAGGTAGGTAGCAAGGCAGAGATTAAGGCCCACAAATGAGCCTACAGCTCTTTCACTCTGACTACAAAGTAGCATCTGTAGTTATACCCTATTCTAATGTCTACAACTGAGTAAAAGGGTCAAGATCTGAGCCTGAAGTTGTGTCACTATTAAGCTACAGAAACTTCCAGCTAAGTACTAGGTGCTGGGATCAACAACTGTCTGCTAGATCTCAACCAAGGGGATAATCTTCAGTTGTGTTATTCAGAACTAAATCAGAGTTGATTGTCTGCAAAGCTCAGATGTAGAAGGCAGTGATCAGATCATAAGTCAGATCTTTTTGAGCATACTGAAATTTTGCATCTCCTTTCCCTGAGCTGCCCTTGGGATCTTTGGAAAATACCTAGAGTAAGCAGTGGCAAAAGATCAGATTATACAGAGAAGCAGGAAATATTGTTCCAATAGCCTCTCCCATGTTGTACAGATATTTGCCCTCAAAGTCCCAGTTCAGGAAGTAAGGTATGGAAAATAAATAGACCCCCCAAAAAAGATTCACAATAAAGAGCATAAGAAAAGAATAATTCAACAACACTTAGAAGTAAAGTGTTTTCCCCTCAAAGTAGAATACAGTTTAGTCACATGTATAATTAGAATTTCTAGAAGAAATACAGCAATATTTTAAAATGATATTAATTAAATTAAAGCACTAAAGAATTGAAAAAAGAACAAGTGCTATATAGGGAAGAATTAGAAGAAGAATTTGCAGCTTGGTTGAAGAGATAAGAAACCTTATTCAATTAAAAAATTCCCTAAAAATTAAAATGTATTAAATTAAAGGTAAGGAGTCCATGAGACAACAAGTACTATTAAACTAAATTCAAAGGACTGGTAAATATACAAATTATCATGTGTCCAAAACAAATGAAGCTTTGATGAAATAGAAGACCTCCAAGCTTTCTGATGAAAATATCAGAGCAGCAAAGAAGCATTGAAATCAAAACAGAAGAGGGAACAGAAACATAAGAAATATTCATGAATGAAAAATTATAAATGACAAAAATGATAAGTTGATTACAATCAAGTATGGAGATATGATTCATGTGTTCCTTCTGAGCTCTTTCCTCATAGGGGTCATAAAGGGAATCTAATTAGATAGACGTTCTGAGGTAGTTTTATTATGTCTTGAGAATGTTAAAATAAGAATGGAAAGAGAGAAAGAAGATTAAATGGGTGAGGGGAGAAGGAAAAATGGAGAAAATTATCTCACATAATCAACATGCAAAAATAGAAATCTTTATAAACAAGGAAAGAGGAGTTACCCTTTCCCCCTCCATGTTTCCATGTTAGTCATGTTGTGAAAGAAAACACAGAGAAAAACAAACAAACAAACAAACAAGAAAAATAAAAAAGCAAAGGAAATGTATGCTTCGCTCTGTATTCAGACTCCATAAGTTGCTTCTCTGGAGATAGACAGCTTTTTCATCGTAAGTCTTTCAGAATTGTTTTGGATCACTGTATTGCTGAGAATAGTTAAGTCATTCACAGTTGATCATCATACAATGTTGCTGTCACTGTGTACAATGTTCTCTTGGTTCTGCTCATTTCACTTTGCAACAATCAGTTCATGTAAGTCTTTCCAGGTTTTTCTGAGAGCATTCTGCTATCAATTCTTATAGCACAATAGTAATCCATCACAATCGTATACCACAACTTGTTCAGCCATTCCCCAATTGATGGACATCCCTTCAATGTCCAAATTTTCCTCACCACATAAAGAGCAGCTATAAATATTTTTATAAATATAAGTCCTTTTTCTTTTTTGCCTCTTTAGGATACAGACTTAAGAGTAGTATTGCCTGGTCAAAGAGTATGCGTGGTTTTATAGACCTTTTTTACCTCTTTGGGATACAGACTTAGGAGGGGTATTGCTTGGTCAAAGAGTATGCATGGTTTCATAGCCTTTTTCTAGGCCATATGGGCATAGTTTCCAATTGTTCTATAGAATAGTTGCATCAGTATACAACTTCACCAGCAGTGCCTTAGTGTCTCAATTTTCCCATATCCACTCTAAGATCTATCATTTTCCTTTTCTGTCATATTAGCCAATCTTATAGGTGTGGGGTTGTAGCTACTATATAGGGATCTTTAGAAATTGAAATTTTTGAAAAAAATTATAAGCATAATAAATCATATTAAAATCAAAATAATGAAACTCATTATCATATCAATAAAGCCAGGAAAATGCTAGACACAATTAAATACCCACTTATTTTAAAAACAATATAAAGCAAAATAATAAATGAACCTTTCTATGAGATCTCAAATAATAACTATTTACAAAACTAAGATCTAGCAATATTTGTAATTAGCTATCGCTAGATGCTTCTCCAAAAAGATCAGAGGATAAAAAGGATGTCTACTATCTCTGCCATTATTTGACATAATTAAAGGAATGTTAGCAATAAAATAAGAAAAAAATAAAATGAGAAAAAAAGTAGAAGCCAAATAGATACACAGTCATCTATTTTGCAATGATATGATTTACTTAGAGAATGCTAGAGATACAACTAAAATTAAATGAAACAATAACTTTAGTAATGTAACAGGATAGAAAAAATAACCAGAAAAATCAATGGCTTTTATTTACATTACCAATAAAACCAAGCATAAAAGAAATAAAAATTAATTTCCATTAACAAAACTACAGAATTTATTTTAAAAAAATATGTATAACTACTAAGATATACAAGAATTATGTATCTTTGTCTATGAAATGTTTCATGCATTAAGATAAAGAATAAAAGTAATTGGAGATATATTAATTGCTTATGCTTGGGCCATGCTAGTATAACACAAATGACAATAGTAGTTCAATTAATTTACATCTTTAGTGCCGTGTCAAACAATATATGTAAGCATTGCTTTATATTGAGTGTCCTAAAAATAGTCCATTTTAAACCTTCTAAATAATAAAAACTGTATTAAGACTTTTGGGGCACTTTAAATAAATAAATATCATTTAAAGGAGAAAAGGATTAGTATCAAGAATAACAATGAGGAGGAAAGGAATTTATCAGGGCCAGATCTCAAGATCTGTACATAGTAGTAACCGTCAAACTTAGTTGATACTGGTTTAAAAATAGACTATTTAAATAAGATGCAGAAACAATAAAACACAGTATTTGACAAACCCAGTGTTTCAACAATACAGCTAGCAGCTGCTGTGGGGCATGTAAAATTAACAACAACCAGCTCACAGAATGCTGCAAAAGCCCAGGTTCTTTTGATCTGCTTTACTAAGGAAAGCAAAGTTAAGGGGTTAACAAGCTTACTTTAATTCAGCATACAAATACCATTCACTTAGTTCAGGGGAAAAAGCCAGCACCCTGAACTTCGGAGCAAATACAAACAAATTACAAACATCGACAGACAGGCCAAATACAATTCATAGTCACCAACATCTGAGTTCAGCCCAGGACCTCATAACAAGGGCTGGCCCAGAGTCATGCACGCCACCACAGCTGTGGGTCAGAGCTCCGGAAAAGGAAAGCCAGCCCCTGGTTTTATATCTTTTTCAGGGTCAAGGGTTAGTCACACATGCGACTCACCCACATGACCTAAAATTGTCACAAAGAGGCAGCTTAAACCCACGTGGTCTAAAAGCCTCTGACATCACAAACATGTCACTCAAACCCATGTAAACTAGGCTTTCCCTTGAGGCAAGAAGGTCGGCAAGGACTCCTGATTTAATCAAGGAAATAAAGGCCAAACTCTTTAAGGGCACTTGTTTGAACTAAGAGATCCCATTTTGATTGCCAACACACCCAGGAATGTCATGTACTGGGGAAGGAAATCCTACTGCTAGGCAACCTAAAAAGCCAACTGCAAGAATTGGATTTAGACAAACAACTGACGTTATATATGAAAATAAATGCAAAGATGAATGCATGACCTAAACATAAAACATCATATGATAAAAAAAAATTATAGAAAGAAAGAAAATAACATACATAATAACTATTCATCTTTGTGGCAAACCACTCTATCATCTCCGCCAAGGAAACCTCAAAGACACAAAGAGTCAAAAAGGACTGTAAAAAAACTGAACCAAAACAACGTTTCACTTCTAGCTCAGTAAAGAAATAACAGTGTGACCTTGTGTAAATCACTTAACTTCTTTTATATTATTTCTTCTCTGCTTTGTGTTGATTGACTAATTAATTTCCTTGATCCTCATGGCAACACTGTAAGAAACTTCAGGTACTTAGCAGAGTTGTGCAAATCAAATTAAATAATAAATATTTACTAAACGAAAAATTGCTATAGAAATGTAACCTGATACTGTTATTATTACACATATATTTTGTTGAATCGGTTGAATTATATACATTTTAATTTTTGATGAATTGTAAGGATTATGATTATAGATTTATTAATTTAAGACTTTAACTCCTCCATCCCAATCTCCCCTCACATATCTATTTATGTTAGTCCTAGAAAAAGTAGTAGAACAAGGCTAAAATTTATATACGTGTGTATGTATATATACACACATACATATATTTGTATGTGTATGTGTGCATGAATATACACATATCTATGTATATGTATGTGTATCTATGTATGTATATGTATGTGTGAATGTTGCTCTGGAATCGATGAGAAAGTGTCTCTGTCTCTGTATGTACGTATACATATGTATACGTACATACACACACACACACATATATGCACATACATACACGTATATTTTGTTTTTCTTTCATTTTTGAAGAGGACCAATGACATCATGTGATAATATCTTGACTTGCATGTGAATTGGATACATATATGGTAGAATTATGCAAAGTTGTCAGCCTCACTCTCCCTTCCAGAGTCATTGAAGTCCAGTGGCAGGACAAAAGTCATGATGACTTGCAATGGCCTGGGATGCAGTGGATGACCTTGGTGTCTTTGATATCTGACCAAGCTCTAAAAGCTTCACAGCATCTGCTTCAGGCACCTTCACGGCTACTGGAAAAAACTATTCTTATCCACCCATTCCTCTGGGAAGAAGTCTTCACATGCTTGGAGCAGATAGCCCCTTAATTCACCAATGTGTTTGAGGCCTGTTGATTACTCTGAATATGTTTAAACCTGTCTGCTGAGATGATTTTACTGGGATGTCACCTCTGCATATACTATAGCTTCTTGGAACCACAGGTGAGAGTTGAGTGCCAGGTGGACAATGGAGGTGAGCAGCTCTGAAAAAGGCTCAGTCAGCACTCATATCAAAGGTGCTAGTCTTCCCTGAACACCCTATACACTTAGTGCTGGTGCCCAGCTGCATTACTTACAAGTTAAATTTTATCCTTTCATTCTTTTTGTGGAAAGAAATTAATTGAAATAAGTTTCTCTTCTATATGAATCTTTGGTAATGTTATTTCAAAGATCATAGATTTTAACCTGGAAGGGACCTTAGAGGTCATCTAGTCCATTGAGGGAGGTAGCATATGATGTTTGGTCAATTGCTGCTTTTCTCTGTGCCTCAATACATTCATCAATAAGTTGAACTCAGGGCAGATAGGTGGCCCAGCGAGTAGAGCACTAGCCCTGAAGTCAGGAGGACCTGAGCTCAAATTTGGCCTCAGACACTTGACACACTTACTAGCTGTGTGACCTTGGGCAAGTCACTTAACCCCAATTGCCTTGCCTTCCCCCCTCAAAAAAATAACTTAAACTCTGTGATTTCCAAGGGCTCTTCCTGTTCTAAAACCTAGGGCTACATCTTGTCAGAGTAATTTTTGTGAACTTTACTGATTTACATATCTTCAAAAAAATTTTTAAAAATCACCAAAACATTACTTAGCATCTCGCTTTAAGATTTTCTTCTTTTTTCTAGATGCAATACAAATAACAAGAAAAGCAAAATCCGGATCTAGAAGACCTAATTGAAGCAGCCAATAAACTGAACCTAAGTGTTGCTTCAGAAAGGAATGTGTTTCTACAAATGAAGGCTTGGAGTTCAAAGGTCATAATGTACAATTAGATCAGATCAATTAAGGATGTGATTTTTTAAATATACATCATGTTCCAAAAACCGGTAGGTAGAGAAACAAATATTCTTTTTAAGTCTTTTAAGAGTGAATTTTATGCATGTGGTTTATTTTATGAGCAAATTTCTTTCCTAGTAAAGATAAAGATACACATACACAAATCCATTTATTATTTAGCATCTCGTAAAAGACACTGCTTTTGAAATTTCCTTCATCATGATGTCATTTTTCAGTATATCGTAACTCTAAATTTAAAAGTCATGGTGAAGCTGGACAAATACACAAGTTCGACAGACGAAATTAAATGACACGCATGAATCACTTTGGTCTTTGAGTGTTGTCTGCAGTTGTACCTTCAAAGAATGGGACAAAATGTAGACTTTAAACAGTTAGTAATTAAGGAACAACAATGACAAATTTTTTCCTCTGAAAGGTTGATGCTTAAGTGCTTAAGTGACCCAGTAAAAGTGTTTTGGGGAATATAATTTTGTCCATTTCATGTTTTTTGAAAACACAATTTGTTTCACTTAAATTGGGGGCGTGGCAACTGCTTCATTGGTTTGAGTAGGAAGTAAATTGCATTGTAATCAGAGGTAAACCCTATATTGTTATATAAAATGTCTATTATTAAGGTTAATTCATGTCATAACAATATACATGTATTTTGGGGAAAATCATAAATGAAACTTCTGCCTAACCGATAATGGTCACTGATAACAGGTCACTATTTGCCTTAATATATGTATGAAAATACATATAAAAACGTGTATTGTGCATAATAATGCATGTATTACATACACACACACACACACACACATATATATATATATATATATATATATATATATATATATTGTACATTATTACAAAATATTTGACACCTAATCAAATAAAGGCTCCCAACTAGCAATAGAAGATTTGTTAAACAAACTGTGTCTCACTCTGAAATCTTACGGTCAAAAATGTACACAATATATCTTATTTTGACATTCAGAATTACGATTGTCTTTAAGCTAATCCATCTTCCAAGGTATAAGTCAACCATCCACACTTCCTATATCTATATATTGCTGGAACAACTAAAAAACTCAATAAAAAGGAAAGAAAATCAGTCAAAGTCTTTGATGATGTCAATAGCTATTGCACTGCAGTAAGATCATGGATCATAGGACCACAGATAGAATTAGACGAAATCTTAAAGGTCACCTAGTTCAAAGTCATAATTTTATAGATAATGAAACTGAGATGAGGGGAGTTCAAATACCTTGTCAGGATTGATAATCAAATCAACAGTACAACTGCTACCGTGAAGGGCATGACAAACTTCTACCCTGTGTCCCCACACAGAATCTTACTGATTCGCAATGCAAGCATTTTCGTATGATTTTACTTACATCATTTGTGAATCTACCTGATAATAAGCTATGTTTTAACCAATGTTATCGTATTTGTTTATACTCATTAATAAATTTCAGAAAAATCCACAAGGTAAAAAGTAAACAAAGCTAACATTTGCATAAATGGCATACAATTTGGCAATTAATTGTTATCAGATTATTTAATTTGTGTTAGTGTTGTCTCCCCTCAGGCAGATTACAAGTTCCTTAAAAACAGGGATCTTTTTTTTTTATTTTTTATCCCCTACAGTGTCTAATATAGGGTGAGGTTCAACAAAGATTTTCTCATTGCTTTATTGATTGATGAGGGTTTTTACTCTATAAACATTAAGAAAAAAAGATGGAAGGAACAAATGGCCAAAATATATGGAATTTATTACAGCCCTTAAAATTGTAAGCCATAAGCTTTATTTGCTTTATTTGAGAACCATCTTCTGACGGCTCAGAAATTGTTTTTCATTTTTTTTTAGCAATGGACTGACACAGAGTGTTTCATGTATTTGCCTAAAAATGAAATTTCAGAATGACATCAATATCTTTTCCCTTTCTTTCCTCCCCTCTTAATGACTGAATTAACAAATGATGACAGCAGCTTCCTTTTGCTAACATTATTTTCTCTTGATGCTCTGCATTTCTCAATTAACTCTTAAGCTCTTTGCCTTACAAATGACCATCATTCAGAAGAATAGGTCCTTACTAAACACTTTAACATTTGATTCTAATCTTGAGGGAATGTGAAAGTTTACATTCAATTCAGTAAACAAAATCAAAAAGACCTGAATAAACAAAAATACACATATCACATGCATTTTTGTTGACACTTCTGACCCTGGGATTGCTCTTTAGCCAGGTTGCAAAAGTCAAAGGGCAAAGGGCAGAGGTCAGAAATGGCCACTTGCCTCTGATTTGTTGAAAATAAAACATCAACGGAAGACCTCTAAAGTAATTTGAGGAAACATTTTCCTCTTGTAGGAAGGATGTCATTATTCCATTTCTAAGGTTAAAACTGTTTAGAGAAAACAACTGAAGTAAAAAGAGGCTTGACACATTAGAAATCCACAAGACTCAATTTGTAGACCTATGTGATTCTGTATTTCTCTGACAAGCAGATATACAAAATCATCCAAGGCAAATATATATAATCATGGTTGGAACATCCCTCAATCTGGACATTATTCAGATATTATTGAATATGCATTTCTTTAATAGCAAAAATAAATGACTGAATCTTTTAAAATAAAACAAAAACAACAACATTCTGCATTTAATTAATGGGAAAAAAATAAAGGCATCCAAGTGTTCATATCTAGACAAAACAGTAGATTGATTTTTTTAACTTCTCCTTGAGTTGCTGTAGATTAAGTACAGTCTAGCTGACCATTTAAGATGACCTCTTCAGACTCTGATTTAGCAGATAGAGATCTCGTTTGAACACTGATGCCAAAATAATTTTCTAAGATTATCAACCAAATGATTCTTTGACTTGAAAAAAAATTTTGTCTTTTGGGAATCAGAAAGCACTTATTTGAAAGGTTCTGGCAAATATACGTTGGAAGAAATTTAAGTAGTATTTATCACCAAACTGAAAATAAGATAATTCGGGAGACAATAAACCATATTATCACAGAACACAATCAGGAGAAACCAGAGATATCTAATCCAATCCATATCAGCAAAAGCCCCCCCGCCGCCCAACACACATACATACATACATACATACACACAAACCTACAACCTAGACAACAGATGGATATCCAGATATTGTTTGAAGACTCCTATTGAAGAGGAACTAAATATAGATCATTCTACTTTTATTTAATATTCTATTTTCTCCAATTACATATAAAACAATTTTAGCATTTTTTTAATTGTTTGAGTTCCAGATTCTTTCCCTGTATCTCCTCCCATCTCATCGAAAAGGAAAACAATTTGATGTAGGTTACACATGTTAGTCATATTGTGAGATAAAACAGATTTTTAAAAAAAACAAATAAAGAAAAAATATACTTCAATCTGAATTCAGACTCCATTAATTCTTTCTCCACAGATAGGTAGTATTTTTCATCATAAATCTTCAAAATTGTCTTAGATCATTGTATTGCTGAGAATAGCTAAGTCATTCCTAGCTGATCATCATGTAATATTGTTGTTCCTGTATATAATGTTCTCCTGGTTCTGCTCTTTTCACTTTGCATCATTTCTTGTAAGTCCAGGTTTTTCTGAGAGCATCTTGCTCATTGTTTCTTACAATAGCATTCTATCACAGTAATATTCTACAATTTATTCAGATATTCCCCAATTGTTGGCCATCCCCTCAATTTCCAATTCTTTGTTACCATGTAAATAGCTGCTATAAATATGTCTGTACATGTAAGTCCCTTTCCTTTTTTATCTCTTTGGGATACAGACCTAGTAGTGATATTACTTGGTCAAAGGGCATGTATGGTTTTATATCCCTTTGGGCATAGTTCCAAGTTACTCTACAGAATAGTTGAATCAGAATACAACTTCACCAATAGTATATTAGTGTCTCAATTTTGCCACATTCCCTTCAACATTTGTCATTTTCATTTTCAGTCATACTAGTCAATCTGATAGGTGTGGAATGGTAAGTCAGCATTGCTTTAATTTGCTTTTCTCTAATCAATAGTGATTTAGAGCATTTTTCATGTGACTATAGATAGCTTTGATTACTTTATCTGAAAATTTCCTGTTCATGTCCTTTGACCATTCATTAGTTGAGGAATCGCTTTTATTTCAATAAATTTGACTCAGTACTCTACATATTTGAGAAATAAGGTCTTTATGAGAGAAACTTGCTTAATTTTTTTCACAGTTATGATTACTATGTATTTCCCTCCATCCTATTTCCATTTCCCCCTGTTTATCCTCCTCTCTATCATCTCTCTCTCTCTCTCTCTCTCTCTCTCTCTCTCTCTCTCTCTCTCTCTCTTTCTCTCTCTCTCTTTCTCTCTTTCCTTTTGCCCTGTTCATTCTTAAGTGTTTTGCTTCTGACTTTTACCTCTCTCAATATGCCCTCCCTCATATCAGAACCCTACATCCCTCCCTTCTTTTATCCTCTTCCCTTACTTTCCTGTAGGGTATATCAGATTTCTATACCCAACTGAGGATCTATGTTATTCCCTCATTGAGACAAGGATAAGAGTAAGTTTCATGCCCCCCCCCCCATTTCCCCTATCTTCCCCTTCATTGTAAAAGCTCTTTCATGCCTCCTTTATGTCAGATAATTTATCCCATTCTACCTCTCCCTTTCCCCTTCTGCCAGGGTATTCTTCTTTCTCACCCCCTTAATTTTTTTTAGATAATCATCTCATCATATTCAACTCACACCCATTCCCTCTATCAATGTATAGTCCTTCTAACTGCCATTAATAATAATAATAATAATAATAATATTTTAGGAGTTTAAGTATAATTTTCTCATTTAGGAATGTAAACAATTTAACCTTATTCAATCCATTATGATTTCTATTTCCTGTTTACCTTTTTATGCTTCTCTTGAGTCTTGCATTTGAAAGTTAAATTTTCTATTTAGCTCTGGTCTTTTTATGAGGAATGTTTTAAAGTTCTCTATTTCATTGAAAATTCTTTTTTTTTCTACCCTATACTCAGTTTTGCTTGATAGATGATTCTTGGTTATAATCCTAGCTTTCTTGCCTTCTGTACTTTTATTGTAGAAACTGCTAAATATTGTTATCTTGACTTTGGCTCCATGATAATTTGGATTGTTTCATTTCGACAGCTTCTAATATTTTCTCCTTGACTTGGGAGCTCTGGAATTTGTCTATAATATACTTGAGAATTTTCATTTTGGGATCTCTTTGAGGAGGTAATTGGTTGATTCTTTCAATATCTATTTTATTTTATCCTGTGGTTCTATACTATCAGGGCAGTCTTCCTTGATAATTTCTTAAAGGATAATATCTGGGATCTCTCTTTGATTATGGCTTTCAGATAGGCCAATAATTCTTAAATTATCTCTCCTGTATCTAATCCAGGTCAGGTTTTTTCCCCCAATGAGATATTTCACATTTTCTTCTATTTTTCATCATTTTGATTTTGTTTTGTTGTTTCTTGCTGTCTTGGAAAGCCATTAGCTTCTACTTGCCTAATTGTAATTCTTAAGGAATTATTTTCAATGAGCTTTTGTATCTCCTTTTCCATTTGGCCAGTTCTGCTTTGGAATGAATTCTTCCCTTCAGTGAATTTGTGTGTGTGTGTGTGTGTGTGTGTGTGTGTGTGTGTGTGTGTGTGTGTACATATTTCCACTTGGCCAATTCTGCTTTTCGAGCCATTATTCTCTTCATTGGATTTTTGTGCCTCTTTTACAATTTGGCCTATTCTGGTTTTTCAAATATTATTTTCTTCCATAATATTTTTGGTGCTTCCTTTACCAAGCTGTTGTTGACTCTTTTTTTCATGATTTTATTGCATCACTCTTATTTTTCTTCTCAATTTTTCCTCTACCTCACTTACTTTATTTTTATAATCCTTTTTGAACTTTTCCATGATCTGAGACCAATTAATATTTTTCTTTGGGGATTGCATATAGAATTCTTGATTTGCTTGTTTTCTTCTGAGTTTGTGTTTTGATCTTCCCTGTCACTACAATAACTTTCTATAGTTATTTTTTTTCTTTTTATTCTTTTTCTGCTTTTTGTTCAGTTTTCTAGCTTATTTCTTGACTTTCAACTCTATGCTTCCAGAGTGGATGAGGCACTGTCCCAAGCTTCAGGGTAATTTGTTTGTTTGTGTTTTGTTTTTGGCTTTTTTTTTGCTGAAGCTGGATTTTTTCAGTGATAGTTTTGGGGACCTGTGACTTTTAGATTCTTCCAAGGAAGAATGATCTGGGGGAAGTATATTTACTACTCCCTTGGCCTGTGTTCTGCTCTGGGTCTGACCACAAGCATTCTTTTCCACCCTGGAAGAGTGACCAGAATCCCAGCTCCACTGTAATCACAGGCTCCAGTGAGCTAGTTTTCCTCCTTGCCCTGGGATTGAGACCCAGAACACTGACCTAGATACAAGTATGGGGAATACAGCAGAATCCTGCAACCAGTGCCAGCAAAGGGGCCCCTGTAATCTCCTTCTGACCAATTATCTGACCCCTTACCATTTGTGGGCTGATGGGCCTGGAAAATGCTTCTGCTGTCACTGATTCAGCCACTCACAAGGTCTACTGCTGGTTTTCTTGGGTATGCTCTACATCAGACCATACTCCACTCGTATTCCCTTTGGTGCATCAGCCCTTTCCTGCCAAACTTTGAGCTAGAAAATTATTGTACCTTGTCTTTTTGTGGGTTCAGCTCTACAGAATTTGTTTTGAAGCATTATTAAAGTTGTCTGAGGGAAAGGAGAGCTCAGGTGAGTCCTTGCCTTTTCTCTGCCATCTTGGCTCTGCTCCCAACTGCTCTACTTTTATAAAACTCTAAATATTACAAAGTTCTGCTGTGATAAAGGCTAAATTTCTGTCTTTGCAGTTTCTAAAATGTGCTTATTTTCTTTCCTCTGGGCTAAGAAACAAACGGTGACAACAAAAAAAACAACTTTTTTCCCACGTGAATGTATTTAAAATATTTAAAGTTAGATGGTGGCCATGTTTCACCACAGTCTTCTCTTTTTAAGGCTAAAGAACCCCAGTTACTTCAATTGATTGTTAGATTTCATGGACTCACAGCCCTTCATCATCTTACTTCTTGCCTTTCTCTGGATACTGATATTTTTCTCCACCATGCTCCAGCAGCTTTCTCATCCAGGAACATCCCACCATCCTTGTGGCACCTTTTTCTAATTAGAACCTCCATTTTTAAGAAGGGGCCAATACAGCCATATTCACTCCTTAATTCTTCTCCAGGCTCTACTCCTGACTCTCATGACATCTTTTTCCATCATGATCCAGCATGTGTACCTTATCCTTTATACATACCTTACCCCATACATACAAGTTCAGCTTTTTTTTAAATGCCTTTCCCCATTAGAATGTTGAGGACAGAGACTATTTTTTCTGCTTAAGTTTGTATTCTCAGCAATTAGAACAGTGTCTGGCACACATTAAGCACCTAATAAATGCTTGTTGATTTGCTGACTAAACATACTCTGTCATGTCCTTTGGGTTTTGTCTAAAATATGTCAGTTCAGAACTTAGGAATCAAAATATCTAGCAGAATTGAGAAGAGAAAGCTGTTCCAGCCAAGTCCCTGAGAAGGAATCACTTTGAAGGGAGAAAATCCCTGAGTGTCTTCAGTCACTCTATTGGTCCCCCACCTCCTTGATGAGATGAGGACCTGTGAACTTCAGGGGGCCATCATCCACTAATCAGTAGTGGCTCACAACTATGTCTGTATTAAGAGCCAAGGAAAAACTGTGGGAAAGCAACTTCATGATTCTACCAGCAGTCCAGCAGAAAGGCTACAAAATGCCTAAGGGGAACTTCATAAGGACAGTCACAAAGAGGACAAAGAGCCTTCCAGGAATCAAAAGACATGATGTTTCCCCTTTGCCACATGTTCTGTGTAAATTTGAGCCCATCTTTCCAGGACCTCCATTGGAGGATAGTCACAGACTTTTAGGGGGTTGCTTTGTGGCAACTTTTCTAATTGTATTACTTTACTAAATAGCACTTTCTAAAAGATTACTAAGTTTGGAGTACTAGTTGATATCAATTAAGAGAAGAACATACCAGTTGAGGTTTGTGAGCTATAGCTCTAGAAATATTCCACCCCCAACCCCTCAAGGTTACTTCTAGGACACTGAAGGGGAAATGTTGCTGCTGTTCTTTGGTGACTTGATCTGCCAATTCTCCTGAAATATGGGAAAGTAGCTAGACCATGTGATGTATTTTGGAACCTTGTCTGGGTTGAAAATTAAATGTTTTGGTTTTTGGGGAACTTTGAAGAGATTTTCCATTTAAGATATTTGTTTTTGAACGTCTTGGTTTTCACAATTAGCTATAAAAAAATAGAAATTTGTTCAGGCTCCAACTGTATAGTTTTGTTCCCCCCACCCATACTAGTGTGTTTCCTTATAAAGTCAGATCCATTCAGACAACCCTTGCTTTTTTGAATATTTACTATTAGGTGGATCACTATACATAGAATGAGCATTTGAGTTGATATAAAAAGGATTTTTTCTTTCATATACATGTGTGTGTATGTATATATGTATGCACACACAGACACACATACACAGGGTGTTCCTAAAGTCTAGACACATAGGCAAAAATGCATATTTGCAAGCAATGAAATAAATGAAATTTTCAACAACATTTTTTTAATTGTAATATTAACAAATAACATTTTTATTTGTGATGCAAATGTTGATGCACTTTGCGAGATTCATGTGAACTCTATGCAATAACTCCATATTGCCATCAATTTTAGCACATTCCCTCTTCATGTGTTCAATCGAGTGTGTTGCATCTATGATTTTCATTGAGTACGCCTTCTCCTTTAGCATACCCCAGAAAAAGAAATCAAGGAGGCTAAGGTCTGTTAATATTCCAAATATTTCAAAATATGCATATTTGCCTATGTGTCCAGACTTTAGGGTCACCCTGTACACACACACACACACACACACACACACACACACACACATATTTGCTAGAGTCTATAATTTCTTCTAGAGAGCACTATGATATCTTGTAAATTTTCAGATACTTTCTTTTGCTTTTGAGAAGACCTCAAATGCATCCTTTGTTTCTTATATAAGTCCAAAACATTTGTTCAGATTTTTACAGAAAATTAGTCCCTAGGATGAGAGTTGCCTAGAAACCCTGAATCATCAACCCTAAATTCTTAATTCATTTTTTCTCTTTTTTTTGTTCTTTTTGGTGGTGTTAGGTTGGGGAAAAGGATGCTGGATATGCAATGTCCTTGTTGTAGGGAACACCCAATTTGTAAATTCCTGTGGGAAGCACTTTTTTAAGATAAATTTATTTGTTTTCAGTTTTCAACATTTACTTCACAAGATTCTGAATTCAAAATTTTCTCCCCATCTCTCTGCTCCCTCCACCCCAGGACAGCATGCATTTTGATTACCTCTTCCTCCAATCTGCCCTCTTTTCTATTATCCCCCACCCCCTTCTCTTATCCCATTCCTTTCTCTTTTCACGTAGAGTAAGATAGATTTCTATACCCCATTGCCTATATATCTTATTTCCCCGTTGCATGTAAAAAACATTTTTAACATTCATTTTTAAAGCCATGAGTTCCACATTCTCTCCCTTTCCCCCTCCCCACCCAACCTCACTGAAAAGGCAAGCAATTCCATATAGATTATACATGTGTAGTCATGCAAATAACTTTCACAACTGTCATGCTGTAAAAGAGTAACTATATTACCTTTTATCCTGTCCCACCCTCCATTTATTCTATTCTCTCTTTTGACCTGTCCCTCCACAAAAGCGTTTGCTTCTGATTGCCCCTTCCCACAATTTGCCATCCATCCTATAATCTCCCATATTTTATCCCCTTTCCCCCTGCTTTCCTGTAAGGTAAGATAGGTTTCCATACTCAATTGAGTGAGTATTATTTCCTCCTTAAGTCAAATTCAATGAGAGTCAGGGTCACTTATTCCCTCTCACCTCCCCCCTCTTCCCTTCCATTGTAAAAGCTCTTTCTTGCCTCTTTTATGTGAGATGATTTACTACATTCTACCTCACCCTTTATCTCTCTTGCAGTACATTCCTCTTAACACTTAATTTTATTTTTTAGGTATCATCCTTTCATATTCAGCTTGCCCTGTGCTCTCTGTCTACATACACACACATATACACATATGCACACACACATATATATTTATACATATATATAGAAATGCACACATATAAACATACATAAATGCATATGTACATATGTACATATACATACGTATATATATATATATATATATATATATATATATATATATATATATATATATATATATATATATACACGTATGTATGTGTGTTCTCTCTAACTACCCCAATACTGAGAAAGGTCTCTTAAGTTGCAAATATCATCTTTCCATGTAGGAATGTAAACAGTTTAACTTTAATAAGTCCCTTATGGATTCTCTTTCCTGTTTACCTTTTCATATTTCTCATGATTCTTGCAATTGAAAGTCAAATTTTCTATTCAGCTCTGTTTTTTTTCAGCAAGAATGCTTGAAAGTCCCCTATTTCATCGAAATCACATTTTCCCCCTGAAATATGATATTCAGTTTTTTGGGGTAGGTGATTCTTGGTTTTAATCCTAGCTCCTTTGACCTCTGGAATATCATATTCCAAACCCTCCAATTCCTTAGTATAGAAGCTGCTAAATCTTGTATTATCCTGATTGTGTTTCCACAATACTTGAATTGTTTCTTTCTGGCTGCTTGCAATATTTTCTCCTTGACCTGGGAACTCTGGAATTTGGCTAAAATATTTCTAGGAATTTTCCTTTTGGGATCCATTTCAGGAAGTGATTGCTGGATTCTTTCCATTTCTATTTTATGCTCTAGTTTTGGAATATCAGGGCAGTTTTCCTTGACAATTTCTTGAAAGATGATATCTAGTTTTTTTTTTTTCATGGATCTCAGGTTGTCCAATAATTTTAAAATTATCTCTCCTGAATCAATTTTCCATGTCAGTTATTTTTACAATGACATATTTCACATTGTCTTCTTTCATTCTTTTTTTAAAAACACTTTATTTATTTAATATTTTTCATTTTCAACATTGATTTCTACAAGATTTTGTGTTACCAATTTTCTCCCCATTTCTGCCCTCCCCAAACTCCAAGATGGAATGTATTCAGATTGCCCTGTTCCCCAGTCAGCCCTCCCTTCTGTCACCACACCTACCCCTCCAGTCCCCCTTCCTCCTTACTTTCTTTTAGAGCAAGTTAGATTTCTAAACCCCATTGCCTATATATCTTATTTCCCAGTTGCATGCAAAAACAACTTTTTTTTGAGCATCCAGTTTTAGAACTTTGAGTTCCAAATTCTCTCCCCTCTTCCCTCCCCAACCACCCTCCCTAACAAGGCAAGCAATTCAACATAGGCCACACGTGTATCAATATGCAAAATACTTCCACAATAGTCATGTTGTGAAAGACTAACTATATTTCCCTCCATCCTATCATGTCCCCCCTTTATTCAATTTTCTCCCTTGACCTTTTCCCTTTTCAAAAGTGTTTGCTTTTGATTACTTCCTCCCCCAATCTGCCCTCCCTTCTATCATACCCCCTTTCTTATCCCCTTCCTCCTACTTTCATGTGGGGTGAGATACCCAATTGAATGTGTATATTATTCCCTCCTCAAGTCAAATCTGATGAGAGCAAGTTTCTCATTTCCCCTCATCTGCTCCCTTTTCCCTTCCAACAGAACTGCTTTTTCTTGCCACTTTTATATGACATAATTTACTCCATTCTTTATTTGAAAATCAAATTTTCTATTCAGCTCTGGTCTTTTCACTGGGAAAGCTTAAAAGTACTCTATTTTATTGAAATTCTGTATTTTGCCTTGCAGCATGATACTCTATTTTTTTTTTCATGGATCTCAGGTAGTCCAATAATTTTTAAATAATCTCTCCTGAGTCTATTCTCCAGGTCAGTGGTTTTTCCAAGGAGATAGTTCACATTGTCTTCCATTTTTTTCATTCTTTTGGTTCTGTTTTATAATATCTTGATTTCTCATAAAGTCACTAGCCTCCACTTGCTCCAATATAATTTTTATGGTGGTATTTTCTTCAGTGGCCTTTTGGACCTCCTTTTCCATTTGGCTAATTCTGCCTTTCAAGGCATTCTTCTCCTCATTGGCTTTTGGGAGCTCTTTTGCCATTTGGGTTAGTATATTTTTAAAGGTGTTATTTTCTTCAGTATTTGTTTTGGGTCTCCTTTAGCAAGTCACTGACTTGTTTTTCCTGATTTTCTTGCATTACCCTCATTTCTCTTTCCAATTTTTCCTCTACTTCTCTTACTTGCTTGTCCAAATCCTTTCTGAGATCTTCCATGACTAGTTCATATTTTTCTTGGAGGCTTTTGATGTAGGCTCTATGTCTTCATTGACTTCTTCTGGCTGTATGTTTTGATCTTCTTTGTCACCAGAAAAAGATTCTAAATTCTGAGTCTGAGTCTCAGTCCATTTTCACTGCCGGTTCAAGTTAAGCATAAAGTGCTTGAAATTATCACATTAAAATAAAATAAAATATTTCTTTTTTATTAAAGAAATAGTTGACAACCTGGGTAAATGATGTGTCAGAGTATTGATTTTTTTTGCTTGCTTATTTCACAATCTCACTTGGATGGTTGCTGGAAACAAAAAGGAGATTCCTCATCTATGAGCTTAGACCATCAATTAGGGAAGGAAGGAAGAGGAACCTGACTTCCTGAAATCACTCATTACTGCAACCGATGATCATCCAGGCAATCTTGCTGCCCGAGACAATGATGCTGCTGCAGACACCATCTCTACATGCCAAAGAAAACAATAACAGGTATCAGAGATTGTAGTGTAAAGCATATTAAACTTTGGAGTCTTTTGTCCTGAATTTGACTCAACTCAGGTACTTCCTTGACACGTGAGTCTTAGTTTTCTTATCTATAAAATGGGAAAAATAATGCTTGTACTATTTTGTTCACAAGATTATTTTAAGAAAAGCTCTTAATGAATTGTAGAGCTCTATGTGAACATAAGCTATATTTATTACCATCTCACTCCTGATTTCAACAGTAAGACCTCATTCATTTTGACGGCACTCAATTGAAATCCAGGTAGACTAACTTAAAGGTTGCCTTTGTATTTTCTACTCCCCAAATATAGACTAAGAATGACATTTTAAAGTAAACAAAATTGCACTTCACCATCGAAACAAGTTAATAGAACAAACTTAATTCAAATAATAATGACAATAATAGCATTTGTGTAACTCCTAAAAGTTTTTAAATGGCTTTACAAATATTTCATTGTATCCTCACAACAACCCTGGGGCAGGGGCGGGGGGTGGTGGTGGTGGTGGATGCTTTTATTACTTTCATTTCACAAATGAGGAAACCAAGGCAGAAGACAGAGGTAAAGTGACTTACTATTTCCCAGTTGTCCCCTGGAACTTGAAGACTTTTACAAATTTTGAAAACTTTTATATTACATATTTATCTGTATGTATGTGTGTGTGTATATATGATATACATATCTTGTAACTAATAATCACACCCCTCCATTATAAATGAAGATGCTTAAAGACTTCTCCATAGCTATCATTTTGCTAATTGACCAGAAACAACGCATTTAAAATCTCATTGTCTTAATTTCTTCTTTAGATAAAATGGAGATATTTCTTGTTTTCACCAACTAAGGTTATAACAAGTTTCAAATAATAAAAAGCTTGAAAATAAAATCCACTTTTTTCTGATCATTTTTGTATATGGAGTTGAAGTTTGTCAGTTGCATAATGAAACATAAAATGCATGAGGAGTGTTGGTAAGTTATAAAATATTAAATAAATTAGAACGTTATCATTTTCCATCAATGTGGATCTCAGGTTGTGTTTCAAACGAATATCTTTAATTGAGCAATTCTGTAAATTTGTTGTAATTTTGTCTGCATAGGTAAGGAAGGCTTGGGTTCAAAATATTCTAAATCTGCCCAACTTTTCTACTGCTGAAGGACATAAATAATTGAGATCCACATTCCCCCTTTTTTATCCATACATTGATTGAATTCACTGTCATTTATCAGTATAGTTATATCTTTGATGCTGAATTTAAAAAAAATGTATATTTACAGTATTGAATGAATATGCATGTACGTATATAAAATACACACGTATATGTATTATATATAGGTGTATCTCTGAATAAGTATACATCTATGCATTCATATATACATACATGTGTGTGCATATACACATATATGTATAAAATATAAATGTATGTATAAATATATGTGTGTAGAAACATATATGGATATGGATATATGTATACATACATATACACACACATACATTAACAGCATTCCACATTGGTCTTTCAATTTCTAATCATTTCATTTGTAGCTGAACATATGAGATTATATAAATCAGAAGGTATAAATTGACCAAATATTATAATAGTCAAGGGCAGGAGAAGAGGAAATATTTGGTTTTTAATTTTTCCCCCATTAGGTTGAGGACAATAAAAGAATTCCAGCATCTGAACAAGTCAAATAAAAAGAAAAAGAAAAAAAAGTTAAAGTCCATAAGCCTTTCTTCCTCTGACATCTGTTTTTGTTTTGTTTTTATCAGCCTGCTGTTTCATGATGGGGTTTTGCAATATTTAGCTCCCATAGTGAATTCTAGAATATCAGAGGAAGGGAGGGGGGGGAAAGGCTTTTAGCTGGCTTCTGCCTTTCCTTCCTTCAGGCTGGAGATAAACTCTGGCTGGACACCATGAGTTTAACTGAAAAGGCCAATTCATAAATTCCCCCAGCCTCACTCCCTTATCAATTCTCAGAAGGAAAAGCTGGGATTCTCTGTACATAGTATTCTGTGATAGTACTTGTCCCACGTGGCCTGCATGGGGGTGTGTGGAGATAAGACAAGCTTGAAGTTGGGGCCTGTCCAGACAGAGTGGAGTTTTCTTCTCATGGGGAGCAGGTGTGGGTATCTTTGAAGACCTAATAGTTGATATTTTTTGTCAGCACATCAAGGTTGGAGGCTGAGGAGAACACAGGGAAAAGGTGGCAGGAATACACAGCGAATCTACAATTGCAGAAGTTCTCTGTTAACAAGCCTAGTTCCTGCCTTCCCCAAACACAAATTGTGAATGAGCCATAGCCACTGATTTTTTACCAGGATTCATGCAAGCCATGTTGACAGTCAAACAATTCCATCTTATACATAATAAACCTGTCTTTGCCAAGAATAAATAGAGCCTTCTCAGGTTGATATCATGGGCTTATCAGAGCCTTTAGCAAAACTTGACTTCATACTTGTCTAACATCTAGAACTTTTATGATTGGTTACCAACTGCTAATGGCAATTATTTCTTAAACTAGAAAAAATCAATTCCAGATGTTTCCTTGCTGCCTGAAATAGACCATGCAAGTGTCTCCTTCTACCAGAAGAGACAAAAGAAGAAAATATAAAATGACTGAAACCTACTTTTCAACAGGACTTATTTCTAGAGTTCAAAAGTACATTTGATTCATTCTTTTTACTTCCACATTGATCTTTCTTACCTTGTCTCCTCTTATTTGGTGGGGAAGGGGGTAGGGAATAGAACAGAAGAATAAAACTTTCTTCAAGTGATGCATGCACTTTGACACCAGCTTAGAAAGTGTCTATTGAGAACCATATATACTAAGAAAGAAGTAGTGTCTATTGCTGCTAGGACAAATGGAGAGCTGAAGTAATTACTTGCCTAATTCACCTAAAAATATTGTTACCTCTAGTACCTTGATAGATGAAATGGAAATAATTGGGATTTGAGGATCTGCATTTTTTGAATTATTTTGAATTAAAGAAAAGCTTTACTATTAATATCTGGATACCTGCCTTACTTTTCCATCTTGATTATTAAAATACAGCAAATTGTAGAATCAATCCAGACAAATAAGTACATTGAAGCACTTTAGAGAAATGAGGGGAAAAAAACTTAGGTGACAGTAGTCCTGGGTTTTGTTTCTAGCTATGCCACTAACCCTCTGTATGACCTTGGGATTTTTGAATGTTGAGTTGAGTGCTATGGTTTCTGAGTCTCCTTGTCTAGGTTGTTTCACTGATTGATTTCTTTCCATTCCTGTCTTCTTGTTTCTATGTCTCTATCTCTCTGTCTCTGTCTCTTGGACCAATGGTTAAGATGGTTTTGATGATTACTTCTCTATAATATAGTCTGATATCTGAAGTGTTATTTCCTCATTTTCACTTTTTTAAAAAAATCCCCTTGATATTCTAGATAATTTGTTTCTCCAAATGAATTCTAGTTTTATTTACCAAATTCTGTAAAGTATATCATTATCTTCTGACTAGTATAGCACTGAAACCATAAAATAACATTGGTAGTATAGTATTGCCATTTTTATTAAGAATCAGATATGAACATTAATATTTCCCTAGCAATTTACGTTGCATTTTTTTATTTCTTTAATAAGTACTTTGAAATTATTCTATATGTGCATTGTGTGTGCGTTAGTAGAGGGTTACCCAAATATTTTATGAATTTTGTAGTTATTTTGTATAGTTCATTTTGATTGTATCCTCTTAAATTTTGTTGATAATGTATAGAAATGTAGTTTGCATAATTTTATTTTGTTGTCTTCAACTTTGCTCAAGCTATTAATTATCTCAAATAGTATCTGCTAATTCTTTAGGCTTTTCTAAGTTATCATTTTGTGATCAATAAAGGTATTACCCCCTAGTAGAAATATTTCTGTGTTCTTGAATATGCTATTCCTTGCTACCCTTTTCCCTTCCCATGATCTTTTTTTACTGTTTGTCATGAATTTTCTTCTCTGAACCATTCCTTCCACCCTCTTGGTCAGTTGTCTCCAGGTACCTGAGTCCTACTTCTGAACCAGGATACTATCTATTGAGGCACAAAACTCTTTCAGTCATAAATATTATCTGTAGGCATCAAATCCCTGCAAATTATACCCATTTGGAGCTCCCATCTCCATTTACAAAATATCTCTCTCTCTTCATGGGACCTTTCTTCAGTAAAACTTCCTCCCACCTGAAAAGCAATTTGAATGTCTCTTTCTCCCCAGTTCAGTCCTTCCCTTTGCCTCTTTACCTATTCTCCTATAAACCCTCTTTTTTTCCTTAGAGACCACTGGTATTATGTTAACTTTTCTTGAGGTGATATGTGCATTCTTTCAATTATTGTTTTGGTTAATATTCTGCATTATTTCTTGCAATTTAGTATTAGGGTATTTTGAGTTGGCATGTTCTTTGGGAGATCTTAATGCTTAAGTTTTCACTATGAATCTTGTCAGATAAATGTTTTGCTTGTATAGAGATTATATTTTCCTTTAATGTTACTGCTTTTTGGCTATCTTCTTCCAGTTTGTCTACTAACTAGTGTGTATAAGCATTTTCAAACAGTTGTTTTCTCTTTTGTTTCTTTTGTGTATTTTGTGATTAGTTCTATTATGTGTATCATAAATTTTGTTTTCATGATTATTTCTTTCTTGAATCCTTCAGGAAAATCCTAATCTGTTTACATGCTCTATTAGTAATCCACAGAATCCCTAGTCATACCAGGCCTCCAAGTTGTACCACCCTGCCACTGAATGCAGTCTGGTAGGGGAAGGCATACTAAGTGATCACATTCTGGAATTAATCTTCTCTTCTGCAGGTCTATTGGTTTGTTACCTTGTAAGAGTTAAAGCTACAATTCCTTTCCCTCTTACACCTCTTGTTTCTTGTTTTGGAAATTTTCTAAAGATTCTTTAAATTGTATATATTTTAGTTCACTATTTTTTGGTCAAGAAGTCTTTTAAGGATTACCTATAATATCTAGCCCACTATATTCTTGACCATATGTCTCATAGATCACCTAATTGTTAAGTTACTGAGGCAAGTAGGTGGCACAATAAACAGAGTTCTGGATCTAAGTTCAATTCTAGGCTCAGAAACTTACTAGCTGCATGGGCCTAAGCAAGTGACTCAATTTCCTCATATGTAAAATGGTGATAATGATATCACCTAAATTCTAGAATTGCTGTTATAATCAAATGGAATTTTATTGCAAAGGATCTTGCAAATATAAATTATGTAACTTGCACATAAATTCCAGCATTATATCAATCCTGCTTAATAATAATAAATAAAATAATAATAATAAATAATAACAATAAATAAATAAGAAATAATAATAAATTCTTTTAATACTTATCCTTCAGCTCTCTAGAACATTTGACACTGTTGATCAAAGTCCCTTGTGGGTATTATATTTTCTTTGGGTTTTGTGACACTGTTTTCTCCTGGTTTACCTTTTGTTTCATTCTCTTTTGCTGCTTCATCCATGTCTATGCCACTAACTGTGGGTGAGCCCCAAGCCTCTGTACTAGACCCTCCTCTTTTTTCATTCTATCCTATTTTATTTGGTGATTTTATCAGCTCCCAAAGCATATTATTCCCACAATTGCATATTTACCCAACTCTAGTCTCTGTTCTAATATACAGTCTACATCAGCAACTGCTTTTTGAACTTCATAAATAGGACGTCCTATATTCAGTCCAAAATCAAAGTGTCCAGAAAAGAACTCAATTTCTTTCCCCTAAAATCCCATCTTCTTCCAAACTGCTCTATTACTATTGACGGTACTACCATCATTCTCATCACCCTGTTTCAGAATCTTGGTGGCATCCTCAACTATTAATTCTTACCCAATCCACATATCTAATCCATTTCTAAATCTTCTGTTTTCACCTTTACAACATTTTTTTCATGTACATCCACTTTTCTTTTATCCCAAAGTCACCTCTCTGGTTAAGGTCCTCAACATCTCAACCATTACAACTTGGTCTCCCTGAATCAATTCTGTCTCCAATATAATCCATCCTCTACTCAGCTGCCAAAAACATTTTCCTAAACTGTAAGTTTGATCATATTGCTTCTCCTCAGTATCCTGTAGTATTCCCAATTACCACCAAGATCAAAGATACAGTCCTTTCTTTGGCATTTAAATATCTATAGCCTAGACTCCTCTTTCATAGTGGGTACATTCTCTGGATTCACTCTCTCAAGGAAGGATGACTATATCTTTCGTTCAGGATTTTATGGTTAGCCCTGAGGATTGGGGGTATCTCTTTGCAAATTCTATTTGCTCAATCTCCCATTCTGAATTTGCTCTCCACTAATGTTAAACACTAGTAATTAGTGTCCCACTTGCATAGACTATTTACTTTGAAGATATGGCAAGAATAGAAACACAAGAATTTCCTTATGGCATCTTGAGGATACACTCTCTGTTATACCTAGGGAGAGTGGACTCTTTTTGGAGAATTGTTCCCATCAATTCATATTGAAATTCTGCAACATTTAGTCTCTGTCTCAGCTATTGTTGCACTGGTTGCAAAACATAGCATGACCTCAACATCTGGGCTCTGTACTTATAAAAACTCTGACTCCTAGACTCCTAGATGAATTGATCTTCTGATCAAGTCATCTTTCAAAACTCACAAACTAGTAGCCTCCAGTTTCCTTCACTAAAAACACCAAGATCCATTTTTGTGAAGTCACAAAGTAGTCTTTAGATGGGGAGAGGGCCTGAGGCCTCTGTTTTTACAGTATTGTATCTGATCAGACATTGTTAATCATGAAGATGTAAGCCAATGATAACCTAAACCAAGAGAAGCTGACAGCAGCCAAGGTCCTTTTCCCAATTCTTCAACTGAAGCCGTTAGAGGCAGCTGGTTGATAGAGCATTGCCCCTGACATCAGGAAGACCTAAGTCTAAATCTGACCTTAGATACTTAGTAGCTGTGTGATCCTGGACAACAATAGAACCTATCCTGCAGTGTTTTTTTTTTCTGAGAATCAAATGAGATTTTTCTTTTAAAAAAGTGTTTAGTGCAATGCTTGATACATAGTAGATGTTTTGTAAATGCTTACTTCCTCCCGTTTTCTCCTATCTGAAACCAATTAAAAAGGCTGCTAGTTAATATATGGATAGAAGACTGAAAGTAGTTAAGAAAGTATATACATGCTCCTAAGTCACTCTGAGTCACATAGGTTACATGTGATCACAACCTTCTCAGAAACAGAAAAAGTTTTTTTTTCTCATATTGAAAAATGTTTCAGTGGAACTCTGTACATTATCAGAGGAACTATGCCAATGGTCCAGTTCCCCATTACACTGTATTCTGGTCTTCTGCTTCCCTTGGACACTATCCACTTACAGTAAATTAGATTCTGCTCCATACAGGCAACAACTCATTTCCAATCTCCATTGCTTTGCAAAGCTGTCCCCCAAGCCTAAAATGTTCTGTCTCCTCCACATCTAACTTTCCTTGACTTCCTTCAACACTAAATTCATACTTCACCTTCTTTAGACAGCTTTTTTTCAGTTCCTCATCTGTTAGTACCTTCCCCTCTAAGATTCACTTCCAACTGTCCTGCATAAATCTTGTATATACCTAGCAATTTGAATTCTCTCTGCTTCTTAGAATGTAAGCATCTTGAGAGGATGGACCTCCCTTTTTCTTTGTAACCCCAATTCTTATCCTTGTTTAGAGCACATAGTAAAGTACATAATAAATGCTTATTGACTGACATGCCTTCTTTAAGAAAATGCCATGCCTTAGAGGGCAGCATTTTGGCTCAGGACATGGGATATGTTAGTTCCTAGAGATATTTTACATAAATATGTGTCTGGTGAAGGGGGTACCATAGACATATAGATAAGATGAAGTGGCTTTTGGGGGAAAATGCTAACCATGGTGATGGCAGGACATAGAATTGGAGATAGAATACAGAATAATTTATTTCTTATGCCTTCTATCTAATATTACTTACCTCATTAATTTGTAACTCTAAGAATTAATTTGGCTAACACGAGAGAAAAGAAAAAGGACAAATGTTGGAGGAGATGTGGAAAAATCTGGGTACTAATGCACTTTTGATGGAATTGTGAATTGATTCTATCATTCTGGAAAGCACGTAGAATTAAGCCAAAAGGGCTATAAAACTGCATATCTTTTGACCCAGCAATATCATTATTAGGCTTGTATTCCAAAGATTTTGAAAAGAAATAAAAAAGGAGTCTGTACAAAAATGTTTATAGCCACTTTTGGGGCAGGTGACAAAGAACTGGAAATTGAGTGGATGCTCATCAGTTGGGGAATAGTCGAACAAATTGTGGTACTGTGACGGAACACTGTTGCGCTATAAGAAATGATAAGCAGTATGGTTTTGGAAAAAGCTTGGCAAGACATATGAAGTGATACAAGGTAAAGTGATAAGAAACAGGAGAATATTATACACAGTAAAAACAATATTGTATGATGGCCAACTGTGAATGAGTTAGTTTTTCTGAGCAATACAATTTGAAAGGGCTTATGATGAAAAAAAAATACTGTTCACCTCCAAAGAAAGAACTGATGGAGTCTGAATGCAGATTGAAGCATATTTTTTACTTGATTTTTCTTGTTTTTTTGTTTGTGTTTTCTTTTGTAACATAGCTAATGCAGAAATATGTTTTGCATAACTATATACTATAATCTATAGCAAGTTGCTTGCCCTTTCAATGAAGGTAGAGGGGAAGGACAAAGGGAGAGAGATATTTGGAAATTCAAAATTTGAAAAAAAATTTACTTTTCTTTTCACATGTAATTGACATTTTTTTAGGAAAAGATCCAGTAACAACTAAATAAAACTATGATGAATTCAACTAAGGTTCAGATGGACTATATTCTCTACAGGTGGTTTCAGAGCCAAAGCCCTAGATAAAAATATTGGAAAAAGTAGCTCAGAGTCTTAAGGAGACCACATAAACTTCCCAGTACAAGAAGAGAGATAGGATCAATCAAATGATTTTTGGACTTTAAGGGGTTATGTTGGGGAGAAGTGGCTGCAGAAGTGTTACATCTGAGTAGTGACCATTAGCATTAAGCAGCTATAGTCTCCTTGTTTGTAGTTTTGCTTAAGGAAGAATCTGTTTTGAACAAACTTTGACTGACTGTGCCTACCCTAAAACGCTGCGGAGACCTGTTAATTTTCTTCACTTGCTATTTCTACTTTGCTTTATCATTACCTGGAATATTGTCATTATTTCCTTTTAAGTATTTTTCTCTTCTTTTAAATTTTTTGTTATTTGCTGTTTTGCAATCATAATATTTTTCCACCAAATAAAGATTTAACTTAAAATAAATTTTAATTACGTTGAATGAAAATATCTGCTATAGAGAGTATTGATAGGGAGAAAGCTAGTGATGATTTGACTAGGGAAATTGAACACTTAGAGGCCCCAGTTGCCAATAAGAAGTCACCTGAAGGCTTGACTAAATCTTATGGTTTTGTTGTAATGAGTGTGTGGTGCATGTGCAGAGTGTCTTAGACAGCAACTCTCCATGTGGAAAAGATGATTAGCTTGTTTCCAAGAGTGTCAGGGAAGATGTATAAAGGAAATCTGCTAGAGAGATTGTAGAGCATACATAGACATCCTGTAATTGATCCCAGTCAATTAGCCACATGGTGAATCTGAGGCTCTGGTTGGTAGCAGAGGCATTCAAAAAGAGTAGCCAGCTTTCGTGACCTCTCTCTCAGCTGCCCTGATCATTGCTTAGCGGCATCCAATTAGAGATCATACTGCAAAGGAAAAGCCCATGGTGCCTTCTGTAGTCTGAGGCCACTTGGCCCAAAAGACTGGACCTTGAGTCTTGGCCTCTATATTTGTTCTTTTACAGGAATTTGCTGGAGTCAGCTCAAGCTGACTTCCTGATTATTAAATTTTCCATGAAAACATTTGCACATCAGAAATCAGCAAGCCACAAATCAGGGCTTGATTTATTGTTTTGATGATTATCCAGACTTAAGAAAATGGTGGAAAAAAATGTTAATAATGCAAATTAATTTAAAAGTCTGTTGCAAATACTTTTTTTTTTTGTTTGAAGAGGCTAGTTGTTCAATAGTTACCAGTGAGCCTCTATTCTTTTCAATTTTAGTGAAGGGAGTGGAGACTTTGACATTGTGAATTTGAAATGTCAGGAGAGTACCTCAAAATTTCAGAGCCAGTAAAGGCCAGTGCCCTAAGGAGAGAGTTGTGGCCTTAAGGAATGACCTTCTGGACTCAGGTAATCAGAAGCTTAGACAAAGATTCATCAGGCAGTTATGTCACATATGGACATGAACATGGTGGGAACGAGATTATGAAGTAATTGAGCTAAGTTATTCATGCACTCCTACCCAATTTTGCCCCTCCCCCAAGGCCAAGGTGCTGTAGGAAAGATTGTTATTTTGAGAGGTTATGGAAATATTTGTTATTGTTATATCTTTGATGTAAATATCACTTTGTAAATCTAATCAATGATACGTGGTTTAATGGAACTGGTATGTTATGTGCTGATCCCTACAAATGGGTGCACGTGGGAATGGGGAGCAGAAATGATGGGAGCTGAAGACTATGACAAAGAGTCATCCTAACCCTTCAGGGTACCCTTGAACCTGAGTCAGCTTGCACACACACACACACACACACACACACACACACACATATGCTACATTACTAAAAATTTGTACATTTATAGAAAATTCTTTAAAAAGTAAGATTCAGATAGAATCCAGGCCTTTGATTTCACACACCCCCCCCACCCCTCCACGTTTAAGTCATTAAAGCTATTGCTATATCTAGGTAAACTAATAAAGATCAGAGGTACTTGAGACAAGAATCTCTGCCAACAACTTCCTCCCCACCCCCATACACCAGGACAGAGAAGGAAAATGGAACTAAATAACAGGGGTCAAAAGGAAGACTTTGACCAAAGGCAGCTCCACTGACAGAAATAGACATGATTGGAGGAATGAGTCCTATCTCTGTTAGGAGAGAGGGAAGTCTTCAGAAACAATCTGCCTGTTTTCAGAGGAAGAAATTAAAGATATCTATAGTCATATGAAAAAATGCTCTAAATCACTATTGATTAGAGAAATGAAAATCAAAATGACTCTCAGGTACCACATCCCACCTGTCAGATTGGCTAACATGACAAAATAGTAAAATTATAAATGCTGGAGAAGATGTGAGAAAATTGGAAAACTAATGCTTTGCTGGTGAATTTGTGAACTGATCCCACTGTTCTGGAGAACAATTTGGAACTATACCCAAAGGGTTATAAAAACGTGTGTACCCTTTAATCTAGCAATACCACTTCTAGGGCTGTATCCCAAAGAGATAATACAAGTGGGAAAAGGACCCCTATGTACAAAAATATTTATAGCAGCTCTTTTTGTGGTGGCAAAGAATTGGAAATCAAGGGGATGCCCATCAATTGGGGAATGGCTAAACAAGTTGTGGTATATGAAAATAATGGAATACTATTGTGCTATAAGAAATGAGGAGCAGATGGACTTCGTAATAACCTGGAAAGACTTATATGAACTGATGCTGAGTGAGGGGAGCAGAACCAGGAGAACATTATATGCAATTACAGACACATTGCATCTACGATGACTGACTTTTATAGATTGGCTCTTCTCAAGCAATCGAAGATTCTAAGACAACTCCAAAAGACTTATGATAGAAAAATCAATCCACATCTGGAGAAAGAATTACAAAGTCTGATTGTAGATTGAAACAAACTATTTGGTCTCCCTCTCTTTTTTCTGTTTTGTGTCTTCTTTCTCATGGTTCATTCATTGGTTATAATTCTCCTTTACAACTTGACTATTGTGAAAATATGTTTAGTGTGAAGGTGTATGTAGAACCTATATCAGATTGCATTCTGTCTTGGATGGGGAGGAAGGAGGAGAGGGAGGAGGAGAAAATTTGAAACTCAAAAACTTGTGGAACTGAATGTTGTAAACTAAAAATAAATAAATTTAAAAGAAAAAAAGAAACAATCTGCCTTCCACAGCCACATTCTGGCAAAGCTTATAGGTTTTTCATCTAATCTTGTCCAAAACTAACCTTTCACTTTACCTCCAGCCCACTAGCTTCAAACCATGTAGAGATGAACTTAATCTCATTGCCTCTCCTCCCGTAGTTTACAAGCTCCTTTAGTAGAGATTGTCTTTCTTGTTTTTGTATCTTCAATGCTTAACACAGTTCCTGGTATACAAAGAAGGCCATGCCTTTGATCTTGCTATCACCCACAAATTTATCACCTCCATGTTTACGGATTCTGAAATCCCCTTATCTGACCATAATATACTTTCTACCTCTCTGTTTGACTTCCCTTACCAAATTCAATTTATTTTCCATACCACGACCTCCAATTCCTCACTCCCTTGCTTCTCTTCCAGACCATTGCCCTACAGCTAGCCACTCCCTCTTCTTTTCCCCATCTTGACCCCTTGGTTAAACAATTCACCTCTGCACTGTTCTCTTCCCTTGAGACTTTGGCCCCTTTATCATATTATGGATTGTGCCCTTACAAGTCTTAGCCTTGGATCACCCCCCCCCACACACACACTGGCCGCCCTGACTCTTTCACATGTACTGTTGAACAAAGGTAGAGAAAATCATGAAACTACTCTGGCTGGGTCCACTATAAAGAGATGTTACACAGCTTCAGTTGGGTCTTCACTGGTGCTAGGCAATGCTTCTACATCTCCTTTAACAATTCACTAGCCTACTTTCCACAGTGGCTCTTCTAAACTTTTTCATCCCTCCTCAAACTTCTTATGATTTGCCCTTGCCCCTACCCTTTCATCTGAAAATTTGCATCATATTTTACAGGGAAAAAAGTGAGATCATTTTTCACGGGCTTTCTCATCACCTTTTGGCCTCATCCTGTATTACTCAAGACTCTTTTTGCCACTATCTCCCCATTCATCCCTGTTTCGCAGGAAGATGTGGCCTTACTCCTTACTGAAGCAAACTATTCAACCTGTATAATCCATCCCATTTAATCCTGTCTCCTCCAACAGATTGGCCCACCTGTTATTTTCACTTTATCACATATCTGCACACTCTCTCTGTATACTGGATCCTTCCTTACAGCCTACAAACATGCCCATATCTCCCCCATCTTAAAAAAAGCCTCATTTGGTACTTCCATCTCTGTTAACTATTGGCCTATATCTCTTCTGCACTTTTGAGCTAAAACCCTTGAGAGGGCCATCTGCAATAGGTGTCTCCACTTTCTCTTCTCTCATTCCCCTCTTAACCCCTTGCAGTCAAGCTTCAGACATCATCATTCCATAAATACTGCTCTTTCTAAAGTTACCAATGATATTTTATTTGCCAAATCCAATGGCCTTTTCAAAATTTTCATTCTTCTTTACTTCTCTGCACCTTTTTATTTCACTGTTGATCACCTTCTTCTCCTTAATACTCTTTTCTCTCTAGATTTTCAAACTGCCCCTCTCTCCTGGTTCCCTTCCTACTCATCTGACCACTCCTTCTCAGTCTCTTTCGTTAGATCCTCATGAACATGTCTAACCTCTAACCATAGGTGTCACACAGGTCTCTGTCCTGGGCCTTTTCTCTTCTTTCTCTATACTACTTCCCTTAGTGATTTCATCACCTCCTATATATTTAATTAAAATCTGTATGCTGTTGATTTTCACACCTACCTATCCTGCCCTATGTAACCTTTGCATTACCTCTAGTCTCAGGTCTCCAAGTGCCTTTCAGACACTTCAAACTGGAGGTTCAGTAGACATCATAAATTCAAAATGTTCCAAACTTAATTCATTATCTCCTCGCTACCCCAAGATTCCACCCACCACATATACTCTTGTCTATGATTTTTACATGTACCACCATTCTCCCATCCCTCACAACCTAGGTGTTATCCTTGATTTCTTTAATATCTCTTCCACCACTCCCATATCCAATCTGTTGTTATAGTCTTTCTTATTACACCTTTGCAATATCTCTCATGCATCCCAAGTTCTCTCTTCTGATGTTACCACCACCCTGCAGATACTACTGTAGGCCCTTATCACTTTATGCATGGCCTACTGCCATAGCTAGCTGACACATCTGCCTCCCTCAAGTCTCCCTGCACCCCTAGTCTATCCTCATAGCATCTGCCAAAGTGATTTAATCAAAGCACAGATCCAAACATAACATTTTCCTACTCAATAAATGGCGGTGGCTCCCTATCATTTCCAGGAATGAACACAAAATCCTCTATTTAGTATTCAAAACCTTTCATAAGCTGTCCTGTCATCGTCCAAGTTTTCTTTTTCCCCAATTTTCTTACACTTTAAACTATACCACATACTCTTCAATCCAGTACTGGCCTTATTACTGTTCCATGAAAAAAACACTCCATCTCTTGGCTGCAAGCATTGTCTCTGGTTGTTGCCCATACTTGGAATACTCTTGCTTCTTATCTCTCTCTCTCTCTATTGGGTTCCCTGGAATCCTTCGACTAAAATCTCATCATTTATAGGAAGCCTTTTCCAACCTTTCATAATCCTAGTGCATTTCCCTCTGTTAATTATTTCCTATTCATCCTGTACACAGCTCGGTTGTACAAATTTATTCACTTGTCTTCCCAATAGGCTGTGAGTTTCTTTAGAGCAGGGACATTATTTTGCTTCTTTTGTGTCCCCAAGCACTTGGAAGAATGCCTGACACATAGTAGGTGCTTAATATATGTTTATTGATGTAGAGACATGAAACAGCATAGAGTGCCCTCATCAGAGGTACTGCTGTACTCTATGAGCAAAGAAGAATTGAAGTAGCTCAATAGAAATGCAAGATGTACAAATTTAGAGAATTCACCCAAAATATTCACAAGGACTATTTGTACCTGACCTTTGGTAAAGCATTCTGACCTTGTATTGGTATGATAAGCCACAATTAGACACACTGTAACTTGACTCTAGCTAGCATAGGGATGTCATTTTGGTCCTCTTCGAAAATGAAAGACAACAACTAATTGAAGTACTTAGTAAATAGTGTTCTCTCTTTCTCTCTCTCTGTCTCTCTCTCTCTCTCTCTCTGTCTCTCTCTCTCTCTCTCTTTCTTTCTCTCTCTCTCTCTCTCTCTGTCTCTGTCTCTCTCTCTCTCTCTGTCTCTCTCTCTATCTTTTCCCTCCTATTTTGAAGTAATAGCCATCAATTTTGTTTTTTTTTTCCTTCTCCCTGCTTTAGAAATTTAATTTTTCCACTAAATGATGCTTTCTTCTGTCCTTTAAAATCAAAATTGTATTATTGACTAAGCAATTTTTATAGTTTCACTTTAAGGATTTTAGTTTTGATTTTTCCATGAATTTTCATTTGTTTATATTTTGTTAATTCATTTTTTTCTTTACAGGTTGAATTTGAAGCCCAATTTATTCCAGCATTAACTATTTTTGGCAAGATTATTGAAAACTGGATTTTATTTTTTTATTTTACTTTATAATTTTCCATATATATATGTATATACATATATATATATATATATATATATACTTTTATTTCTTGTTATATTTTATTTTCTTATTACTCCATGAGATTGTAATTTGGATTCTATTTTGAAGTGAAAATTCTTTTGCTTGTTTTTTGTTTTCTATATCATTTTCTTTTGAAATTACATTCCCTTTGCCCCTCCTCAATGTCCAGGACTGTGTTTCCACTTAATATTAGCTTTATGCCAGTCTATTACATGGTAATATTAATGCTTAATATTTAAAGATGTCAAAACAAATGTTAGCCATCACACAACGGATTCGATGTATTTGTTGACAAGTTGTATTGCTGCTAATTTCCATCATTGGAGTTTAGGGCCAAATGGTTTAGTCTCATAGTGAATTGCTTTTTTGGCAAATGGTTAAATATTAGCTTTATGAATTCAATATAATGTGTTTGGGTAGTACATGGAAAATGATATCAGTGAACAAATATTTATTGAGCACTTATAACACACTTGGCAGTGTGTTAAGCAGCGCGATGAGAAGCAAGGCAAAGAAAAACGGTCATACCTTGCCCTTCAGAAATGCTCATTCTATTGGGATACTATTTGCCATTTCAGACTTCATTATGGCATAATCAGTGAGTGGGAGGACTTCTACCATTGGGAGACATGAGAGGTTATACGATAAATTTAAATAGATAATCAATGAATACTTAGAGCAATTGCTAGTAAAGATGTTGTCTATTGCTAATTATTTAGAGCATCAGTTATGGGACAACTTGAGTTGATTTGCCCTTAAACATTATTTGAATAAATCAATTGGAAACTATGGTTGGGAACTGCCTTTTGTCCATTTCTGGTGAATGATATGGGCTGCCTACTTCGTTCTCAAAAAATATATTTTCTCCAGTGAATTCCCTAATGGAAGACAGCAAAGAAAAGTGTAGAAATTTTTAAGATGGGTATAGTGGAATGGATTTATATTTCCTTCCCCGCAACTTCTCACCACTACCCCTTTTGACCACCCTACTTCATATATAGTTAGAACCTGATTTTGCAGCAGAAACCTATATGAATTACATCAGGAATTTTACAGGCCTAGCACGGTCAGTTGGTGAAGTTTGGTGGAAGATTGGAACATCCTTAGCAGCTGTCTAAATAGGGCTGTGAAAGGAGGAAGGCACTTTGTGAATTATAGGAGGAGGCACAGGATAAACTGCCGTGTTAAGTAGAAAAGGGGTGATGACACTTTTTTTCTCAAAAGAAGCTTTGGGGTATCACATTCAAAATATAAACTGGATGAGATGATTGATATCCAGGCTTTAAGAGTGTTAGCATAATTGGTTCAGATCAACTGGGACCAAGGTAGTAAGCATCCTTCTGCCCTGCCAGAATTTAGATCATCCCTAAAAGTCTCCATTCTACTTGTCTTACTCTCCAATCCAGCAGTCTGTTCAAAACCACTCAAGTCTTCTAGGCTAGACTTGAGGGACAATTGGAATAAGTCCTTCTAAGAAAAATAATGAAGTTCTTCTGAACATTTAGGTTATTTTCAAGTTTAAACATAGGATCTTATAGGCTGCATATGTGTGAGTTACTGTGGCTCAGAAAAGGGGAGTCCACCAAATTCTGAAGTAGGTGCTACATATTGTACAACCAGTCATCATTGTATAAGGGGATCCTCTAAACTTCATAGGGTATCTCAATCTCTATTAGAGGCTATGCTGAACAAATTGGCAAAGAGTAAGTATCTTTACTCAAGTGGAAGTTGTTGGAAGTACCTCTGTTTGCATCTCAGTTATAGTGGCTGATCAAAGTGAGTGATCTATCATGGAAACTGACAGAATGATTTCATGAAAACCATTACTTAGGTTACTTTCTATGCTAGTTATTGTGGATAGGGCTAAATAATAGTCCTTATTCAACCATATAAGGCCCTAGGGTAGTGATAAAAGATGTTTCTTCCTTCTTAATTGAGAAGATGGAGGTTGGATTACTTCATTATGGAAATTCCCCTTATAACAATTCGATTCAATTCAATAAATATTTATTAAGTCCCTATGATATTTCAGGCATTGAGTGATGGGGATACAGATCCAAACAAAAAGACAATCAGTTATAAATAGATACATCCAAGAACATAGACCCCACAGCATCATTTGTGTCCCAAAGAAAAGGCTGCAACACAATCTGCTTCAAGTGTTTGAATATCACAGCCTCGGTAGATTGTGAGTAGTTCTAAGACTGTCCATCACAGCCTCGGTAGATTGTGAGTAGTTCTAAGACTATCCAGTTCAACAAATAGAAGGTGATACCTCTTACGCAGCTTACAATCCCCCGTGGTTGTTCAGTTGTTTTTCACTTCTAACTCTTTGAGACCCCATTTGGGGTTTTCTTGGCAAAGATACTGGAGTAGTTTCTTCTCCATCCTTTCTTCTCCATCTTGTTTTACAGATGAGGATACTGAGGCAAGCAGGGTTAAGTAACTTGATCAGCATCACATAGCTAGGAAGTGTCTGAGGCCAGGTTTGAATTCAAGATGAGTGTGCCTGACTTCAGGCCTGGCACTCTTTATCTACTGTGCCACTTAGTTGTCGCTACAGTCCATTACAGTTTCCATCAAAAGTGTGGATCACCTCAGTTTTTGTCCTCTGCCTGCTTCATTGATTTTACAGGTGTAGCTAAGTGGTATGTTAGTGTAGTCACTTATCCTTTTACCGTGTGTTCTTTATTTTTAATAGAAAAATGATTTGTTTTGTTTTTGGAGGCGGGGAAGGCAGGGCAATTGGGTTAAGTGACTTGCCCAAGATCACACAGCTGGTAAGTGTCTGAGGCTGGATTTGAACTCAGGTCCTCCTGACTCCAGGGCCAGTGCTCTACTCACTGTGCCACCTCGCTGCCCCATAGAAAAGTGATTTTTTTTTAATGGCAACTAGGTAATGCACTGGATACAGCCCTGGGCCTGAAGTCAGGAAGACCTGAAGTCAAATTCAGCTTCAGATATGTATTAGCTGTGTGATGCTGAGCAAGTCACTTAAACTCTTCCTGCCTCAATGTTTTTATTTGTAAAATGGGGATAATAATAACACCTACATCACAGGGTTGTTGTGTGTTTCAAATGCAACAGTGGTAAAGCACTTAGCATAATGCCTAATACATAGTAGGTGCTTAATAAATTCTTGTTTCCTTCCTTACTAGTGGAATTTCATAGCTAGTGAGAGTTATTTGCATTTTAAATTTTGAAATTGTTGGGCTCCAAATAAAGGAAACAATTTTTAAAAGTAGAAATGAAAGGAAACTATAAATTCCAGATCTCACATTATATTGTTCAGTCATCAAAGCTATTTGGAACTGATGTTAAAATGAAAAAGTAGATTAATGAAACAAGGAAGAATCAGAAATCACTCAACTCAAGAAACCACTATTTGATAAAATCTAAAACATAAACTATCTACAGGAAGAACTCATCATTTCATAATATTTCCTGGGACAAAATTAAAGTAGCCTATCAAAACTTACATTCAAACAAACATCCTACACCATATGCCACAATAAACTTGTGATGGATACATGGACTTAATATTAAAGGTTATGACATCAAAAAATTAGAAAACAACTATATTAGGTCTATTTTAAAACTCTTTTAAAAAGGTGAACTTTTACTCAAACAAGTGGTAGGATTTATAACAAATTACCAAAGATTTGGATTGTATGAAATTTAGAAAATTTTATATGAGCAAAATTTATGCAAATAAGATAAGAAAAGATACAGTTTGGGGGAAAATCTTTATATCAAATATCTCTGATAGAAGTTTAATATTCAAGATATATTAATAACTAATAGAAATATAAAATATTTTTAAAATGTTTCCCAACAGATACATGACTAAAGTAAATCAATACACTATTCTCTGAGAATCACAGTACATATGAAACATTGCTCTCTGTCACCAATATAACCGGTAAAGCACAAATCATCACAACTCCAGGGTTTCAAGTTGCAACAATTTGGCAACTGTGACAAAAGATGGAAATATTAAACACAGGAAGCATTGTGGAAGGAATGATCCATTAATGGACTATAGGTGGAAGTAAAAATTAGCCCAACCACTCTGCTGCTAGTGTACATCACAAGAAGGTCAATATCAAAAAGAAAGTCCTCACGTATGCAAAATTTATAATATTTATATATTTAATGTATTTATATTAATATACTGATATTTAAAATATTTATAGCATCACTGTTTATAATTAGAAAGAACAAAAATACTAAGTAATAGATCGTTAATTTGGGGAATAGGTAAACAAATTGTGATACAAGGATATAACTGAACATAAACTATGCTATAAGACTTGAATTTCATGAAGATAGAGGGAACATATTGACTGATACAAATTGAAGTAAGTAGAACCAGGAAAAGTATACACACTACAACTACAGAAACGGAAAGGGAAAAAACAAGAGCAGCAGCATCATCATCAACAATAGCAAAATCAAAACTGAATGAAGAGTAAGAAAAGTTGATAAAATGTGCCTTCCTCCTTTTGTTTCAGACATTGATACTAATAGGACCAATATAATGTTTTTGTTGCAAAATATAGCCAAGGTGCTAACACATTTTTTTATTTTTAAAATATTTGTTGTGCCTTCCACTAATGTGGAAATATGTTTAATATGATTGTACATGTATAGCCTGCATCAGATTGCTTGCTGTCTTGGAAAGGGGGGAAGGGAAGGGAAGGAGGGAGAAAAAAAATTGGAACTCAAAATCTTATAAAAAATGAATGTGGAAATTATCTTTACATGTAATTGGAAAAAAATACTATTAGGCAGAAAAATAAAATATTTGTTGTGAATGAAAGTTTAATTCTTAGGGAAGAGTAGGGATGCAAGGGGTGGAGCGGGGCATGTTAGAAAAAGAACGTGAAGTAATAACAAAAGACATGAATAACACCTTTGTAAAGAAGAGAAAAATAAGTAAATTAGTAACTAGCCTGAATCATGAGAAAACATTGTTTCCTATCTTTCCTACTTACGTTTCATTAATGCTAAGATCGGTTATCTAATTAGATTGATTCATGGGTTAAAGTCATGCTATGTTGCTGATGCGAAATCTTTCTGATAGTCTGTTCACCTCAGGCAACCGCTCTGAAGCAGACCAGATGTGAAGACCTGATTTGCATTGAGAGATAAGTCTTGACAGCTGTGGGAGACCAGCATTTTGCCAACCCTGTGTGAGCTCTGCCTGGCTTGCAGTGCTTTATTCCTGTGAAATGGTTTTGTGGCAGGGAAGCATTGGGGAGCTGCCTCTCCTGTGAAGGCTCTGGAAAGTTCTGTTAGTTGGGAGATTTGCCAGAGAAAGAATTTGCTACTTCAGTAGCTTGACACAGAGCTCTGCTGAAAGTTACTCCGCATTCGTCAGTGGGCTATTAGCTATAGCATGAAGCAAGGCGTCTGGCATGGTGCCATTTGACACCAGAAGATCTTCATAAAATACTAATAATAAACAGAAATTCAGATAATGATAAGTAGAAATGATGCCTTTCCTTTGTAAACCGAGAAAAGTTTTAAAATGTGACATTTCCTTTGGAACTAACACTTTAGAGGCTCATGTATGATCTGAATATCTATTCATCTTTGATGAATGCTCTTTTAGATATATCATAGTTCTTCAGTCCAAAAAGAGTTACAGAGAGCTATATGATTCATCCAAGTTCTTTAGAACCATATGTTTACTATGTTTTACATAATATATTTATGCATATATGTTTTATTACTCAAATATATTTTGGATGGTGGATGTATAAACATGAGTATATATATACATGTATAATGTGTATGTTTTTATTTGTGTATGTGTGTTGTTGTATGTTGATTTAATGAGATGTCCTCCAATGCTTAGTTCTGTAATCACATAAATTGCTTTGTTTTGTTGTGTTTCACAAGTTCAGCCATATCCCTGACATTTAACATTGATGTAGATGACTCTCTTAGGCCATCTTTTAAGCATCTGATTATATGGCTTCTTGGCTATAACTCCTGGCTTTCATTAGTGTTATTTTTTTAACTATTAACCAATAAAACATAACCTAAAATCTACCAATACCTTTTTACCTGAAATACACCATGATAAATAGCCAACCAGGCAATATTTAGACACGTGACCCAAATGTGCAAGGTTAGATATTGAGCTCATCTGTCCCTATGGCCTTGAGCCTATCAGCACTTGTGGTAGAATTCCCCTTTTTACTTTGAATGTCATGCCTCATTAAGCTGCACCTCTCAAAGAGTTCCTGACAAGTGTGATGTTGCGTACCATAACATAAAATTTCTCAAACTTGGTCCATCTGTTAGTGATCCAGGCAATCCATGTATCGCACACATATACGCACACATATTAAACACACACACATGCATACACACATACAACACATATACATTTCCTGCATTGCATATTATTTCAAATATTTGCTCTTGTAACTGCAAGGTGTCCTACTGTCATAACAGACAAGTTATTCATTAAGCTGTCAGCACCTTGCAGCATTGCTCCCACACAGGGTCAATTTCTGATTTTTCCATTCCTCCTTACAGGGCCTTCTCACTCATCGATGAGTGAGCAGTTACTCTCAAAACCGGTGCAATTGAGATCTTGATGTCAACATATGTAAACCAAAGCTCTACCTCTCCATTTCTGAAGTTGTAAATTGACTTGTGGAGGGCACTAATGGGTCTGAAGGCCAGATTGCATTTAGGAGAGTTTAGCTGATGTCAATATGATGCAGGTCTTGGCACAGACTTCTAAGCAACAGACATTAAAAGCTAGTGAATATAACAAACAAGTAGTAGTAAAAGACACAGCAGAGGAGGAGAGAGAGAGACAGACAGACAGACAGAAAGAAGAAAGACAGAAGGAGACAGAGAGACCGAGAGAGACAGAGACAGAGAGACAGACAGACAGAGACAGAGACTCGATCAATTTCAAATTCCTTTGAAACTAGCAAGAGAAAGCAATGAAAATAATTAGCTGCAGAAAGTGACGTTGAAATTATTTGCAATAACACATACAAGTGACTTTTATGGATATATTTAGCCCACAACGGAAGCCCATTGTGCAGTATCTTAGAGAGGTGAGAATTACAATTGCAAGCTGGATGAAGAAATATTTATTGATTCTGTACTTAGTTCTGTCCTCTATTTCATAAAACAGTTTGGGTTTATTAGAAGTTTTAATGCCAAATGTAAAAGTTAAAAGGCTTTTAACTTCTGAAGATGCAGGACCCAATGATTCAGCCTGCAAATTATCCAGGCATTTTAATTTTCTTCTCAGTTTACTCCCTTTCTCCAAGAGTCTTTACCTCATCCCATCTCTTTTTTGCAGTAGGTCATGTCTTTTCTAAGGGAATAAAGTGAAATTTCAATCAGATGATCCCTGTTAGAAGTCGTGAATATTAAGCCATCCAAAGAACACAATATGTTTGGTTGCCACATCACTTTCTTGAATTAGTATTACCTAAAACAGTGGTGTCATACTCAAATAGAAACAGGGGCCACTAATTTGTACATAAGGATCTCTGTGGGCTATATATTGACTTAGTTTTAAAATATATTATCTGGGTTTGACTGTTTTGTAAAATTTATTTTATTAAATATTCCCCAATTTCTGGTTTGGGACTCATACAGGTGTGTTGTGGACTGTACATGGCATGTGGGCCACCATCTGACATGTCTGCCTCCAAAAACCTTTTCACTGAAATAGATTTTTAGCTATATCTGCCTGAGGAAGATATTGTTTGAACAAAAAACTTTACTCAGTACTTATTCCCACTAAATTTTGTCTTATTAGACTTCATCCATTGTTCTTTTAGAATTCTGATTTCCTAATACAATCACCCATCCCCTCACCCAAATTTTGTGCTTTATGGAATGGATATATTGTGCTGCAAAATACAGTAATGTTAAAGTCAGAAGAAATAAATTAACATTCTGGCCTTGATATTCCTAGTTTTATGACAGTTGGCAAGTCACTTAACTTGATGAAGCCTCAGTTTCTTCATTTGTAAAATATGGATAAGAAAATTTATATTACCTAAAGTCACAGGATTTTAGAGCTGAAAAGGAATTTATAGATTATCTAGTGAAAAATGTTCATATTTTGTAGATGAGGTAACTGAAGACTAAGGAGATGAATGGAAGAAAGAGGACGAGGAAGAGAAGAAGGAAGACAAGGAGGAGGAGAAGGAGAAGGAGAAGAGACAGAGACAGAACTGGATAGACCTATAATTATTACAATCTATACATTTTATAAGAATATCATTATTTATGCCTTGACTTAAAGCATTCATAAAATTTTTGAAAGGAGCAAAGTTAAAGGCAGAGTCCTGGGATATCCCATAGAAGACTTCCTTCCATACTGAGAATGATATTTTTAAGTCATCAGGGAATCAACATAGAATCCAATTAACTGAACTATAATTCAACTTGCTTATCTCTTATCTAATCTTCAAGTTTATCTTGAGAGCCTTGTAAAATGCTTTTCTAGAATTTAAGAAAGTTATGCTTTAAAAGGAAGCCCTTAGTGACCCTTTTCATAGATTCATTGTTTTATAATGAACTCCAAGATCATCTGATCCAATTCCATTATTTTATTTAAATCCTAGAAAGGTTAAATAATTTTCCCAAAGTCATACATCTAGTTTGAGCTAGGTAACAGAGTTTGGACTATTACTCAACCCCAAGACTGTGTCTCATCGAACACACAATTCCATTTTTTCATCTGTACATAGGCTGGATTTGGGTTTGGTATCTTGCCTTTAAACAAGAACACTTTCCTAAATGAAGAAAAAAGGCAAAATCATAGAAATCTTACCAAGAATACAACTATTTGGGAGGCATTCCCCAGAAAAGCAAAATTGGAATTTCAAATATCTTTATGTTCCTCAAGGTGGCAGTAGAAGGCCAGTTTGCTGGTACTTAGTATTTCTTGGGTCCTGTTCTTTAATTCCAGCTATATCTTAAAAAAAAAACAAACAAACAAAAAAAAAAACTAAAGGTTCTTTTTTTTTCCTTTCTTACAGATGAGAGTAAAGTATAAATGGGCGGGGGGGGGGGGAGAGGAGGAGACGCTCTGCAAGAGGTTGCCCGTCTTTGTTGTTGTTATTTTCAAGAAATATTGTTTCTTAATGTGTTTTCCCCCACTGGGATGAAAAAAAAAGAAAAGACACAAAAGTTCTTCACGTACAAACAAGAGCCCTGTCTCCAAAAATACTTATTGGTTCTTAAATGGGGTACCATTTGGGAAAGAAATAAACACTCTCTTAGGCCGACCTTAAATTGTAATCCAAATCACTGCATCTAACAGTGAGTCTTCATTCTCAAGAGGACCTGTTTGTACTTCATTTTACTTTCTAAATCTCAAATATATTTATTATGTAATGGTGTATATTATAATTATTTGTGGTGATTGTGTGTATTAATTAATCAACATCTATTAACTCCCTACTATGTGACACTCAGGGTATACAAAGACAAAATGGTCTCTGACCTTAGGGAGCTTCTATTTTATTGGGGAACCAACATATATATATGTTATAAGGAATTGCTTAAAACAGGGGTCAGGGAGCCAAATACAGCCACCCAATTTCTTTAATGTAGTCCTCCAGCTAATTAAGTTTATTTTAAGAACAATAAAATTTTATTTAAAAATGTAAAGCAAACAAAGAAATATTCTTACAGGGGGGCTAGTAGGTTGATAACTCTTGACCCAGAACAACAAAAAGTTGTCTAAGGTCACAGAGCAAGTAAGTATGTGTTAGAGACAGACCTTGAATCCAGGTCTTCTAGATTTTGAAGCAATTTCTATAAAATATATGCAAAATAAATGCAAGACAATTGGAGAGGGGGGTGCAATAGTACTTGGGAGGAATAAGAAGAGATTTTATATTGGAGGTTGCACTTGAGTCAAGCTTTGAAGGAAGGTAGGGATTCTAAGGGGTGAAAGTGAAGAAAGATAACATTCCAATATGGGGAATTGACTATGAAAAGGCATGGAGAAAGGAGGTCTTCTTTTTTTGGAGGGGAGAAGGCAGGGCAATTGGGGTTAAGTGACTTGCCCAAGGTCACACAGCTAGTAATTGTGTCAAGTGTTTGAGACTGGATTTGAATTCAGGTCCTCCTGACTCCAGGGCTAGTTCTCTACCCACTGCACTACCTAGCTGCCCCAAAAAGGAGGCCTTTTGTCATCTATAAGAAATAATTTGGTTGGAATGCTAAGTCTGTGAAAGGGAGTAATAGTAAGAGAGTATAAAAAGTCTGGCGATTGTTGTTCTCTTGCATCTGACTCTTCCTGACCCTATTTGGGGTCTTCTTGGCAGAGATATGGATGCAGTTCACCATTTCCTTCTCCAGCTCATTTTGCAGATGAGGAAACTGAGGTAAACAGGGTTAAATGATTGCCCAGGGTCTCACAGCTAGTAAGTTTTTGAAGCCAGATTCAAACTTTCTGAAGATGAGTCTTCCTGACTCTAGGCCCAACAATCTCTATTCACTGCTCCACCTAGCTGCCCAAATAAGTCTGAACAGGTATACTAAAGCTAGATCATGAGGTATTGTAAATGGCAAATAGAGAAGCTGAGATCAGAGGAAATGTTTGAGCAAAATGACACAATAATATCTGTAGTCTAGGAAGATAACTTTGGCCACTATATGAAGACAGATTGGTGACAGGAGAGAATGTATATACAGTTAGGAAAACCAATTAGGAAGCTATTAATATAGTCTAGGCAAGAGATAATAAGGGCCTGAACTAAAGCCTTGTCAGTGGAAAGAACAGGATGAATGTGAAAGATTTTGTGGTGATAGAATGAACAGAAAGTGGCAAGTAATTGAATAAGGAAAGGTAGGCATAGCAAAAGAAAACTAAGAGGCAGGGATGATTTTAAAGTCATACAACTAGGTTGTTGAAAGAATAGTTGCTCCCGTAGACAGAGATAGGGACATAAGGAAGAGATATCTGTTTTCTAGAATTTAAGATCCATGCAGGGAGGGACCGTATCTTAACTAAGCTTTCCAAACCCTCCAAAAATTAATACAGTGCTCTATTCAGAGTAGTCACTTAAATATTTTGGAATACATGGATAAAATCATTGCAAACTGGAGCTTCTATTCTTAGCCTGCTTTTCTATATAAAAAGCCTTGTCTCAAGTCTGACATGATGGGCAATACAAAAAATAATAGGAACATGTTATCAGTTTGTCAGCACTAAGTATCTACTTGGTATAGAGCCATGTAATAAGCATTATTAGGAAATGCAAAGAAAAATGTTTTGAGGAAGTTTATAATTTATCTAGGGGTAAAGTGTTCCTGCATTTTGAAGAAGACTTAGGAACATTTATAAAGTAGTATTCTATCTTGTGAAAATTAAAATAATTGAACCTGAATAGGACACAGAATATTTAGGGCACAAAGGATATAACCGCTATCTCAGATAAGTTAATAAGAGAATATTTCTTGCATTTTACAGAAGCACTCTAAAAATATTTTTGAGGGAGAAAAGTTATGCACATGAATAGAGAAAAAGAAATTGTAGAAAATACCTTAGATGGAAAGAGGAATGAAAAAGAACACAGTATAAATTCAGGCATCAACAAGCCTGGGAATGACAAATCATTTTTGGACCATAGGTCATATATTGGTTCATAATGGGAATTTCATATGATCATGTGCTAATGCAGTTTTCTGCACATTTCAGGAGGCCAATGAATATTTTACATAAATGATTGCTTTCTCAAACTTGGCAGCATTACTAAATTAACAATATCTTTTAGATTTACAAAGTGCTTTACATGAATGATCTCATTTGATCTTCATAATTCTAATCTATTTAGATATATTTTTCTCCAATTTTTCAGATAAGGACGCTAAGGTTCAGAGAGGTTAAGGAATATTTTTTAAAATTGCACAGCTAGTATCAGAGACAGTAGTCTGTTCTTCTCTCTTGACTCCTGAGTTCAGTGCTCATCCATTTATTCAATAATCATGTTAAGTGTCCACCATGTGTTGACCACTTACACAAGGGCATTAGGAATATGAAGACAATTCACTATCCCACTCTCCACAGCAGCTCTTCTAAAAGTTTTCATTCCGCCTCAAACCTCCCATGGCTCCCCTTCCCCCTATCTCTCAGCTGAAAACCTTGCCTGATTTTATGGAAAAAATAAAGCCATTGGCTGTCAGCTCTCTCTTCTCCACTCTTCTTTACCTCTTATCACTTAGACATCTTTGGCCTACATACATGTTCATGTCTCCCCCATCCTCAGAAAACCCTTCATTTGATCCTTCCATTCCCAGTAACTTTTATCCAATATCTTCTTCATTCTGTGTATCCAAACTCTTCAACATCTTTATATATGCCTCCACTTTTGCTTCTTAACGCCTTACAATTGGCTTTCTGACCTCATCCTTCCATGAAAAAAACAAAACAAAGAAACTGTTTTCTCCAAAGTCAGTTGCAATCTTTTAATTGCCAAATCTAGTTGCCTTTTTTTCAATTCTAATTTTTCTTGATATGCCTGAAGATTTTAACACAGTTGATTACCCTCTTCTCCCTAGGTTTTTAAGACACCACTCTCTCCTGGCTCTCCTTCTACCTATCCATGCTTAAGGGCAGGAACTTCCTTTCGAGTCTTTTTGAATGCCCAGAGCTTAGCACAACACCTTACACATAATAGGCCCTTATGAATGCTTACTGACTGACTAGTCCTCTACTATAGTGAGCTGAACCTTGAAGAAAGGCAAAAATTCCACAAGGCAGAAGTGATAAGAAAGTTCATTCCAGGAATAGGTAACATAGTATAGTGGAGAAAAAAACACCATATTAAATATCCTAAGACATATATTTTATTTTATATCTTTGACTATCCATGTGATATTGTTGTTTAGTCAGTTTTCAGTCATGTCTGACTCTTCATGATCCCATTAAGGGTTTTCTTGGCAAAGATACTGGAGCAATTTGCCATTTCCTTCTCCAGCTCATTTTTACAGGTGAAGAAACTGAGGCAAGTACGTTTCGGTGACTTGCCCAAGGTCACACACCTAGTAAGTGTCTGAAGCGGGATTTGAACTGGGGAAGAGGAGTCTTCCTTACTCTAGGCCCAGCAACTCTATCCACTGTGCCTATTTATACTCAGTTTCTTCATGCATAGAAGCAGCTCATAGTGGAATGTATAGAGCATTGGACCTGGACTCAGAAAGATGAGTTCAAATATGGCCTCAGATACAGCTCTATGACTCAAGGCAAATCACTTAACCTCTGTTGCTCAATTTGCTCAACTGTGAAGCGGGGAAAATCACAGCACCTACTTTGTCAGGTTGTTGTGAGGATGAAATCAAATATCTGTAAGAAATGATTAGCATATTGTCTAGTACACACTGTCCAGAACAAAGGACAAACACAACCTGTGAGTAGCCTCCCCTCCTTTCCCCTCCCCGCCTTCTTTCCCCTCCTCTCCTTTTCACTCCCCTCCCCTATCCCCTCTTTTCCTCTCCTCACCTGAGGGTGCTTTGCCCAAAGGAAGATACATGTCAATGGCCAAAGGCTGTCTCCTTAACTTTGGCTTTACTGGCTAGATTTCTATCTCAAAAACCAAACCTTAACCTGAACTCACTCTGGGGCTCATAGATTGGACAACAGTAGGTCCCTGCCCTCCTAGCACAGAATGAATGTAAATATGAAATAGTGGCAGTTTCTCTTTTGGCCAGGAACCCTGAGGATCTTCCCCTCCCAGTTTGATTTTTTTTTGAGTTTTTGATTAAAGGGGCCATCCTTTTATTACCTTCTTAAAGAGGCCTATTCACTGAATGGGTATTACCTCACTGAAAGTGAGGACCTGAAAAGACATTAGCCTGGAAGGGCCAGGGTATCCTAATGCATCCTGGGTCATCTCCAGTCCTTCTGGTGACTATCAGGCCACTGGAACCAGATGGCTCAGGAGGAGAGAGTGAGGCTGGTGACCTTGCACAAGCCCTCCCTCACTCAAATCAAAGAAAGTCAACTGCAGTTCATGTCATCATTTCCTTGTTGTCACGGTCCCCTTCAAGAACCAAGGACAAACACACAACAATCAGTACACATTGTATCAATATTTATTCTCTTTCTTTTGTTTTCCCTTCCTCTGTAAAAAAGATAGTTCTTCGAGAATCTTTAAGGTACATTCCATAGCCAACTTGCAATGATTCTGTGAAACCAGTAGTGATTACTCAGAAAAGAATATTTTCACAGGAAGGTAGGGTGTACTTAGCCTATTAAGGAGTTTCAAAAGCAAAATTATGTAAGTTTGCTTGTCACAACTACCTTTTAGTGAGCATATTGTTTATTTTACTTAACTGAAATGAAGGTACTTTGACATTTGCTTTGCTTTCACCCTACTCTCAAAGTATTCTGGTTCTGTGGCTGGTTCTGAATGGCCCTAAATGATTGCCTGAATTTATATGGAGTTCATCTGTCCAATTACATTTTTGTGCCCATTTGCAAATGACGCAGTTTCTGAATATAGGCTATGATAAATATACATCCTGAAAGGAGTCTGTGTTTTCTCATTCTTATCAACTCTACAGGTTATAATGGGAGAAGCTTATGCTTGCCAGAAATTCTCAGTTTTCTGAATAACCCATGCTATGGTATCCATTTAAATATGAAAGTTAGCACTGATCTTTATATTTTCTGTTTAGTTGCATGTGACTTTATGACCAGGCCTTCCAATAAATGATTTTGAAGATTCTGAGAATTCGCCTCACACTGAGTGCCTTGATGAACACAGCAGCAGAGGAAACATTTCATAGGAGCCTGTCAAATGGCATTTGGCAAAGTCAGATCCCATAAACATATATTTGCATTTCATTAATATTGGCTAGCTTTTCACTAGGACAGATTTCTGAATAGAGACACATATAGGAACTGGAAACTATACAAGTCTCAAAAGTTTAATTTCCAATTTATTTTCAGGCCAGACAAATAAATTTCTTTAGCTTCTGCTAAGAAGCGAAAGGGTAGAAATTAAGTGAATATTTACAGTCATGAAAATATTTCATATCCTATGCAATCACTGAAAATTTTTTTCATCCAGATTTTCTCTTATGACAACAACTATGATCACTTTAACATTTGTAATGAAACTCAAAACAAAATTAAGGTGAGTGGGGGGGACCAGAACAGAACAAACAGCTTATTCCCTGAAAATATAAACTGAATTCCTTAGGTCCTACAATGTGTAGTCTATCAAGGAAAGTACAGCCTAAGCAAATTAATTAATATATAGCAGAAAAAGTGATATTCAGAGTCACAGGACCTACGTTCACATTTCTACACTTCTATTTATCAGCTGCTATTCTGAGTGAGTTAATCAACCTCTCTGTGCCTCAGTTTCCTCATTTGCAAAATAGTGATAATAATTCTCACTTTCTACTTTATGAGATGTTGTTAGAGAAGTACTTTATAAACCCCAAAAGCATTATACTAAAGTGAGTTATCTTTACCACCACTATCCTCTTGTACCCTTGGCCCACATATTAAATTAGTTGTCAGGTCTTGAGTCTGCCTCTACATCTCTGTTATCTCTCCCCTTCTCTCCATTTACATGGGCTCCATCACTCCTTTCAATAGCTTTCTAATTGTATTACCTGATTCAGCTCCCTCCCCTCTCCAATCCATCTTTCGTGAGCTTGCCAAAGTGATATTCCTAGAGCAAAGATTTGATCCTATTAGTTCTCAGTTGAATAAACTGCAGAGGCTCCCTATTACCACGTGGACCATATAAATTCCTCTTTTTAGCATTTTACAACCTTCCAAATTTGGATTCAACCCATCTCTCCAGGCTAATTATGCATTGTTCCCCTTTAGGCACTAATCTCCACAGAAGCTTTCTCACTGGATAATGGCTGGGCTAAGTACTGGTAGTCTAAAAGATGCTGCTACTTCCAGGGTGCCTATCTACCGGTTGGTGTTAGCTGATCAGCAGTTTTGATGGAGGTGAAAAGGAAGGTGGGCTTCTCTCCTCAATGATGAATGTAAAGGCTGGGTTAGAAGCAGGTATGGTAGTTTGGGAACTGTTCTTCCTAAGTCTCTCGAGTTCAGGATCTGGAGGCCATCTCCATCATGATGGTGGTCATTTGACCTACCTAGCATATACTACCTCTTGATTCATTCTCAAGGTAACTTGCTGCTTCAGTAAACTGGCTTACCTGCTCTATGAGAAGCAGTTTGTTTGGACCATAGTGTGTCCAAAGGAAAGGAATACATTATAATATATAATAAATTAGTCTGGAAAGGCACTACCTCACATGAAAAATATTTTATGCCCCCCTCACCCAATTATTTATGTTCTCTCCATCTCCAAATTATTTTGAATTATCTTATATCTTTACCCTCCCCATATTCCAAAATGTAGAATGTATTCTTTGAGTGCCAGAATTTTTTAAAATTGTGTTTGCCTTTCCATATATAGCCCTAACATAGGAACTTATGTTTATTAGATGTTTGCTAAATCTTTATTTTATTTCAAGTAGTCTTAAGGACATCCCCACCTGAGATATCTCAGTAGTCAAGTGAAAACAACAAGCATTCATTAAGTCTTTATCATGCCCCAGGCACAGTGCTATGTACTGGAAATACAGGTACTAGCAAAAAGAAAAACAATCCTGGCCCTCAAGGAGCTTACAACAATAGCAGCAAACAACATTGAAAAGCTAAAAAGTAAGAATGAGAGAGGGAGCTTGAAGTAGAAAGAAATCCAGGATGTCAGAATAGAATTTAGTGAGTAATGTAGGAAAGAACTTGGCTAGGCTAGGAATTTCTTAAAAATGAAAGTTCTAAGTGAAACTGATAAATCAGAGGAAGGGTACATACATAGGAAGGAAGGATATAACAGGGTGAGAAGACTACTAGGCAATTGGTAGAGAAGGAAGTGAAAGCCGAACCTCAAATTCCACATGTCCAAAGTAGAAGATCTCTCTTTTCCCACAAACTGACCTTGCTTTCTGACTTCCCCATTTTTGGAAATGTCATTCTTATTTACAGTCACTCATGCTTAAAAATTCTATGTGTATCTTTGGCTCTTCCTTCTGTATAATAAAATGCAATGGAGGCTTACAACTTTCAAAAACAATTTTGCTATTTATTTTTATTGCAAATAGATGTTTGCTTAGAGACAGAAATGTGCAAACTAACAGAGTTGCAAAAAGACAATCCTTACCCTCAAGGAACTTACAGCTTAATGAAGGAGACAACATGTGAACAAATTTATACAAAGCAAGGTATATACTGGATAAATAGGAAATAATTAAAAGGGGAAGGCCCTGAAATTTGGAGGAATTAAAAAAGACTTGCTGTAGAATGTGGGATTTTAATTGAGATTTTAGGGAAACCAGGAAGTTCAGTAGTTGGAACAGAGGAGGGAGAGCATTCTAGGCATAGGAGACAGCCAAAGACGCCCAGAACTGAGAGGTGGAGCGTCTTGTTTGTGGAACAGCTAGGAGGCCAGTGTCACCGAATCAAAGAGTATGTGGAGGGAGTAAAGTGTAAGAAAATTGTAAAGTTAAGAGGGAGCTAGGTTATGAGTAGTTTTGAATGACAAACCAAACATTTTCTGTTTGATCCCAGAGGCAATAGGAAGCCACTGAAGTTTATTGGGTTAGGGTGGGGGGATAGAGAGTAGTGGTGACATGATAAGATCTGAACTGTAGGAAAATCACTTTAGTGGCTGAATGGAGGATGGATTGGAGTGGATAGAGATTTGAGACAGGAAGACCCACCATCGGGCTATTGAATTAATCCTGACATGAGGTGATGATGGCCTGTACTTTGACACTGTGGCAGTGTCAAAGGAGAGAAGAAAGTATATACGAGAGATGTTGTAATGGTGAAATCAACAAGCCTTGACAGCAAATAAGTGTTGATAGAATCCAGGATGACTCCTACATTGTAAACCTGAGGGCCTGGGAGGATGGTGTTGTCCTCAATAGCAATAAGGAGGGAAGGAGATGGGGAGGGTTTAGGCGAAAGAATCCCATTTTTAACATATTGAGTTTAAGATGTCCACTGGCTATCCAGTTCAAGATGTCTGAAAGACAATTAAAGATGTTAGACTGGAGGTTAGCAGAGAAATAGGGGCAAGAGAGGTAGATTTAATAATCATCAGCATAAAGATGGTAATTAAATCCATGGCGGATAATGAGATCAATGATTGAAATAGCATAGAGGGTGACTAGAAGAGGGCCCAGGAACGAATCCTGCGGGATACCTATGGGGAGAGGATATAATGTGGAAGATAATCCAGTAAAGGAGAAAGAAGAGTGGCCAGATAGGTAGGGGGAGAACCAGGAGAGAGTGGTGTCCTGAAAATTAAGAGAGAAAAGAGAATCAAGGAAGAGAGAGTGATCTACCTTGTTAAAGGATGCAGTGAAATCAAGAGTGCCATTGGATTTGGCAACTGTGAGATCATTACTAACTTTGGAGAGGGTAGTTTTGATGGAATGATGAGATTGAAGATCTGATTGTAAGGGGTTAAGAAGTGAGGGAGTGGAGAGAAAGTAGAGGAACCTATTGTAACAGTTGGAAATGAGCCAGTAGACAGAGAGGGACTGAAAATAAGTCAAAGAGTGGGAATGGTAGAAGGGACAATCTGTTGGAGGAGATGGGATGGAATGGAATCACTTGAACAAGTACAGGAGCTAACTTGGTAAAGAGAAAGACTACTTTATTATATGAGATTGACATTAAGGAGGAGAAAATGGCAGAAGGTACCTAAGTGATAGAAGAAAAGAAAGAAGGGAGAAGTGTAATCTTACAGAAAATGGCTTCAATTACTTTCTGTAAACCATGAGTCAAGGTTTTCAACTGGGAGAGTTGGGGGGATGGAGAGCCATTGGAGATTTGAGGAGGGATGAAAACATTTGAAAGCATCTCTGTGGAGAATGGGATAGTGAGTCGAGAGAGTTATAGTAAGTAGGATTGCTTAAAAGTAGGGAGAACCCATTTGAGGGTATATAATGTAAATTTGTAGTACTCTGAGATGTTCCATGATTTTCTCTCCTTTTGTTCAGCAGCATATGTGTAGGAATGAAGGTGACAAATGATGGAAATGATACAAAAACTGAGGCACGGCTAGGTGTAATCAGGAATATGGCAAGGGGGTTAGAGATTCAAGAGAGGAAGACAGTGTATAGTTGACTTGACTTGCCAAAGAGTCAAGATGGGGAGAAGAAGAGAGAGTACTTTGTGGAGATTATCTTTAGGGATTTGTAAGGGAAGTCAGAATTTCACATGCAAGCAAGGTTATGCTTAAAATTCTGCACGCTACTCTTTAGCAATATATGCACTGAGAATTAGCAGAACAACAGGCTGGTTTTCAAAGAGGCAGAGCAGCTAGAGACCAAATTGGCAACATTCTCTGGGTTGTGGAGAAGGCAAGGGAATTCCAGAAACACACACTCACACACACACACACACACACACACATACACACACACACACCAAACCAAACAAAAAAATCTACTTCTGTTTCACTGATTACACTAAAGCCTTTGACTGTGTAGATCACAGTGAAATGTGGCAAGTCCTCAAAGAGATGGGAGTACCAGATCAACTTACTTGTCTCCTGAGGAACCTGTATGCAATCCAAGAAGCAACAGTTAGCACCAAACATGGAACAACTGATTGGTTTAAGATTGGAAAAGGAGTATGACAAGAATATATATTGTCACCTTATTTATTTAGCTTTTTTGCAAAGTACATCATGTAAAATGCCAGGCTGGATGAAGCAAAAACCAGAATTACAGTTCCTGGGAGAAATAGTAACAATCTCAGATATGTCGATGCTACCAATCTGATGGCAGACGTTGAAAAGTCATTAAGAAGTCTCTTTATGAGGGGGGAAGAGAAGAGTATAAAAGCTAGCTTGAAGTTTAACATTTAGAAAAATCAACAGCAACAACAACTAAGATATAGACAACTGGTCCCATCACTTCCTGGCAAATAGAGAGAGAAGAAATGGAAGCAATGTCAGATTTTATATTGTTGGACTCAGAGTTCACTGCACTCAGTCACTGCAGCCATGGAATTAAAAGACACTTGCTCCTTGGAAGGAAAGCTATGGAAAATCTGGAAGCATACTAAAAAGCAGAGATATTTCCTTTGCCAACAAAGGTCTGTATAGTTAAAACTATGATTATACCAGCATTAATGCATGGCTATGAAAGCTGGATTATGAGGAAAGCTGAGCAATATAGAATCAATGCTTTCAAATTGTGGTCCTCAAGAAGGCTTTTGAACAACAAGGAGATCAAATCAGTCAATCCTTCAAGAAATTAGCTCAGGCTATTCACTGGAAGGTCAAACACTAAAGTTGGATCTTAAATATTTTGGCTGCACAATGAGAAGATGGCACTCATTGGAAAAGATCCTGATGTTGGGAATGATTGAAGGCAAAAAGAAAACAGATGGCAGAGGAAAAGATGGATAGACATTGTCATGAAAACAATGAACATGAACTTGGATAGACTTCAAGAGACGGTAGAGGATAGAAGGACATAGTGTTCTATGGTTCATGTGGTCACAAAGAGTAAGATATAACTGAATAGCTTAATAAGAACAGCAAGGGAAGGCAGAGAAAAAGGTCAAAAAACCAATATAGCAGAAGATGTGGGAAAATTGGGACACTAATGCATTGTTGGTGGAATTGCAAACTGATCTAACCATTCTGGAAAGGAATTCGGACCTATGTCCAAAGAGCAATCAAACTGTGCATATGCAACATTTTATGTGATGATCAACTATGATAGAATTAGATCTTCTCAAAAATACAATTATCCAAGACAATACGAAAAAACTCATGATGGAAAATGCGATCCATTTCCAGAGAAAGAACTATGGAGTCTGAATGCATATCAAAACAAACTATTTTCACTCTTTGTTGTTTTGTTTTCCCATATTTCTCCTTTCACAACATGACTAATGTGGAAATATGTTTAATTTGATGGCACGTGTATGACCTATATCAGATTGCTTGCTGTCTTGAGGGGGGGAAGGGAGGAAGAAAAATTTGGAACTCAAAATCTTATAAAAATGAATGTTTAAAACTTTCTTTACAAGTAATTGGAAAAAAAAATAAAATGCTGTTTGTAAAAAGAAAAAAGAAAAAGCCAACTGATTGTACTCAGATAAGGGGATTACAGAGTTGATATGTTTGTGGTTGATGGCAAGATCAAGGGCATTACCATCTTTGCCTGTGACTAAGGTTAGGTGGAAAAATAAATCATGAGAGGTGAGTAGGCTCAAGAACTGAGAGATTACTTTATTTGAAGGACTATGCACATGTGCATGCATGCATACACACACACACACACACACAGACACAGACACACACACACACACACACACACACACACACTGTCACCTAATATGAAAGAAAGAGATGGGCAGGAGAGATGCTTAGTAGCTATGTGACTCTGGACAAGTCACTTAACTTCTGTCTTCCTCAGCTTCTTCATTTGTAAAATAGGGATAATAATAGCACCTACCTCCCAAGGTTGTTGTGAGAATCAAGTGAGATGATATTTATAAACCACTTTGCAAACTTTATACTAATTGCTATTGTCACTGTTTAATAATAATTTATTAAGCTTTTACTATGTACTAGGCACTATGCTAAGTGTGTGGTCAGATACAAAGAATGAAATAGACCTTATTCTCTAGGAGCTAACCTATCAGAGAAGCAAGAAGTAAATATAATATACAAGTATATGAAGAATGAATACAACTAAAAAACAGAATGACCTAGAGACCCTGCCGCAAAATGTGAAAGACCTGAATGAAAGTTCTGCTTATGACACCATAACTATACGACTGAGAAATTTCTCAGTCCTCTAGAAACTCTCTAAGATTTTGCTTTAGAAAATCAGTAGAGGAATTTTCCCTATCCAAGATTTCTTTCTGGAATCATAGATCTAGTCCATATTCCTAAATATAAATAAATACAAGATAGTTGTGTGAGGTGGGGAAGGGTGATCTGGCAAATGGAATGATCAGAAAGGGCTCTCTGCAGAAGTGTCTTAGAGTCTTAAAGCAATAGAGGGATTTAACGAGATGGAGGTGAAGAGAGCAAATTCCACGAATCCCCAAAGTCAAAGTGATGTGAGATGTAGTACAGTGTTTCAAGAATGGTGAAAGAACAGTTGAACTTGATCATTAAAATGGAAAAGGGAAGAAAAGTATAGTAAGTTTGGAAAGATAGGTTGGGTCCATTACCTGAAGGACTTTATAAAGTCAGAGATTATGTTTAATCCTAGAGGTAATAGGAAGCCCCTGGAGTTTACTGGGTAAGGGAGTGACAGGATCAGAGCTGCACACAATAAAATTCACTTCAGCAGATGAACCCAAGCGACACAATATGTGAGCATCTTCCTCTGTACAATGATTTGGATTTGATTTCCAAAAGCCTCTTATATTTCTTACATATTATGGTTTTAACTAGATTAAAGATGAAGATGCTTGGTGTTATACAGAAAAATGGCTTTTTTCACCATTTTATTTACAGAACTACTCATGGTAATAATTATAATAATAATAAACATGCAGCAGAAGTCTAGGTTAAATTGTTGATCTTTCTTTTTTTCAGAATATTTCTCATAATTCCTCTGGATTTTGTCGCAGCTCTAGCCATTTAGATAAGAAGCTTCCGGGGGTCCCTTGCTTCTCAGGTATATTTCATGTCATTTTCTTATCATTTGTTTCATCAATATATGTCCCAAAGAGAGTATTATTCTTCACCAAATCTAGATTCAGGAAGAAAAAGTGCAAAGACCCCCTATCTTTCTTGTGATCACTCAAGAGTCAAAGCTTCCCATGAAGGAAATAGGGGTGTCTGTGATATCCATATCTTAAATCAAATTCACTGGAGAATTATATGGCTCTCCTCTTCATTTAACTTAAGGCTCAAGACTAATGTGGCCCCCCAGGAAAGATTGTCATTTTACAGAGTTTTCTTTTCTGTATTGAAAAATGATACGTATAACTTTCACTCAATTTCAATGAACATTACAAGAGTTCCACCGAGATTGAGCTAATGATACCAGAGCAATACAAAATATTTTTACTTTCATTTTTGAAAGAAAAATGTCTCTGTTATATTACTCTCTTTTTTCCTCCATTTATTATTTGTGCTCACCAACATTAAAAAAAAATCAACTTTTAAACTCTGGTTCAGACCTATACATGTAAGTGACTATTATCTCTGAGCTTCTTATATTCAGCTATAAATTCAATCCTGTAATTTTTCAGAACCCATATATAAAACTCATAATGACCAAAAGAATAAGGCAGAAAAGGAGAAGCACAAAAAGTAATATTGAGATGTGCCCAATTCTTATCCAACATGGTGTTAGAGGGATGCACAATCTATTCACAATTAAAGGTGCTTAGTGAAATTGGCACTTCAATATTTTAGTGACTTTGCAATCTTATTCAGTACAGATTACAACCTATTCGTGTCTTTCCAAACTCCACAATTCTTATTCCATTCTTTTTTGTAAATTACAGAGGCAAAAAGAACTCTAATGGAGGGGGCAGAACCAAGAAGGAGGAGTAAAAGCAGGGACTTGTTTGATCTCTCCCCAAATCCCTCCAAACACCTGTAAAAAATGACTCTAAACAAATTCTACAGCTACAGAATCCACAAAAGGACAGAGTGAAACAAGTTTCCAGCCCAAGAGGGACTGGAAATACTGGGAGCCGAGCCGAGTGCGGCCCAGCATGGGATGCACCGGCACAGACCAGGAGGCACGGACCAGGCTGGAACAGATGGGGCAGATGTATCGGTAAGACAAGTGCCACAATATCAATGGTGACCATGAATATGCCTGTATAGTTCTGTATCACAGAACGTAACACCGTGGCCCTTTTAGGCTAAGGCCTTTTCAAGTATTCACTTAAAGTAAGGTAATGGCCATTCAGTGAATAGGCCTCTTTAAGAAGTGAGTCAAGGGATGGCCCCTTTAATTAGAAAAAAAGAAAAAAAAATCAAACTGGGAGGGGAAGATCCTGAGGGTTGCTGTTCCAAAGAGAAACAGTTACCATTGATATTCATTCTAAGCCAGGAGGCCCTAAACTATAGCCATTAAGGTGATGACTCGCCTCCTTTTGCAGATGTGCATATCTTAGTCCCTTTTTATGTCATTTCTCATATAGATTATCATTGTAAATAGTTTCTAGCCCATTCACAACCCCCCAAAAGCATCTTTTTATTGCTCTATGCTTAACTCACAATTTAAATTTTTCAGCCATTGTATTGTTTTTATATTTGATTTGTAGTCACATAGAATGAGCAGCAGACTATTGGGGAAAACAAACAAACAACAACAACAAAACAAAACAGAGCAAAACACAACAGGCTTTTTGAAGTGAGAATTTTGAGATTAATGAAAGCACAGTTCCCAAAATGGGCTCCAAAACTATCTCCTCCAATCCATATTCTCTATTTGAATTTCTGCCCTGAATTACATCTATGGATCATAGGCTGATGTGTCCAATTGCAGGACACAACTTGGTGACAAATGTTCTCTTATCACTTTGTTTTTGAATTTCCCAATGTGAATGACTAATATACTCTCCTCTCCTCTCCTCTCCTCTCCTCTCCTCTCCTCTCCTCTTTTCTCTTCTCCTCTCCTCTCCCCTAAAACGAGACTTTTCTTGAAATAACAACAGAAAAAAAAATTAAGCAAAACAAGCCAACACATCCACTATGTCTGACAACATAGATACTATTTAACACCCAAAGTCCTCAGCCTCTCTAAAGGAGGGAAATGCAGCTCTTCATCTTATCTTGTGTAGTCCAAACGTGCCCAAGCCATTAGAATTATATAGCAATCAATTTTTGTTTTATTCTTCTTCATACCTACAGTGTTGTTGTCAGTGTGTCATTGTTTTCCTGGTTCTGCTTATTTCTTTCTGTACAAATTCACATAAACTTTCTTCTTTTTTTTTTTCCAAATTACCATTTTTGCTTACAATCGTACACCACAATTTGTTTAGCTATTCCATTCCAAAGTTAATATACATCCATTTTTTCTAGGTTTTTTTTTTTGTTACCAAAAAAGTTACAAGCAGTATTTTTAAATATATGAGACTTTTGCTTCTTTGAGTTCTTTGTGGTACATGTCCAGGCATGGACAAAAACTATGATTAGTAACTTTTTCATGTAATTCTGTATTGGTATTTGGAAGGATTTGACTTACATATATAAAGTATTATTATTTATTCTAATATAATTATTGCATATGTATAATATATGTACATATATAATGATATATTAATTTGTCTGTCTTCCCATAGTTCCCCCAACTTTGACTATTTCTGTATTTTATCATCCTTCACAAAATTCTGAGTATAAAGAAAAGCCATAGAGTTTTTTAATTCCTATATCTCTTATTATTAGTAATTTGGAATCATCTTTTTCTATGCTTGTTAATGGTTTCCAATTCTTCTTGTAAGAACTATTTGTTCATTACTTTTTATCATTGATCATTTGGGACATTGCTTTTGGCCTTATATATTTGTGTTAAGTACCATATATGTTTGAAAAAATATCTATTATCAGATCTTGTCATATCTACCTTCACAATCTCACATATATCCCCTTTTCTCTGCTCATACAGTTACAACCCTAACTCCTTCCCTCATCACCCCTCACCTGGAGCTGAATCTCATCTCAAGGGAAGCTAGAGAAACTAGGAGGTGAAAATGAAAGAATGGAAACAAGCTAGTAAAAAGCACAGAAACAGGAGATAGATTGTCATCTTCAAGGAACGGCAAGTAGGCAAGTATGGTAGCCTTCTAAGTAGTCTCACAACCTCAAGTTTCTCCCCATTCCAATCAATTCTCCACTCAGCTGTGTAGGTGATATCTTCTAAAGTATGGTCTAGCAATGTTATTTTCCACGGCCTCCCACCACTTCCCTAATTAGTGCACTCCAGTGCCACCCTTATATTTGATCCAGGTTCATATATGAATTCTATTTGGGATTTTAATGTTCATCATAGCCAGGCTCTTTCCTGCTTTTGCAGTGTTCTCACAATTTGCAAAGTTTACAAAATGCTTTATGTTAGGTTACTTCATTTAACCCTATTTTATGGTACTGAGTTTATAAAACAGTAGACTCCTGAGCATGATTGTTTCTGTCTTGCTTATCTAATCTAATCCAGTGATCTAATTTTTAATTTTTTAATGAGTTCAAAATAGTTTTGTTGATGATGAATGCTTTATAATAGTTTGAGGTCTAGAAATGCTACTCTACATTCCTTTCAGGGTTTTGTTTCAATTATTTTTCTTAGAATTACAGACCTTTTATTAAGAAATTGTTTAGCACCCCAAAGTAACATCTTGGATGGATGATTTTAGAAGAACCCCAAATCTATAAATTAATTTAAAAAGAATTATAATTTTTATTTTTGTTTTTGTTTTTCAGTGATTTCAATCATGTGCAACTCTTTGTGACTCCATTTGGGGTATGGCAAAGATACTGAAGAAGGTTTGCCGTTTCCTTCTCCAGTTGATTTTACAATGAGGAAACAGGTAAACAAAGTTAAGTGACTTGCCCAGGGTCCCACAACTAGTAAATGTCAAAGGCCAGATTTGAACTCAGGAAGATTAGTCTTCCTGACTTTAGGCCACACACTCTATCCATGCACCACTTAGCTGCCCATTTATTAAATTATCCTGGTCCCCCCATCAGGAAAGAAGGTTCTTCCAATGATATTTCATTCTTTATTTTTTAAAGTGTTTTCTAAATATATTTTCCATGAATGCTGAATTTATATTTCTAGATTGACTTCCAGATATTGTATATATTTTGTAGATATTTTGAATAGAATTTTACTTTCATTATTTTGTCTTAGTCTTTTTAGTATTTTAGAGAAATTCCAGTGCTTTTCATAGATTTATTTTGCATCCTGATACTTTATTAAAATTATTATCTGAATCAATTTCTTTGTTCATTTTTGGAATTTTTAAAGTGAATAATGCCATATGAAAAGTGAGTTAACTTAGCCTTTCCTCCTCTGGTATTTATGCTTTTAAATTCTTATTCTAGTTGCTGTTGCTAGCACTTTCAGCAAATGGATGGTGCATTGTTAGGGTGCTCTACCTGGAATCACAAAGACATGAATTCAGATTTTTCCTCATACACTAGCTTTGTGACTCAGAGCAAATCATTCAGCCAGCCTGCCTTAGTTTGTTCACCGATACTTCCCAAGTCATTTTTGGGACAAAAATGAAATGTGCTAAAGAAATCCTAGCTATTACTATTATAGAAGTCATAGGATGAATAATCATCCTTGCCTTATAGCTGTTTTCATTGGGAAATATTCTAGTATTTTCCAGTTATAAATAATATTTGCTTTTAGTTTTAAAAATATATTTTATCATACAAAAATGACTCTTCTGTGTACTATGTGGAATCAGCATAAATCAGTATTGGATTTTGTCATTAGCTAACTTGGGACCTAGTAATATAATCATGTGATTTTTAATGTGATTAATTATGTTTTTTTTTTCCTAATGTCAAACCTTTCTCTTATCCCTCAAATAACTTAACCTCCATCAAAGTAAATAATCATTATAACACCATGGTCTTTTCATTAGGGTTTTATCTTAATTTTTTGCATCAATAAACATTACATCATTCTTTACTTCTCTTTCTTTAATTATTCTTTGTTAAGGTCCAACCCTTTGCCTTCAAAGTTAATTCCATTATATTCTGTTTCTTCCCTCTAATATTCCCACTCTATCATTTATCTTCAATCTCTCCCTGACTACTGGATCTTTCTCTACTGCCTACAAATATGTCCACATCTCTCCTATTGTCAAAAAAGTCTCACTTGACCCTTCTATCCCTGCTAACTATCATCCTATACATCTTCTGGTCTTTGTAGACAAACTCTTTGATAAACCCATCTTAAAATAGGAGCCTTCATGTTCTCTTTTTACTTCTCATTTAATTCTTAACCCCTTACAATGTAGCTTCTAGCCTCCTTATTCTACTAAAACTATTCTGTTACCAATGATATGCTATTTGCTAAAGTCAATAGCATTTTCTATATCTATTCTCTTTGACTTTCCTGCAGCCTTTGACTCTGTTGACCACCCTCTTCTCTTTGATACTCTCTTCCCTCCAGGATTTTGGAATACATGTCTGTCCTGGTTCTCTTCCTATTGTATCACTCCTTCTCAGTCTCCTCTCTGGGTCCTCATCCAGGTTTACATGTAGGTGTCCTACAGGGTTATGTTCTGGGTCCTTTTTTCTCCACTCTTGGTGATGTCATCAGCTTTCATGGATTTAATTAACATTTCTATGCTGTTGATTCTCAAATCTACTTATCCCATTCTAGTCTTTCTGATGATTCCAATAACAAATCTCCAACTGCCTTTCGTACATCCCAAATTGGATGTCCAGTTAACATTTTCAGTTCAACATGAACAAAATGGAACTCATTATCTTCCCCCACTAAATCCTCTCCACCTCCTAATTTTTCTCTTGCATTACAATACAATTGTATCTTCTGAGTTCCTTAGGCTTAACATCCTTAACTCCTTACTGTCTCTCATCTCCACATCCAATGTATTACCAAGGCCTATCTATTTCAACTTTGCAATGTCTCTCAAATATGCCCCCTTTTCTCCTCTGATACTACCACCAAAATGGTACAGACTCTCATCATTTTACTCTTGAATTATTGCAATAGTCTGCTAGTGGTTCTGTCTACCTTGTCTCTCCCCATCAGGCTATCCTCCATTCAGATGCCAAAATGATTTTTTTTTTTTAGTGCAGGTCTAACCATGTCACTCTTGCACTCAATAAACTCCAGTGGCTCACTATCACCAGAATCAAATATAAAATCCTTCATAATTCATCTTCCTTTCCTTTCCAGTCTTCTAACTTTATTTCTTTGCTTTACTTCTTACTTTACTTTACTTCTTACTGATGGGAATACAGTCCCTTGAACCTGATGGAGTATAGTCTCTGGGAACCCCCTTGAACTCTCCTTGAATCTTCCCACTTGATCTGGCCTTTGCCTAAGGCCATAAGCCTTTCTTTATGTCTAGGCCCAAATCTCTGCCTTGCCTAGCCCTCTATTGTCCCCCTGCTTACCACCCTTGATCTCATCAAAATCCCAATCTCTTGATTCCGTAAATCTTGACCTCTAGTCGCCCCAGTCCCATCAAGATCCTCCTTAGACTCCTCCTCATGATCCTCCCTAAACCACTCCTCTAGTTGCCCCAGACTACTTGGCCACCCCTAGATTCCTCCCACAATCTTTCTGCATATAAGATTTATCTCCCCTCCAAGAAGGCATTCAGATTCAAGCTAGCTCAGTGGACTGAATCTGGCCTGCTTGTGAAAACGATCTTCATAAATGGTGAGATTTCTTAAGACTACTCATTATGGCGAATCTCTAATAAACTTTGTTTTTCTTTGGCTATGAGAAAGCTTGAGTCGAATTCACTTGGCAGGACCCGGCATGGTGGTATTTTGGGATCCTGAGCACCCCTAAAAACCTATGGTTCCCTACCCTCATCATTTTCTTTAACCTCATCATTACTTTACCCCCGCCCCCATCATATATTTTTCCATCCAGGGACATTTTCCTTCTTGCTGTTCCATGAACAAAACACCATCTCTTGGTTTTAAGCATTTTTTTCCTGGCTGTTCCCCATACTTACAATGCTCTTCCTCATCATCTCCACCTATTTAGTTCCCTGGCTTCTCTCAAATCCCAACAAAAATTCTATCTTCTATAGAAAGTTTCTCCTCAACCCATCTTAATTCTAGTGCTTTCCTTTTGTTAATTATTTCCTAGTTTTTTTTTTCCTGTATTTCGCTTGTTTATATATGATTATTTGCTTGTTTATCTTCCTCATTAAATTCCAAGCTTCTTGAGGGCAGGGACTGCCTTTTGCCTCTTTTTGTATCTCCAATGCATAACATAATTTCTGGCATATAGTAGGCACTTAATAAATGTTTATTGACTGATGTCACAGTCTACCTTGCTTAACCCCAGAGTAAATAGTTTCCATCAGATAAGTTGAACATTGTTACTGTGCTTTTGGGAGAGAAAGAACAGGATCTCATGGACTGACAGTTAACTGCCATCACTGAGGAGACTGTGGAAGGCACACGAAGAATAAGAGAATTTCTTTCCTAAGGAAGCTTAGAGAGTTAACCATCATGCAAAATGAATCTCTTTGGGACCAGGTAACTGCTATGAGAGAACAAGCTTTTAAAGGACTTGGAAAGTTAACTACATTTTTAAGGAAAGATTAAAGAGGCATTTTGACATCATGGATCTCAGATTTAGAGTTGATAAGGGCCTTAGGTCATGTGGTAGGGCCCCATATTTTACAGTGGAAATTAAGGTCCAGAAAGGTTAACTGATTCCTAAGATTTCTTCTCCTTTTCCTTTTCCTTCTCCTCCTCCTTCCCCTTTTATTTATTTTTCTCCTCTGCCTGCTCTCTTTTTTCTTTCTCCTCTTTTTTCCTTTGTCTTCTTCCTTCTTTTCCTCCTTCAACAGTTATTTATTCCTGTTGCTATTATTATTCCGAGAAAGTTCATGAAAATTCATTTCCTTTAGGAGAATCTTAAACATTTAGAATAGTGTTGGAATCTGAGTTCAGGATAATGAAAATAACAGCTCCAACACAGAGACTGTAGAAAAACTGCTGTGCATCAATGTGCCCAGAGGATGTTGACATTCTTTCATTCTATGACAAATGCTGACATTTCTCAGGAGGCAGTCTGATTTAAGAAATGTCTTTTTTTTTCCTTTTTCATCCTTCCTGTTGAAATAGTCTTTGTTTTTCTAGGGAACACCTGGGCACCATGCATTATTCTAAACAATTTTCCAACAGGTATCAGTGAGACTGATTTACTCAGTTAAGAAGGTATGGTGGCATATTATACAGATCTAAATGAAAATATAATAATTACCTGAATAATGAGTAAATTAAAGAAAAAATACAAGCAATACTGTGTGAAAGATAATGATAATAATGTAACTATACCCAAAAATGTCTAGGATACAGTTAAAATCCATCCTCAGGGAAGGAGAGGAGAGAAATCTTATGTCTGAGTAACGTATTAACAAAGTAGAGGAAAAAACTGAAGAATTAACAAAATGAATATGCAATTTACAATAAAACACAAAATAAATACAAATGAAATTTTTAAAAATAGAGGGGAAATAAGTTAGAAGTAAAAAAGTTAAATCATTCTTGAAATGTCAAATGTATTCAAATCTATGAAGTTCTCTGTAACTTTACTATGTAGAATTAATTGTCAGATACTTTCATTTCTAGAAACCTGTACTTTTCAATCCTAATGATAGCCAATTACAGGATTTGCTGCTAAATGGATATAAAGTCATTTGCCCTATAGGTAATATATGAACTTAAGTACATATTAGCACAGTGCCTTGCATATAATAGTGCTTAACAAATGTTTATTGATTTTTGATTTATACAGAAAAGAATATACCTTCAAATAAAAGTTGGGTAGCCTTTTACAACCAAAACCTTATAGAACAGAAAAATAAGTATTAAGGAGATTATCTGGTCCAACTCCCTAAATTTAGAGGTGAAGAAACTGAAGCCTAGAGAGAGCAAGTTCTTTCAAGAATTAGTCACAGATTTAAAAGTATTACCTGCATTAGGTGGAAGATAGGACTGGATGACCTCCAAAGTTCCTTCCAGTTTTATGGTATTTGGTGCTCAAGTGAGGACTAAATAAACAAAAGCACACTCCACACCAAAGGTATCCAAATATTTAGCAAGCAAATAACAGTTGAAGTTGTAAACCCACCTCCAGTACACTGTTACTTTCTTGAAGGCAGGGACTGTTTTCTTTCTTTTTTTTTTCATTTACCAATTAACTTAGAGTTTTGTACATTGCAGGTGTGTTTGTTGAAGTAAATTGATTGAAGTAGAAAATGCTAGCAATAAAAGTCCACGTAGATCCCCATTATCATCAATAGCATATTGCCTATTATCAACCTAATAAGACTCATGCATTGTTTACCACATATAATCATTTTTGTTATTTTATTTCATTTTTTGTAGGTTGTGTGTGTGTATATTAGCAAAAAAAAAAACTTGCCAGTGTCTTCATTTAACAAATCTTCTAGAAATGCAATATCCCTTTGGACACTGAAATAAAACGGACTAATACCAGCTTGAAGCCAGACAAGAAGCCTGTGAAATTTCAGACAGTTTTCATCACAGCTGGCCCTGCCTGGACAGTTTCAGACAAAGGACTTCCGTCTTTATCTAACCCTTATTTTGATGTCTCATACAACTGGAGATAAAATAAAAGATGTGCTTTGAAATCCAGCTATTTAGTCGGCAAAGAAATCAACATATAAATGCCACATACAAATGAATTCAAGACAAAATCTATATTTCTCAGGATAATGTTAGAGATAATGAGTACACTTTTATTTTTCCCCTAATGGCAATGGACTGAAATTTTGCAGAAGAAATGTAATTGCTGGATTTGATCCATTTTGAGCTCCTTCATCAAATGCATCTTATTACAGTGATATAGAAGGAAGAGCACCATATATGGGTATAAGATTGTGTAGGGGCAAAAAATGAGATTAAGTGCATTACAAGGGAAAGAAAAAAAGCAAACCTCTCCAAAGTCTTAGAGAATATGAAACAGTGATTACCCCTTGTAACATCAGACAGTCAAAAGATTTCTGAAAGATTCCTTATCTTCAGTTTTTCTAAAGCATTCCTCTTTTTCTCTCATCAGTATAACTAGAAAATATTTCACAGAGATATTTTAGGTATCCTAACCACATTGCATATTTCTCCATCACAGATCAAAATCCCATTATTATATTAGTAGATGTTCCTCATGAATTACGGAAAAATCTGTAACTCTCTTGCCAACCAAATGTATATAGGCTAGACTTGTAGTTTGTTTCACTGACTGTACCTAAAGTGATTCCATCTAGGAAGAACCTACTGGCATTTGTGGTTTGTTGGCATAGATTTTGATGATACAGGGCATGCCACCATGTACATAAGAGAAGTATTTTAGTGGAGAAATAAAAATAAGATTGACAATATGTTTATTTGATCTTTGGAATAGTGCTATTAGATAAGCACTCCTATATTAGAGATGAGAAAACTGAGGTAAAGAGGTATTGTTCAACTTGCCCAAAATCACAAGGATAGTAATGTCTTGAAGCCAATTCATACTAAGGAATATATACTCTAAATCTGCTACACCTTCCATTGTGCCATGGGTCATAGGTAAAAAGAGGGTTTTTATTTACATGCTTTCTCATGTCTTTCATAGCGCAGTATTCATACATTAATTGGATTTAGGGATCATCACTGTTTCCCTTTATCTTCTCTATATTACTTAAATTTTACACTTATATTCAGACAAAGACAAACAAGATTTTGAGGAGATCCATAAATCAAATCAAATATGGAACAATTGATAAAAGAAGGAATATTTATCCCAAGGAAAAGCTGACTCCATCCTTGTGTTCTTCACATATTTGATGACCAATCAGTAAGCATAGGTATCAGATCAGGGGTTCCTAACTTTTAATATGTTATGGGCTCTTTTAATAGTCTGTTGAATCCTGTGGATGCTTTCTCAGAGTAATGTTTAAATGGATAAAGTAAAATGTGTAAGATGTAAAAAGAAACAAAAAGTTATTGAAAAAAATTAGAACTCTTTTTCCTATCCAAGTTCATCAAGACTCTGAAATCTTCCCATGTGGCCTGTGGATCCTAGCTTAATATTTGCTAGATTAGTTTTGTAGTGAAAAATTTCAAAGAGACAAATTAGAGAAAATGGTAAACATTATGGGGAAATAAATTTTGATTCAAGAAAATAGAGAAACATTCTAACATTTAGAACTATTCAAAAATGGGGTGTGGGAAAGCTTGCTTCATGAAATAGTGCGTTTCCAATTATGAAAAAAAAGATTGTTGGGGATGTAGAGAAGTTCCCTGTAGCAGACAAGGGATTGGATTAGATAATCATTAGACTCTTCCAAAATTTAGACTGATTTTACTAGTCATTTACTTGCAACTGAGGAAAAAGAATTTCTTTTTTCAGGTAGAAGTTGGTGCTTGAAATGAATTTTGAAGGATAGATCCTACGAAGCAGTGGTGGAGAAAGTGGACTCCAAGCATAGGGAATGGCACAATAATAGTAATTAAGGTGGGACCCTTTGCTGTTGACCTTTAATGATTCTGGCCTTTGTTTGAATGGGGCAGATAAAGTAGGATGTTTTCTGTTTCTCAGCTCTGAGACAGTTGGGAGTCATTGATTTGTATCTGATGTGATATTGGGGGTAGGGAACTTTTCCACACCCAGCCTGGGTGAGGTTGGGGCCCTTGGGGCCCTGAGCAGGATATATAAGTGCAGAGGTTAGCATTCTCTCTTGGAGCTCTGAGCCACAGCAGGAGTGGTGCATGACTCTGGGCCAGCCATTGTAATGTGCTTCCCGGCTGAACACTCAGATGTTGATAACTGCGAATTGTATTTGGTCTGTAATTCAGGATGCTGGTTTTTTACCCTGAACTAAGTAAATGATATTTGTATGGTGGATTAAAGTAAGATTGTTAATTCCTTAATGTTGCTTGTTGCTCACCTTAGTAAAGCAGATGAAAAGGACCTGGGCTTGCAGCGTTCTATGATCTGATTGTTGTTGGTTTTACACCCTCACAATAGCTGCTAGCTGAATTGTTGAAACACCCATGCAAGGGAATTAGTGAGGAAGACTTAATGATATATCTGAGAAAAAGAGAAATGGCCAGTTTGGTTGCATGATAGAGTGTAGGATGGAGAAAAAATTATAATGAAGCTGGAAAGAAAGTTTCAATCTGGCTCCAAAAGTGCTCCAAAGCACTTTTAAATCTTAACAAAAGGTCTCATACTTAATCTGAGGTAGTAATGAGCATGACTTGAGTTTATAGAGTAGGATGGCAATGTGATCATACCTGTGTTTATGGAAAATCATTTGGGAAGCTGTGTGGATGAATGGAGAGAGAAACTTGAAAGAGAGAGATAGAGAGAGAGATGTGAAGCAAAGAGACAAATTAGGAAGCTGTTGCAGTAGTCCAGGTAAGAGATGAGTGGTGACATAACTAAATGGTGGCCTTATATGTAGAGAAAAGGAGGTGGATTAGAGTGGTTATGAAGGAATAAATGATAAAATTTGTCAGCTGATTGGTGTATTGGGTGAGGAAGCAGTTGAAGAGAAGACTTAGTTTACACACATAGGTGAGTGAAAATAAAAAAGTTGGTGACCTCAACAGAAATAAGGAGAGAGGGAGAAAAGATGTATTAAGCAAATACCAGGTACTGTACTAAGCGCTTTACAAATATTTCATTTGTCATCAAAACAGCCTGGGGTGGGGGTGGGGGGTAGATGCTATTATTATTCTTGTTGTGTAGTTAGAAGAACTGGAGTAAAACAACAGAAATTAAGTGACTTAGCCAGGGTCACAAAGCTAGTACGTGTATGAGACTGAATGTGAACTCATATATTCCTTACTTCAGGCCCAGTGAAATATCCATTTTGACACCTAGCTGCTTCTAAATAGAGAAAAAATAAGTTTAAAAATGAGAAAGTTCATAAGAAGTGTGGCTTTTGGTGAGGAAATGATTGGTTCTTTTCTTTTGTCTTGTGGAGAGTTAGATGCCCATGGGACAGGCATGGGATATCCGGTTTGAAATTCCATTTGACAGTTATTAATATAGGACTGAATCACAATAGAAACACTGAGGCATATAATTTTGTATCGCATCTCATTTCATCTTTCTCTCTGTTTCTGTGTGTGTGTGTGTGTGTGTGTAGGTGTATACACATATATATTCTTTTGGTCTCATTTCTGTAAGTGATCATTAAACTCATAGATCCTGATGAAGTTAGTAAGGGAGTGTAGTGCAGAGAGAGAAATAGAGACTTTCGGTACAATCAGAGTGTGTGGTAATGTCATGGATGGGAAGAATGGAAAAGAGAATATAAATGATTGGAAAGATATGTAAGAGGGAAAGAAGGACAGAATTGTACCACAAAAACCCAGAAGAGAGAATATCCAGGCAAAGAAAGTGGTGAATAGTTCCAATACCAGGAGAAAGATAAAGAAGAATAGAGACAGAGGAAATGCTATTACATTGGACAGGTAAGAGATCACTGTAATTTTATATTTGTTTTTGAAAAAAGCAATCTCATTTCAGTGATGAAACAGGAAAGTCATTTTGAAAAGGGTGGAGAAGTGGTAAAAAATAGAGGAAGTGGAGGGTAAGGAGTATAGGTGACTTTTTCTAGAAGTTGAGATGAAAAAGGAGGGAGACTTATTGGATAAAAGCTTGTGAGCCTGGTAAGGTCTTCATTTTAAGGATGGGGAAGACTGATATTTAAAGAGAAGACACAGAGGAGAGATTGAAGATTAGAGGAGAGATGGGAGATGAGTGAGGGAAAAATCTGATGGAGAAGATGGGAAACAATGATATAAAAGGCACATGGCCTTGACAAAGAGAAGGGTCAACTAATTATCGTATAATGACCATGTAATGGAGAAAAGGAAAAGGAAGTGGATGATGGTGTTAAAGGGTTATGACATGAAGATAGAGTAGAGTGGGTTCATGTGGAACAACCCTAATTTTCTCAGAAAGGTAAGTAATAAGGTCCTCACCTGAGATAGTAGTGAGAGACGCAGAAGTGGGAATCTCAAGAAAAAAAATAATATTTGGAACAACTTCTGTGAGGAATAGGGCAAAGAATCAATTAGGGAATAGTAGAAAGATAGTCATGCTGTACTGAAGGTGCAGTTGTAGTATGTTATTGTATTAAATAAATATAAAATTTTAGTGTACCTAGTCATCTCAGTTGCTTAATTTTCTCCAGCTTCAAAAAAAAGTGAAGGAGGAATATGGCAGCAATAATTATATATTGAAGCTTTGTAAGAAATGATATGATAGTGCATTAGGATTTTTTAGAGATGAGTGGAGTTGAATAAGGTAATTATAGGCTTGTGATTGGGAATGGGGGAATATGAAATCAGAGGAGGAGCAATGATCTGAAAAAGTAATGAGAGATCAATGGACTAAAAGTCATGATGCAAGAAAATAATTTTAGGAAGGGTGGTACAAAGTGAGATATGTTGCAACAGCTGTTTATGATCATTAGAATTAGAATTTTTATCCATGGAAGGAAAATATGAGTAATCGTGAGATTCAGGGTCTGAGTTTCCCTGTTTTTTGTCTGAGGTGGAATGTTGGAATACTTCATGAGATCTGAGGAGACTAAGGTACTGGTAAGTTAGTGTGAGGGAGAGAGCATCAATATCCGTGTTGACATCTCCTTGGTATAATGAGAGAATTTGGGAAAGGAGACTCAATAAGTCAGAGTCCGAACTCTGAAAATGGTAGGTAAATGACCAGTAGAAAATCGAACTCCAATGGATAAGAAGTTGTTGAGGGATGGTGGCAAAAGGTAAGTCTGGGAAAAATAGAGGGAACAAGGGATTTTCCAACTCTTTCTCTAGGATAAATATGATAGAAGGTACTAGAAAGGATGGCCAGGGATGTAATGTCACCTGCTTGAAACCAGGCCTTGTGAGTGCAAGTAGATGATGAAAGGAAACAGCCTACACTGAAAGGAAGTTGATAGACTATGGAATAGAAATTCCAGATGGTCCAATGGAAGGGATGAGTAGAGTTGAAGTGAGGCATGGTGGAGATTGTTTTGAGGAGGATGGGAATGAGAAGATGGGAGATGGGGAGTGAGAGTACTTTATTGCTAAACAGCTTGAAACTAAGTAACAAAGAGAGAGGGAGAATAACAACGGAATCTAGGAGATAGGAGCTGGTGGCAGATGAATTAGAATCTCATTATTTAGAGATCCTTCTCAAAGTTTCCCACTCTCTATCCACAGCAAGATAGCCTTGGTAATAAAGGTAAGGTTGGAAGACCTTAATTGCCAATATCAAGGGACAGTTAAGGGAAAAATCTCTATGAACCAAAGAGTCTCTGATACGACTTCAGTCCTTTTTAAAGCATGTACAGTTTTCCTGGTGTAGGCACTTCCTACACCAAGACAAATGACAATCCCATAAAATTTCTTAAATAGTTATCAAGAATTGGTGAGGCTATAAAAATATATTATTCTACAACTAACTAGGTTAAGGAGTCTCTTTAAACTTAGTTATGATGGTCTGTTTTATGAAAAACTCAATTGGTTAATCAATTCTTGAAGCCTTTCGGGATTGATAGAAAATCTGCTGGCTTAGTTTATAAGAACCTAGGGGCACCTACACATAATGATGAATAGGATTTCAATGGAACAGTTGTTATTATTCTTTAATAGATAGATTGCCCAGCTAAAATGTTCAAGATTATGCACACATATACACACATATCCAGATGTTTGGAAATATATCTGTGTATATACAGTGTATACACAGAATATTTTTACATATTAAAAAATTGAATAAGAAACATAATCCTCCCTGTTCTGGTCTTCACTTGATTTACAAAATTTGTCACTGACTTCACAATATTTTGACATCTAGATTTGAATTCTTTATCCTGAAACCACATTTATCCCATTGGCTATTGTGTGACTTTAACAAAGTAGATCATTTAAAAAAAAACTTGGTTATAATGCATAGTTGTTGTTTTCTAAATAACCTTGAAATCATGTGAGTTCCCATGCTACTGAAGCATGCTTATCTGCATCTCTTGGATAAACTTCTTAACCATTTTAGATACATAGCATGTTGCCAGGTTGTGTTTTAGTATTCTATCTCTATTTTAAATTTACTACAATGCTATAACAGTTTTGCATGTCAGTATTTTTTTTAGCACACCAGTATTTTTTTTCCAGAATTCATCATTCTTTCAGTAAGGATAAGCTTTCAAGATATGCTGGAATTAAAAAATAATCTCCAAAACATTTTGGATAGGTATTTCATAAACTGGTAAGTTAGTATATTATCTTTGGATAATCTTCTCACTTTGTAGATGAGAAAGTTGAGTCCCAGAGAAGTTACTTGATTTTCCTTTGGTTTACCAAGACTGATTCTTTTAGTCTGACTCTGGTTGAACAGTAATAAATTATTTAGCCCAGAGGTGCATGATCTCAGCTGGAGGTAAGTGGAAGTAAAGATGTATTTTCCCATCCAAGTTCATATACTCCTGAAATCTTTCCAAGGTTAAAAAATTCATGCATTAAGATGTATCCTCTCCACACTCTCACTAATCATCAATTGCTGCTTACTTATTGGCTGCATTTCTCTCTGACTCACTCTGTCTCTATCTGTGTCATGGTCTATCTTTCTGTGTCTCTCTATACCTCTGTCTCTTAAATTGTCTCTCTCTCTCTTTCCTTCCTTCCTTCCTTCCTTCCTTCCTTCTTTCCTTCCTTCCTTCCTTCCTTCCTTCCTTCCTTCCTTCCTTCCTTCCTTCCTTCCTTCCTTCCTTCCTTCCATCCTTCCTTCCTTCCCATAGTGCTGGCTACCCAAATATGTTATTGTAGAGAGACAAAGCTTATTAGCGGTTTTATTGCACTCTGGGTTGAGTCTCTAAAGCTGAAATACTAGCACAAATAGAATTCTCTCCTCTTCTATTAATTAAAGTGTTTGTTTTTATATTTGAAATCAGATCTTCCTGACTCCAAGTCTAGCACTCTATCTACTGTGCCACCTAGCTGCCTCAGTGCTAAGTCCCCAGAAAGCATGGAATGTAGGCCTATTGGCATATGACTGCCAACTTTCTAGTCTCTAATTTGGCCCATTAACTTCAATTTGCATTTATGTTGATGTGTGCTAGTACTCACATAGCTACAACTTAATCTCAGGGACTTACCAGTAACACTTATACGGGGAAGCTCTATATCTACTAGTTATAGCTTTAGCTCCAAAGCCCCACTGATGGGCTTTCCATTTAAACAAATAAGTGAAGATTGCCTAATACCCTTTCCCACTAGTGCACACAATGGTTATGGAGAAAAGTAGGAACAAACTTAACAAAATAGAAAAGCAAAGGACATGATTAAGAAAACCCACATGCCTGGGTTCAACACACTACTTTGAATTTCAGGTCTTGGTATGATCACATCTGGAGAGCTTCTATCTTCTCTGGATTTATACTAATACTTTGTTGTGATAAGCTGTGATGCACGTATTTAACAAAAACATTACCAAAATGACACTTGCCCATTTAAAGTTTGAAGCCAGAGATTCTTAATCTTTTTTTTTTTTTGTCATTGAATTCTTTGGCAGTCTGGTGAAGTCTTTTGACCCCTTTCAAGAATAGTGTTTTTAAATAATTAAAGGAAATGTTAATTTTAAGCTAGAGATTAGTGGAAATAAAAATGTATTTTTCATCCAAGTTCACACTCCTGAAGTCTGTCCCAAGTTTAAAAAAATTCATGTATGAAGATGTATCATCTCCTTTGTCTCACTAATTATCAATCATTACCTACTTATTGTTCTTATAATGCTTCCCTATTTTCTACAAAAATCTCCCATCATAAAAAGCTTCACTTACTCTATCCACCTCTACCAGCTATCATTCTAAATATTGCTGAATGTAGCTAAATGCCTTGAGAGAACGTTTGCCGTAGCTTACTTCACTTTCTTTCCTCTCAGTCTCTTAACTTGGAGTCTGCCTTCTGGCCTCATTCTTCAACTGAAATTGCTCCCTCCAAAGTTACTAATCACATTTAATTGCCAAATCTAATGACTTTTTTTCAGTTATCTTCCTTCTTGACATTTCTGTAGTCTTTGCCACTGTTGACCATACTCTTCTTCTTCATCTTTCCTTCTCCCTAGCTTTTCATGACACTATTCTTTCTTGTTTCTCTTCCAATCTGTCTGACCACTCCTATTCTGTCTCTTTTGCTAGATCTTTATCCAAGCTATGCCCACTAACTGTGGAGATTGCCACTGGCTCTGTCCTGGGCCTTCTCTTTGATGATCTCATAAGCTCCTGTGATTGAAATCATCATTTCTATATGGATTACTCTCAGATATACTTCTCTAGGCTAATTCTCTCTCCTGACCTCCAATTTTCCATATTCAACTGCCTATTAGACATCTCAGATAGATGTTGTATTGACATCTTAAACTGAACATGTCTAAAACTAAATTAATTATCTTTTCCCCAATATCCCCTCTTCTTCCTCACTTCCCTATTAGTGTAGTTGACAGCATCTATTTCCAGTCACTCAGACTCACAAACTAGTTGTCATCTTCCATTTCTTAAACTCTGTTAAGCTCACATCCTATTAGTTATCAATTCCTGTCATTTCTTCCTTCAAAACACTTTTCTTTGACCTCTTCTCTCCCCTGACATGACAATCACCCTGGTAAAGGCTCTCATTACCTCATATCTGGGCTATTGCAATATCTTTCCAGTTAGTCTCCTTGCTACAAGTCTCTCCCCACTCTAATTCATCCTTTAATCAGCTGTCAAACTGATCTTCCTAAAGTTCAGTTCTAACCATATCAGTTCTCTTCACTTCAACAAATACCAGTGACCCTCTAGTAACACTAGAGTCAAATACGGATCCCTTGGTTTTAAAAGTTCTTCTGCCCACCTTTACAATCTGCTTTGACCTTCCTCCACATACTCTAAAATCCAGTGACATTGGCCTCCTTGCCATCCCTCCCAAATGACAAACACACTCTCTCTCCCAACTCTGAATATTTTCTCAGGCTGCTCTTGAATGAAATGTTCTCCTTCCTCATCTCTTCCTCCCAGTATTCCTAGCTTCCTTCAAGTCTCAGCTGAAATGTCACCTTCTGCCAGATACTTTTCTAAATTCCTCCTTCTAGGAGCCTTGTTTAGTTTTGCAAATTGTAAAATTTTTAGTGTTAGCATTTACACCACAGAAAAGAGCAAACTCTACAAATTAAGCATGATTTATTGTTTTATTGATTGTATAGACTTTCAAAAGTGATGAAAACATTAATGATGGATATTAAACTTAAAGTTGTATCCTGCCCACATTTTCCCTCAAATAACTAGTTTTCAAAATTTACCAGTATATAACTGGTGTCTTCCCTCTGAAACAGCCCCAAATTTATCCCTTACATATCTTGTTTGTACAGAGTTATTGGCATGATGTCTCTCCATTAGACTTTGAATCTTTGAAGAGAAGTAAATTTTCTCAAGATTCCTTGGGGAATACTGGTAAAATCTATCTGGGTAAATGAAAGAAAACTTTTCTTTTCCTCCTAGCAAAGGAATTTATTAATAGCTACTGCTCAGTTCCAACAACAGGAACCAGTAGATTCCTTACAGTCAGTTACGGCAATCTTGAAATCTTGGCACACTGTAGCTCTTTTATTCAAAGATTGGCTACCTACCTGCATATCACATCTTTCCATTCTTTTTCAGTACCACCCCTATGGGCAATTCATATGAGCTGTTGGAGTCTGATGATGCCATTGCATCAGGGGGTCAGCTCTCACAGACAAAGAGATTTTTCTGACATGTTCTGGAAAGGTCAGAAGCCTGTCAGTTGGTTCTTAGGAGTTTCTTCTTTTGTACATCCCATATCTCATTTAGTGAAAAGAAAATCCAGTTAATACAAAATTAAAAAGAAAATTCAATATCCAATAATACGCCAATAGTTATGGGGCCAACATTGGACTACATTCAACTTTAAACTCCAGGCATAAGGGGAAAATTAAATTTACAGAAATATAAAAAAATGAAAATTTAGAAAAAGTAAAAATTTTGTAGTATGTATATATTAAATTCATGTAGCCATTATGAAGAAGTCTAAGAGTATTTAAACTCTTAAAGCAAGAAAAAAATGTGTAGTTTCCTGATTCTCTCCTTTCCCCTTCACCCTGGTGCCTAGTATTTTCCTTGAGTTATTCTTATTCTAAGATACACCTGGCTCAGTTTTAACAGCAATGACTCAATTAACTTGCTGGCATACTCTTTGTCTCTCTGTCTCTGTCTCTGTCTGTCTCTGTCTCTGTCTCTGTTTCTTTCTCTCTCTGTCTGTCTCTCTCTGTCTCTGTGTGTGTGTGTGTGTGTGTGTGTCTGTCTGTCTGTCTGTCTGTCACTCATTTAGGAGACAAAAATGATTAACATTGAAAACATTCATTCTCAATTAGCCAAATCCCTAATCCATGATGAAATCCTAGGAAATTTTATTCTTCATATATCAGTCACTGGCCAGTCACTGGCATTTTCCTTTACCCTCCCCTGAATACAATTAATGTACAAGCATTTATCCCAAAGAAGTTGTAATCACTTTTTTCCATATTAAAATCAGGAAAGAGAAAAATCACACATAAGATGCCTGAGAGCACTAGGCTTTTCAGGTTGAGATTCCTTTGAATTTTGGGTAAAATAGTTCCCACTTTCAAGTATGAAGTTTTAATTTTTTCTTTTGTTTTGTTTTTGTTATAAAAGGTGAAGGTCAATCATTTAAATCTGAGCCCATTTTTCCCTTTGCAGCTTGTTAGTGAATCCTTGCACCAGGTGAGAGGGCTGGCATCATACCACTCACACTTTTTTGACTTTACCTCTCTTTATCTAATGCACCAAATTCATACAAAAGAATCATAACTTGAAAAGCTGTTGACTTCCTACAAACATACACCAGCAAGCAATTTGTAGGGATGTATGCGTTCAAGTTTTTGCCAGGGCAGCCCACCTTCAAATGAGATGTTTACATTCCACTGATCGGTGACTTTCTGGTAAAAACCTAGTTACCAAGGTCCAGGCCCTTCCCATTAAGGGAGGTAATAACTTAATTAAAACCAAGTTCTAGATTCTGCAAGGTCTATTGTGTCATTAGGAGTGTCTACCCATTTGCTATGGATTTTTATAATCTATGCCAGATATTTAATCACAGGATACCTACATGATAAAGTTCCTAGGCTACATAACCAGGAGAAACTTTGTCAAAATAAACCTTAACTTATGACCGTAGTAGAAGACCAACTATGGGATATCAGCAGAGTCAGAGCTGTCAGTCATTGCCTGGGCTTACCATTTATGTTATTAATTACAACTCTGGTGGCATAGACGTGGGATAACAACCATCTTAAGCTGCACAGGTCCAAAAAACACAAACCAAGAGTGGAATACATTTCATGCTGAGGTGACGTTACTCATGTCTGAGGTGGGTTTTCTTTTTTGTCTTTGAAAGGTGATGCTTTATTAGATTATTGCCGTTGCCAAAACACACAGCTACTGTCTGGCTGCATTTGCTGCTTTTCTTCTTCCTTTAAAAAAAGGGGGGTGGGAATCAGAAAGTATAGTAGGAATACAAATGGGACTTTTTAAGTCATTCTACAATTTAACATGAAGACTATGTTCCACTAGAATATGTTATTTGAGGCCAGGAAGTGTTTTTTTTTTTTCATTTGTATCTCCAGTGCTTAACACAGCCCTGGGAATACAGTGAGCACTTAATAAATGCTTGTTAATTGTTTGAAGAAGAAGGTGAGCCCCAAGTGGATTCTATGTTTCTGATGGCACTAGCCACATACCATAAGATGACACCTAGTTCTCTAGAGGGATTAGAAAGTAAATACCATGATTTCAGCAACTAGAAAGATATGACTGTATTTTGTCATTAAAGACCATACTGTGGCAATGAAAAATGCTATAAACTGTCATTTGTTAAATTTCCATAATGTTTTTATTTGGCAGCAATAGTGATCTTTAGGCTCTCTAGCTGAGGTAGGATTAAGCTCTTACTAAAACCCGAAATTTAGTGGATGTCTAAGAAGTGTGCAGAAGGAACTACTTAGGACTTTTATATGGTCTCTGTGAGATTGTTGGGAACTATGAAACTGAGACTGTTGCACCTATTTGGAGAGGCATTTGCAAGGCTATTGCACCTTTCCTGGAGTTCAGAGACCTTTGTGGCATTGGTTATACAGAAAAATATTCCAAATGAACTCTGATCTAACTTGCTGAAGATGCACTAGGGGCTGTATCTGTGTAAAGGGAATACATTTCCATTCTTGCTCCTGTGAATTCTAGTTCTTTTTCTTTTGGAGTGCCTTTGAGGAATGAATGAAAGGCCCTAACAGCATCATTTTTTGTCCTTTGTTCCTGAAGAAGACCATGATGTCAGGAAGGTGATGCTATGATTTGCAAGTGAATTGGGAGGGCTATTCAAAGTCACCAGTCTCATTTTCTCCTCCAGAGCCATCTCTGTGGCAAGATATAAATCGGGATGACTGGAGATGGCCCCCAATGCAGTGGAGACCTTGGCCTTTTTAAGCAAAGATCTTTTCCAGGTCTCAGTTTGACTAAGGCCCATTCAGTGATTAAGGCTAGGTAAGAAATGAGGCAAAGAATGGCCTCTTTTACCTAGTTCAAAAAAATCAACCTGAGAAGGGAAAACCCTCAGGGTTTCTGGCCAAAACAGAAACAATTGTTATTAACACTTACTCTGAGCCATCAGGGCCAGAACAATGATCAAGTGAGGCTTGGGCTATGGTTAGCCAATCAATAAAAGCCAGAGTGATTTGGGTTTAAGGCATAGTCCTTAAGAAAAATATCTAGCCTATAAACACAAGATATTTTGAGAGGTTTCAACAATCAAAAAATTTATTCCTTTGGGCAAGGATGGATAGAATAAGAGAAGGAAGGAAGGAAAGAAAGGAAGGAAGGAAGGAAGGAAGGAAGGAAGGAACGAAGGAACGAAGGAACGAAGGAACGAAGGAAGGAAAGGGAGGGAGGGAAGAAGGAAGGAAGGAAAGGAAGGAAAGGAAGGAAGGAAGGAAAGGAAGGAAAGGAAGGAAGGAAGAAAAGGAAGAAAGGAAGGAAGGATGGAAAGGAAGGAAGGAAAGGAAGGAAGAAAGGAAGGAAGGAAGAGAAGGAGGGAAGGAGAAAGAAAGAAAGAAAGAAAGAAAGAAAGAAAGAAAGAAAGAAAGAAAGAAAGAAAGAAAGAAAAAGAGTTTCATTGCCAACTAGAAGTGACAAGTTGGGAACCTAGTGGGGCAGCTACTACTACTCACAAGTTTTTGTTTGTCCTTCATTCTCAAAGAGGACCATGACATCAGGACAGTGATGCCATGACTTGCAAGTGAATTGGATCCAAGTAAGGGAAGGCTAATCAGAGTTACAGCATAGATAAAAGGAGTATCCCTGTTCTAGGATGATGGAAGCCCTTAGTCTTATGACATAGAAGGACTGCTAACTCTAGCCTAAGTGAGCAGTTTTCAGTCCAAAGCAGTGATAGCAACCATGATGGTTATTACAGATGACCTTGAGCTATTCTGAAAGTTGTGCTCATAGTTTCGCCATCTGCACTACATCCCTAAAACTGTTTTCATTGTTCCCCCTCATTATCATTGCTTTACATCAGAAAATTCATTGTGAAGAGTCTAGTTAGAGAGATGTAAGACATAAGATTACTGATCAAAAGATGCAAAACATCTCAACAAGTACAAATTAATATAAATCAAATTTAATCTTTTTTTAATTGTATTTCTTGCTTTTACCCTCTCTGTTCTCTCTAATATCCTTTCCCTCCCTAGGTGCTGAGTCTATCCCTACCAGCTACTGAGCTTGACCATTCTCTCAAGATGTCATCCTTTATTTCTCTTCTTATTGCCAAAATTACAGAAACAGCTGTCTATTCTTGCTGCCACTTCTCTTCCTTAATCACTCTCAGTTCTTGAGCTCTCTGGCTTCTGACCTCATCACTTGGAGGAAACTGCTCTCCACAAAGTTATCCGTGATCTATTAATTGACAAATCTAATGAACGTTTCTTAGTCCTCATCTTCTTGACCTCTCTGCAGACTTTAACCCTGTTTACCATTATCTCCTCATGCAAACACTGTCTTTTTTCTTGGGTTTTATAACAGTGCTTACTAATGATTCTAATCCTACCTGTCTAAATTTTACTTCTTGTTCTCTAGGTGATTCATTAGTCAGTCATTAAGTAAGTATTTACTAATTGCCTACTACATCTCTCACATTGTACTAAACATGAGGGATGCAGAGAAAAGCAAAACACTGTCCTTGATTTCAGGTAACTCACAATCTAATGGGAGAGATGACGTGTAAGTAATCATGTAAAAAAAGATATAGACACGATAAATTGGGGGTGGGGTAATTTCAGAGGGAAGGCACAAAGAGTATAGAACAGTGCTGTCAAACTGAAATGGAAATAGAGGCACTGAATCATACATAAGCATCTCTGTGGGCACATATTTGACTTAGGAAACCACATATTAACGTTATGTATGTTTTATTGAATATTGGTTTGTTAAAATTTCCCAATTATATTTTAATTTCTTTCAGGCTCTATTTGTGAATATTGTTGACTATATGTAGTTGGTGGGCTGCTTCTTTGACACTTCCATCATAGAGACCTGCAAAAGGCTTCTTTCAGAAGTTAGGACTTCCCCCCGCCCCTTAACAGTATTTTATTTCCAATTTTATGTAAAGATAGATTTTTAGCATTCACTTCTATAAGATTTTGAGTTCCAAATTTCTCTCCTTTCCTCCCTCCCCTCCCCAAGACAGCAAGCAATCCAATATAGGTTATACATGTACAATCATATTAATCATATTTCCGTATTAGTCATGTTGTAAAAGAAGAATCAGAACAAAAGAGAAAAATGACAAAAAAGTAAAACAAAAAAAGGTAAAAATAGTGTGCTTCAATCTGCATTCAGACTCCTTAGTTCTTTCTCTAGACATGGATAGCATTTTCCATCATGAGTCTTTAGGAATTGTCTCGTATCATTGCTGAGAAGAGATAAGCCTATCCTAGCTGATCATTGCAAATGATGTGGTTAGTGTGTACAGTGTTCTCCTGGTTCTGCTCACTTCACTCTGCATCAGTTCATATATGTCTTTCAAAGTTGTTTTGTTTTTTCTGAAATTTACCTGTTTCATCATGTCTTATGGCATAATAGTACCCCATTACATTCAGATACCACAATTTGTTTAGCCATTCCCCAACTGATGGGCATCACCTCAATTTCAAATTCTTTGCCAGCACAAAAAGAGCTAATATAAATATTTTTGTACATGTGGATCCTTTCCCCTTTTCTATGATCTCTCTGGAGTAGTAGTGGTCTGGCATAGTTCCAAATTGTTCTCCAGAATGGTTGGATCAGTTCACCACTCCACCAACAATACATTGATGCTCTAATTTCCCCACATGGAAGATGAGACTTTACATGAGACTTGAAGGAAGAGAGGGAGAGAAGGATGTATGATACACTCTAACTGTTAGTGTAAGCGTGGATCTGTCTTGGGTCCTCTTCTATTCTCTTTTTGTTCTCTCAATTGGTGACAACATCTGCAACATGTTTAATTATAATTTCTATGCATATGACTCCCAAATCTATATATTCAGCCCTAATCTTTTTTCCAGAATTCTTATCCCACAAATTTAACTGGGTATTGGACATTTCAAACTGGGTATTCCAAAAGCATCTCCAACTTAAAATGTCCCCAAAAGAACAAAGCAAACAAATCTAATGAATAAAAGGGTAAATATCATTCATTTTTATTTGATATATGAGTACATATGTTATTTTGTTATTTCTTTTTTATTGCTAAGTAAAATATTATGTTTATGATCTAAGTGTCATCATTTTGAGTAGCTGTTTTATATAAATAGAAGTGCATTATGAGAACTCAAGGGCAAATATATTCTCCTTCAACCGTGTTCCTCATGGAATCTTGAGATAATTTTAATATAAATGAATAGAAGCACACCTTCTCTGAGAAACTAGACCTGTCAGTGCAAAAAGCACATTGCAGTGAGGTAACCATTTCAGAGAGTGAGTAGTTTTCTATACATTCATGTGAAAGGCATAAAGCACTATACACTGTGGGTAGACATTGTACACCAGGGTACTACAGTTAATATGCATATTTTATCTCCCCTCATGAAGTATGAAGGACTTGAGGGCAGGAGCTATTAAAATTTTCTCTCTGTGTCTCTGAAACCTATGCCGCCTGGCACATAGTAGGGACTTAATAAATGTTTGTTGGTTGATTTATTCCTTAGTTCAAGTCTTAGTTCTGCTACTTAGTATTTGTAATCAGTAATCAGTGTTTTCTAGTTTCCATTTGTTCCCATTTTTAAAATGAGGGGTTTGAATGAATTATTTCTAATATCTTTACTAATTGTAAATTAGTAATAAATACTGCATTTGGAGTCAGAAGAGCTTGGTTTGAATCCTCTTGCTGCCATACTAGCTCTGCCACTAATTCTTCACATGACCTTGGACAAATCTTTAATTTCTCTGGGCCTCAATTTTCTCATCTGTAAAATGAGAAGGTTAGACTAGATGACTTCTAAGGTCCTTGCCAAATCAAAAAGCCCTATTATCTTATTGACAAGTGAATTGGCCTTCATTTTCAAATATGATACTTCTACCCTGATATTTACTACCACTAGAATATCCAACGCAAATTATTTTCCCATAATGGTAACTAGACTTGTGTCCATTCACTTTCTCTCATTCCTTTCTGTAATCAAAGATAATAGCTTACAAGGGTTAGGGAGTGAATGCTGTGATTTTAGAACAGTTTTACTCTGACCCAAATTAGTTGTTCCTTAAAGGTACCAAACCCAAGACTATGACACAGTATTTATATCACTTTCCCCCCATTTAACATAAGCTGTTCTTTAACATTAACAGTCCTTGTTGTTTCAGTTAACATTAGACTCATTGCACAAACATCCCTGTCCCATTCTCCAGCAGCAAAAGTAAGCCGAAACTCAATTTGGTGAAGATCACCCATTTAAGATCATGGCCAGAAGACACTCTGTGGTTCTGCATGACACTGAAGGGCCACAGAGAAGAGGAGGAGGGAGGAACCCTAGAGACTGTCTTGTCCAAAGTCCTTGTTTTAAATTTGAAGAAACTGAGCCCCACAAAGGTGGAATGGCTTACCCAAGGGCATACAGGGAGTTAGTGGTAAAGCTGAATTGAAATCCCAGGTTTTCTGACTCCCAATTCATGGTTTTTCCTACCCTATCACATTGTTATTTCTGGGTAATACCTAAATTCCATCTGCTCCAGGGAACTTTTTTTCTGTTATGCACATTGGCTGTGGGTTCCACTATGTCAACAGACATTCATACTATCGTAGACCTGATCTGAGTCAGACCACAGAGTATAACCCTAAGAAAGAAGAGCTTGCCAACCCTCAACTCATTGAGGAATTGTCTACTGACTAACTTCCCTTTGCCATTGTCTGGACAATACGTCTGCAGTCATTCCCAATAAACTACTTCATAGCCTAGAAATCATTAGGGAGGGAGCTCCCCCACAGATATGCATCAGTGGCAAAGGTTACATTTATTGTTACAGAATCAAACATTTACCAGTAGTTTCAGTTGGTTTAAGGTTTTCATGAAATACGTGTTTATTTTGTCTTCTTGACTGATTTTTCCTCATGTCTGGGTATTGCGCCTCTAGGAAGGAAAGCTTATATTTCTAAAGGACAGCCTTTCTATAAATCGTGCCAAGAATAAAGTGCTTTAATAGGAAAGCACATAGATCTTACTTCCTTTGAAAAAGAGTAATTTAAAGTTTCATTTAAACCATAGCCTATCTTTAAACAAGTATTTGAGGAAGAAAAAAAAGAAAAATCTCATCCGAGCTAGGTCAGAAAAGAAATACATGATTTAGGCCATAAGTAGCTGCCCAGTGAGGGTGAACATGTTGGTGATTGTGCAAATGGGTATCATAATTCCATCAGTCATCTGCAGTTTCCCACACCTGCCACATTTGGAAATGTGAATTGTAGACATTTAAAACAAAAAATCCTATGCTACTGTAGCTTGTGGTCCTTAGCAAGACCTTAGCCAGAAAATATGAGTGGCACTGATCCATATGTACTCCAGGGCTAGCCACAGATTCCAAGATCAGCTTTTATTATTACTCACTTACATGTCTTATCTTCACAAAGGCAGGCATGAAGTCTGAGGAATTTTGATATCTGTCACAGTTCCTTATAAAGAGTGGGAGCCTCAAAATTATTTGTTAAATAAAATGAATATGACTTAATATGCCTAAAATGGAACTAATTATCTTTCCCTCTAAACCTTTTCCTGTTCCTACCTTCCATATTACTATAGAGGACAACGCCATCCTCCTAATATCTCAGGCTAACAACCTAGGAGTCATCCTGGATTCTTCACTATACCTAGCCACTGCTGTGAAAGACTTGATTTCACCTTTGCAACATCTTTTATTTAGGCCCCCTTTTCCCTTGTGAAAATGCCATCACTCTAGTACTGGCCCTCAGTACTTCATGCCTAGATTATTGCAATAGCCTGAGGGTGGGTCTGCCTTAAGTCTCTCCTCACTCCACTTCAATCTCCATTCATTCACTGAAATGACTTTCCTAAACTGCAGGTCCAGTCATGTGACCCTGCTACTAGACAAATTCCTTGGCTTCTGATTGCCCCCAGGAGCAAATAAATAATGCTCTATTTGGCATTCAAAGCTCTTCCTAAACTATTCCCCTCTTAACTTTTCAGTCTTCTTACAATTTATTCCCCAACAAATACTCTTCAGTTCAGAGACAATGGCTTCCTGTCTGTTCCATGACCAGGACACTCCATCTCTTCATTCTAGGAATTTTCTCTGGCTCTCCCCCACGCCTGGAATGCTCTCCTCTATTCCAATTACTGACCTCCCTGGCTTTCTTTAAGTCCTAACTAAAATCCCACCTTCTACAGGAAGCTTTCCCCAAGTCTTCTCAATTCTATTCTTTTCTCTCTGTTAATTATTTCCTGTTTATCCTGTATTTACCTTGCTTTGAAAATATTCGCATATTTTCTCCCTGAATAGATTGCAACTCTTTGAGGCAGGAACTGTCTTTTGCCTTTGTTTTTTTTGTATCCTTAGCACTTAGCACAGTGCCTGGCACAAACAGTTTATTGATTGATTTATGTTAATTGACAGATTGATTAACTACCTACACCACCACCTTTCTAATGGCCCCTTTATGTGTGTAAAAGGAGTGTTTCTGCACATGCCCAGATCACCTAATATGAAAGCACCCTGCTTCTGGGAGAATATTTTCCTGCATTCCCTTACCACATTGGTAGCCCTAGCTCTGTAGAAGGAACAGGCTGAGTCTTTAAAAACTACCAGACTAGGGCACTGTCTTTCTTTTTCACAGTGTAGGTTAAAGATCCACAAACCTTCCACAGAGAAGTGAAACATCCAAGTTCATCCACAACATTGGTGCCATGAACTGAGCTGGTGGGACAGGGAAGGAAAGGCTACCTTCCTTTGTCCTCCCCTTTTGTACCATAGCTACAAGAAGTGGGCCTGGGCTTTTTATTTTGGTTGGTTTTGTTTGTCCTTTTCAGTTCTTGTTTCAGGCAGTGAAATCTCTATAAGATCTGATATCAAGCCATGGTGACTTTGGAACAAGAAATAAGTCAGCCCCAAGAGGGAAGGCCTCAGAGGACAGGGTGCCTTGGATTTGGACCTTAGAGGGAATGAGCTATGTAGGAACTGAGCAAAACTGTGAAATTAACCTACTTTCCCTCTCCAGAGACTGATGTGATATGCTGAGGCTGTGTGTTGTTGGCAGGGGGGGGGCGGGGAGGGGGTCATGCCCATATGTTGGGGAGGGTATGTTTGTATATTTGTTTTTATTATACCCTTGAAACAAATATTTCTTTGTAAAAACTTATCTAACTGTTAAGTCATTAAAATTTAAACCCGAGTTTAAACACCATCAGTGGGGGCTGGAATCAATGGCAGAAAATAGATACCCTTTTCCCTAAGGGTTCTCTCCTCCCCAGAGAACCCTGGTAGAAGGGTGAAACATAACACATTTGACCTTCAGGCAGTGGCAGCCTGAGTAGTCACAGCAAAACATAGTTAACGGATTATCTTTTGGGGGAGCAAGAAGAGGAATAACTACCTCCACCTCCCTCCACAACACACCAAAACTCACTAGAGAGAGGAAATAAGCAGGGCTTCTGTGTCGTAGTTTAAAAGGCGGCCTAATCTCCCATCTGGAAGGCCTCAATGAATTTCTGTAGAATTCATAGAATCACAGATTTAGAGACAGTAGTTACCTTAGAGATCCACTCAGCTTTAAAGCTTTGCTCTGGGGGTAAAACTAACCTAATTAGTGAGTGGGTGCAAACTGGACTAATGTGCCATTTGTAGCTGGGCCCAGGCCATACTTCTTTTATCCAACTATCCACTGTGGGTATCTTACTATCTACCTATCCAGGTATCTCCCCTCTCTCATGCTGAGGAAATACTAATCAATTCAAAGCCACTACTGCTTTAGTAAAAGATACGACAATCTATAGCTTTCTGGTTCCTTGCAACTCATCATCTTGCAGCTCACCAGCACAAAAAGCTTCTTTTACTCACTATGCATCCTTTCTCTATATGTATGGTCTCCCTCTACTAGAAAATAATTTCCTTAAGGGTGATACTGTATTATCTTTATATAATCCTGGCACTTGATGAATGTTTAAATTTTTTTTCTTCCTTCCTTCTTTCTTCTTCATTCCTTTTTTCCTTTCTTCCTGGAATTTTTTAAAATTGTGTATGCTTTTAGAATGTGTTCTTGATTTTTTTTTAACAAAAAGTGTTTTTTAATTATAGTTAGGTTGCTCAGTGAATATAGAGTTGGGTCTGGAATTAGGAAGATCTGAGTTGAAATCTGGCCTCAGACATTGGCTGCATAACCCTGAGTAAGTCATTTAATCTCTATTTGCCTCAGTTTCCTTATTTGTAAAATGAGTATGCCAATAGCACCTACCTGTCAAGGTTATTGACTTCCCAAGACTTCCCAAACCACAAACCATTATAAAATGTTATCAGCTGTTGTTTCGGTAACTGTTATCATGCTGGCCGCCACTTGTTCAGAACTCTACCCACTGAATTGTAAAATCACTGAATGGTGTCATAGAGGGCACCTTCAAAAACGTTTAGCTCAAACTCATCATTTTGAGGTGCTGATGTCCTGAAAGTAGCTAGCTTAAGATCACATACACAGTGAGTGGCAAAATCTGGGATTCAGTCATAAACCCTGTGAAAGAAGAACAAATAAAAAGTACCTACTGTGTACCAGGCACTATGCTAAGCACATTATAAATATTTTCTCATACGATCCTCACAACAACCCTGGGAGACAGGTGTTATGACAATCCTCATTCTGCAGTTAAAGATTCAGAGGTTAGGTGATTTGCCCAAGGTCATGAGACTGGCAAGTATCTGAGTCTGGATTTGGAGTCTCGTCTCACTGACCGTAGGCTCAGGGCTCTATCCACTGCCCCACTGAGATTCCAGATTCGTATGTTCCTTTTATTATGTAACAAGTCCCTAGAGCTAAAAAAGTATTCATTGTGTACTGGATTTAGAATCCAAAGTCTGGGTTCAAATTTTGGCTCCAATACTTAGGATCTCTGTCACAGCGGAGAGGCCACCGCTCTAGGATAAGTTTCCTTATTTGTAAAATGAAAAGGGGGTTACTAGGTATTCATTAAGGTCCCCTTGAGATCCAATATTAAGATATTAGAGAGTGTAGGGAGAGCTATAAACAGAATGGGTTGACTGGTGCTTCAATCCAAGGTGCCAACCTAGGCGGATAGGAGCATGATTCCCCTTCTAAACCATTCTCTAGGTAACACGCCCAGGACTTGAAGAGGATGTTGCCTTGTGGTATAATCACTGATCCCTTGATAAAGCCAGTTCATTACTCCCAGATCCCCAATGTGTTGGCATCATTATTCTGTACTTTACATTCCCAGTGCCCCTCATCTGATACCTTCTTCAGGGGGGAGGGAGGTGTCAGGGTTTGGCAGTATTTTGGAGAATGGGCTACGCCCTCTGTAGATACGACTAAACCCAGAGCAAGCTATTTTTTGGACTATCAGTGTTCTTCCAACTCTCCACTTACCCCAGGTATAGTGATTTGGAGTTATGGTTCTGTTCATGGTATTTGATTCTTCTAAGAGCTAAAAAAAATCAAGCATATAAGTATGAAAAATGTGTATCTTACTAGCATGACCAGCTGATTAATGAGAATATTTCACTTGAATAGTCAAGTTAGAAAATATTCGATAGGGTTGGTTTTAAATTCAAGGCTACTAAAGGTCACGGAAAATAGGCCTGTGAAGTCTCAGAGGACATCACAGATGGGATCAAGCAAGAATGGCAGACACTCTGGGACATGAGTCAACAGCTTGAACTGCACCCAGATTGGAAGGCTGTACCTTAACTTTCTCCTCAGTATCAGATTAATATCTCCCTTTTTCATTTCACAATTTGCTTCTACCGTTTGGTGGAACATATGCTGTTAGAGCACAGTAATTCCATTATTGGCAGCCCTGAGTCTGTGTAATATGGAACTTTTCTAAAGATCAGCAGGATAATCTATGTCTGGCTAGTATTTGAATACAAGGTCTACCTTTGAGCATGTCAAGGGCACTAAATTGTGAAAAATTGACTAGGTATGTTCTTTTTTTTCTGTAAAATTAGTTCTCCCACACACCCTTTCTGGTTTGAACGAATAAATACACTGGGATGGATTGTTCTCTTTACTTTAGACATGGTTACAGTCAGACCAATCCCTACATTTCAGACACTAAGCTTGTCATTTCATAGTGAACACAATTGGCCCTATGGTGAAAGACTAATGCTGAGCCTCATGTGATCTAGTCGTGAAAAATCTGCTAAAGGCTGATTACTGGAACTTCTGCGGTACTCAGGGATATAAGTATCTTAGAGTGTGATGTTTATTAGGGATCTGACAGTGGTATGGTCACTTTTTTTCTTGTTTATAACATCAAAATGGCTTTTACTTATGTGTGTAACCGACCAACTCTTTTTTTTGGTTTAATAGGAAACTCAAGGGGCAAATTGAGTCTCGAGAAAGTTTACAATGGGTAGGGATAGAAAATAATTGAAGTAAGACAAAAGTTTAAAAATGGGGCTTGTTTGCTTTTTCATATGCTCTATATACTGTGTCTCCTGCCTCCAGGACCTTCCTTTCTAGAGGATGAAATAGCAAGCCCTTCTGGACGCTGTATCTTCAAGGGAATACTAACTCAATGGGAATTTGATCAGTTCAAAAAGGAAAAAAAAAGTAAATTTTCATATCAAATTTCTTGTCTGCCATTCTCTTATGTCACTGCATCAATTTCAGGGCAGTATGGAATTAAATCAAGTTCTTAGTTGGTAATGATATGAATCTGCTTGTTTGTTAATCTCCCCCAATTTTCTACAAAGATCTTTATGCACTGACTATAGGGGGATATTTTATTTAGAGATTTTCACTCAGAGATGATTCAGGCCCAAGTAGAGCATAATCATGGAATCAGCAATAACCTTAGAGCCAGAACTTGAATCTATGTCTACTTATTCTGAAACCAAACAACTGTGTAATCATGAGCATTTTAGTAAAATTCTCTGAGCAGCACTTTCCGGAATAATAGTGTTTATACTGCTCATCCCTCCCTTCACATAAGTATGCAAGCCCTGATTTGAAGCCTCAACATGAAATTGAGGTTACTCTTGTTTCTAGAAGAATATACCATGATAGCAGAGATTACACCTTGATTACTGCTATACACTTCTGTACCCACTAACACCACCATACCTACAACAGTACTTTTCACTTAATAAATATTTTTTTTTAAACAAAAGACTAGCCCTTCTTAAATTTTACTTACTCCAATGCTCACATTATCTGGTCAATCATCAAATTCTGTTAAATACTGTTTCAAAATATATCCCTTCCATATTATTCACTTCATTCCCTTACCTTTGCATCATGGCACCCAGGCTTCTTTGAAGTCCCAGATAAAATCCCATCTTCTATAAAAAACCTGTATTGATCCCCCTTAATACTAATCTCTTTCTTCTGTTTATTATCTCCAATTTATCCTTTGTGTATCTTGTTTTTGCATAATTGTTTTCATGTTTCCCCCATTAGATTATGAGCTCCTTTAAAACAAGGGTCGCTTTTTGCCTTTCTTTGTATCTCTGGCACTTAACACAGTGCCTGGCACATAGTAGGTGCTTGATAAATGCTTAATGACTAACTTGTAAAACTAACTTTAAAAAACTTAGTCTTTGCCATTATCCTCTTATGTCTACATTAACACACTCTTTCCATCATATATGATTTTATCAGATGAATCAGCTCAGCTGTGCTAAAAAAAGCTTTCAATGATTTCAATTTTCCTACAAGAAGGCTGTGTTTGTATAGTAGTTAGAAGAGGCGGGAAGACCTGGGTTCAAGTCAGGTCTTTGACACATACTAGTGTGAACAGATTTCCAAAACAACTTTTGAATCAGTCTTATTTTCTCTATTCATGCAGGACTTATTGCCTTTCATCTGGACCACTGCAAAAGTTACTGGTCTCCCGGCCTCCCAACTGTCCCATCTCCAACCTTCCTCCACATGGCTACCCAAGTTATTTTCCTAAAGTATAAAATGAACCATGTCACTGCCCTGCTCAATAAATTCCAGTAGCTCCCTTCCAGGATCAAATACAAGTTCCTTTAACTGGAATTTAAAGCTCTTTATAAACTTACTCTGAAATATTTGTTTAGCTTATTAAATTCTCCCATTATTATTAATCTCGCTTTCTTGCTCTTCCTCATCTAACAAAGTTGCTCTCCCCTCTCTGGGCCTTCAGGCTGCCTTCCCCTATGACTCCTCTGCATATTCAACTTTCTACTTTCTGTCAAAGCTCAGCTCAAGTGCAACTGTCCAAATTAATATTTGACTGATGATCATAGCTAACCCTTAGTGCTTTAACAATGACAAAGTACTCTTTGCATATTATTTCATTTGATTGTCATAGCAACCCTATGAATTAAGTGCTAGTATTATCCCCATTTTACAGAAGAGGAAGCAAGATGGGAGAGGTTAAATGATTTGCCTTAGATTGTGGAGTCAGTAACTGTATCTGAAGCAAGATTTGAATTCAGCTCTTCATAACCCAAGGTCTACCATTCTATCTACAAAACCAAGCTGCCTCTCTATTAATCCTAGGTGATTGTTCTTCTTATCCTGGAAAAAAAAAAATATATATATATATTATATTTGTGGATGTTTTTGTACATAGGCATATATATATATATATAAATGCACTTACATTTATCATAATTTTTGATATTTGCATATGGTGCACATATAAAATATGTATGTGCACATGTGTATAACATGTGTACATGTGCATGTGCTCACACTGGTGTGTGTATATGCACACACATAAAGACAGTATGGAGCTGACCTCAAAGAGAGAATAAGATTCAAGTTTCTTGCCTCTGATATATGACAGGTTTGTTATTTTAGGCAGATCACAGAACCTCTGAAGATCTCAGGACAAGTCTTTGAGAGGAGAAATTACAGGGGCAGCTAGGCAGCACAGTGAGTAGAGCACAAGCCCTGGAGTCAGAAGGACCTGCATTCAAATCCAGCCTCAGACACTTGACACTTGCTAGCTGCGTGACCTTGCGCAAGTCACTTAACCCCAATTGCCTTGTCTCCCCCCCAAAAAAAAAGAAATGAAGACAAAGGAATTACAGAGAAGATGTGGATCTACAATGGGGGAAAAAAAACCTCTTCCCCAGGATTTCCTGACATCAATGAAACTACATGTTCAATCCTACCTTATGTGGATTACAGGAAATAAGTTATATATGCATGGATGGATGTGCATACATATTTATATATGCATCTACAACATATGCGTACATATAGCTATATACAGATTATGTAGCTATTCATATATTTATCAATGTAGATGTATATATATATGTACATTTACATAGTGTGTATATTCATGTGTATAAATATGTGCACGTGACATATAGGTATATATGCGTATACACATACGTGCCTACATGTGAATTGCAAGCACATGCACAGACATATCATGCAGGTATGCGTATATGTATGTGTGTAGGTATATATGCGTATATGTGTATACTGCCATATGTGTATATGTATATATATATATATATGTGTGTGTGTGTGTGTGTGTGTGTGTGTGTGTGTGTATAATCCATAGTCACACAAATGCGGGTATAGGCTCACATGCATATGTATATACACATGCAGTATACGTGTTCACATTCACCTGCATGTTTTATGTGTGTTTATATGCATTTATACTGTAGACATATGATGCATGCATAGTGATTGCATCCTATGTCATACATACTTGCATGCATACATACTCACATGCACGCAATGTATCATTCTAGGGAAAGAACTAGGATTTAGAGTTAAGAGACAGGCATCTTGGTTTGGGGGATACAGCACTGGATATCTGTTCAGGTAAACCTGAATTGAAATCCTGCCCCAGACAGTTGCTAGCTCTATAAACCATGGCAAATCATTTACCTTCCCTTACTCTATTTTCTCATCTATAAAAGGGGGATGCTATTAATACTTAACTCACAGAATTATTATAAGAATCAAATTAAATAATGGATGTAAAAAGTTTTATAAATCAATATAGAACTACTAACTATTATCATCCATAAAATATTCCCATGGAAATGTATAGATAGGAGTTTTTTGTGTTTATGTCTTTATGTTCTTTGGCTGCCCTGGCTATCCACAAAGTTGAGAAATAATAATACTATAGACTTATGCTTAAAGGATACACAAATACAGAATTGCATGTAATCTTAGAAAATTCTGGATAGGGTATAGATGGGCAGAAAATTTCTACATTTTTCTTTTTGTTTTTTTTCCTCCTTTTTTTTTTTTTGCTGACTTCATTCAAATCATTTGAACTTTCCCCTTTGGTGCAGAACAAACATGCTCAGTTTAAGTGACCTGAGCCCACCCATTAGAGGTGTAGAGTGTTCCTAAATTTATTCTGAACTTCAGATCTTCCATATGCCCCTCAAACTGAAACATTGTGTAGGATTTGCCAAACATGGAAGGACTGTGGCTTTGACCTTTCTTGTAAGCAAAAAAGAAAACAGTATTTGACCGTCCTTTGAAAAATTTATTTTGTTTCCCATGAAGAGGTGCCACACAAATGGAATATGCCATAAATAACATATGCTAACATTTTCCAAAAACTGAGCATCAATTACTGTTAATTTATGAGGAAATTTCTCTGAAAGAACATAGTCCATCAACATAATTACTGTACAGTTTCATTAATCTAAATATTAAGGAAACGTATTTTCCAGTTAGGCAAAAGGACATCATTAAATAGTAAGATCATTATTTACCTAAAGACTGATGAAGAAGAAACTGTCTACAAGCTAATTTAAGAAAAATCAGCCATGCTCTAGCACACGTTCTTTGACTGAACCAACTAAGGACAGTAACGTCAGAGTGAGAGAGGACATAAAAATGGAGCAGCCAAAGATGGAATCACAGAAATGTAAAGTTAGAAAAGCATTTGGAGTCTGCTTACTCCATCCTGTACCTGACCAAGAATTCTCTGTTCAATGTCATAGACAAGTGTCTATCTAACTTCTGGTTGAAAACCTCCAGTAAGGGAGATCCTGCTATTTCCAAGTTATCTGTGGCAGAAACAAGATTTCCTAGGGCGCTGCCACGTAGACCTGGATCAGCTTTGCCTAAGGCCCTACCCTGTACTTGGCTCGGCTGACTTGATCAGGGTGTCAAAGTGGTTTCTTATTCACTTGAGTATCAAAAGGTCAACAAAAGGGCTCAGTCATCTCTGTAGACTGAGAGCCTAACCAACCCTAGTGCTCAGCTGAATCAACTTGTTATTCTCATTGGATATCTTTGATGAATGTCCTTCAGCTGTGGCTATGGAAACCTCCTCTTGCTTACTGTTGAATAATGTATAAGTGCCTCGTTTCTTTCCTATCTCTGACCTAAATTATCAGGCCCAGCCTACAATAGAACCCTTTTCTAATTTGAGGTAGTTCCAGTAAGGGATATGCTGGAGTCAACTGCAACTCATTTGCCAGAGCTGGTTGTTAAATTTTTAGTGTGAACACTTACACCTTGGAGATCAGCAACTATAATTAATCAGAGATTGCTTTTTTTGTTTTATTGATTGTCTATACCAGAGGTGGGAAACCTGTGGCCTCTGGACCACATGTGGCTTTCTAGGTCCTTGGGTGCAGCTTTTTGATGGAGTCCAAGTTTTACAGAACAATTCCTTTTATTAAGGGGATTTGTTCTGAGAAGTTTGGATTCAGTCAAAGGGCTGCATTTGAACACCTGGAGGGCCACATGTGGTCTCGAGGTTGCAAGTTCCCCGCTCCTGGTCTAGACTTAAGAAAGTAGTGGAGAAAATGTTTATAATGTAGATTAGACTTGAAAGTATTTTATTAATACAATTTTCAGGAAGCCAGTTGTTAAACATTTATCAGTATATATCTAGTTCTAATTTTGAGGAAAATTTTCCTTACATTAAACAGAAATTTGTTTTTCAGGTACTCCTGCACTCTTAGTTCTTCCCTCAGGAACCAAGGAAAATGAGATTAGTCTCATTTCCTAATGCAGCCCTCCATATAGTTTATGATAGTTATCATGTCCTAACATTCTTCAGGCTGAACATGGCCAGTTTCTAAAACACAT